>NW_022436961.1:1800238-1838471 GCF_009761245.1 Sapajus apella
TTCTTTCTTTCTTTCTTTCTTTCTTTCTTTCTTTCTTTCTTTCTTTCTTTCTTTCCTTTCTTTCTTTTCTTTCTTCTTTTTCCCTGAGACAGAGTCTGTCTCTGTCACCCTGGCTGGAGTGCAGTGGTGCAATCTTGGCTCACTTCAACCTCCGCCTTCTGGGTTCAAGCAATTTTCATGCCTCAGCCTCCAGAGTAGCTGGGATTACAGGCGCCTGCCACCATGCTCAGCTAATTTTTGGAATTTTTAGTAGAGGTAGGATTTTGCCATGTTGGCTAGGCTGGTCTTGAACTCCTGGTCTCAAGTGATTCTCCCGCACAGGCATCCAAAGTGCTGGGATTATAGACATGAGCCACCATGCCCAGCCTGAAGCTGATAATTTAAAAGACTCACATTCATCACATAAAAGTTCTTTTCTCAGTTCTAATTAAGAACAGTGAATAATAGAAAATCATCTTTCCTCTCCACATAAACATCACTGTTTTACCGGTAGGTCTAAATTAAGTAATTACAGCTAATTGTATGGAATCATTATAATAGAATGTAGGAAATTTTATATCATTAATTAATTAAGACAGTGTCTTGCTCTGTCACCCAGCCTGGACTGCAGTGGAACAATCATAGCTCACTGCAGCCTCAATTCACATAGGCTCAAGCAATCCTCCTGCCCCAGCCTTCTGTGTAGCTGGCACTGCCGGCGTGTGCCACTAAACCCAGATAATTTTATTTATTTGTAGTAGAGATGAAGTCTTACTATGTTGCCCAGGCTGCTCTCCAACTCTTGAGCTCAAAGAATCCTCCTGCCTCAGCCTCCCAAAGTACTGGAATCACAGGTGTGCACCAATGTGCCTTGCCAACGTTCCTTCACCTTGGCACTGGGCCACTGTTCAAAGCAATTTCTAGCCTGAAATATAGACAGCTAGTCTCTGAGTCTTTCTTCAAGATCATGCAACCCAAAATTGCCCTTCATTCCTCTTTAAATAAAACATTATGACAATGAATTCATTGTCATGAATTGCCCTTCATTCCTCTTTAAATAAAACATCATGACTAACAGGTCTACAGTCATGCATAACTGGTTTCATCTGTTGGATGTCTTTTGTTCTGTTTTATTTTAATGTAGCCTTAGGAGACAGAAAAGTGCACAAATCATGTGGCTACAGCTTGCCATCACCCAGGTCTCATGGTATCTTATTAAATATGAGGGATGCTGCGATTCTGATTCAGCCATGGAAACCAAAAAATAGGCTCACAGCTTGCCATGTGCAATCTGTGAATGCCATTTACTTAATGCTTGTGATGGGTTGGGTGTGGTGGCTCATGCCTATAATTCCAGGATTTTGGGAGGCTGAGCAGCAGATCATCTGAGGTCAGAGTTTAAGACCAGCCTGGCCAAGATGGAGAAACCCCACCTCTACTAAAAATACAAAACAGCTGGGCATGATAAGGGGGAACACCTGCAATCCTAGCTTCTTAGGAACCTGAGGCAGGAGAATCAATTGACCTGGGAGGCAGAGTTGCAGTGAGCCAAGATCATACCACTGCACTCCAGCCTGGGTGACAGAGCAAGACTCCATCTCAAAAAAAAAAAAAGTATAATGTAGAAATAAATACTAAATTAAATTAATCTAATTAATTTACCGCATATCTTCCCACCTCCCTGAATTACTAACCCTATGACTTTTATTACCTTGTTAAGCCTCTAAAGGAAGATTAGTATCTACAACAGCAATAGCTATATCAGAAGGCTAATTGTTAAGCATAAATAATGTTTAAATTACTAATGTGTCCTATAATACTTGTAACTTGGATTTACATTTACATGAATTACCTTATTTTATACTTTAATACAGACACAGGCCAAGCATGGTGGCTCATACCTGTAACCCCAGCATTTTGGGAGGCTGAGGTGGGTGGATCCCTTGAGGTCAGGAGTTTGAAACCAGCCTGGCCAACATGGTGAAATCTTGTCTCTACTAAAAATACAAAAATTAGCCAGGTATGGCAGTGGATACCTGTAGTCTCAGCTACTCAGGAGGCTGAGGCAGGAGAATCACTTGAACCCAGGAGGCAGAGGTTGCAGTGAGCCAAGATCACACCACTGCACTCCAGCCTGGGTGACGGAGTGAGACCCTGGCTCAAAAAAAGTAATAATAACACAGACACAGGACACAAAAGCTTCCCGAATTAATTTAGCTTATATGAGAGCTGGGCAATGGAAACCCGCAGACGGGCTTTTATAGGCCCAGAAGCATAGATGTTGGGCCTGACTTTCACTGTCCGCTGTCAGAGAACTATGCATGGGAGCACCAGCTCACTGGCCATCAGGGCCACTCCCTCACCAAAAGCTAAAAGACCCTGGCAGCAGCGTGCCATAAGGCAGCTCACCACATCTTGTTTGGCTGTGTCACCCCAGAACCAACAGTGATTTTTAAAAATCAAGCAATACATGAGTGTTTGACTAAGCTATCCTCAGAATGGCAAATTTCATCCTAAAAACTGAAGTCATACCATTGACTTAAAACGGTACTCCCCAGCATACAGTGTGTTTAAGATTCAAAAAGTGAAGTTAAGTTTCAACTAAATTGTGGATAGGTCCATCTGAGGTGAAAATGAAGCTAAAATTCTTTTTCCATTTTTGAAGGGGGTGGTTTCAAACACATAAAAGTTGAAAGAATGGTACAATAAAAATTTACATATTAAACTAGTGCTGACATATTATCATATTTGTGCATTCTTTCGCTCTCCAAGCTCTGTTAGGTAGACAAATGAGAGAGACAGAGAGAGAGAGAGAGAGAAAATTTATGTTTAGATTTTGCTATGTCATTTGAAAATAAGTTGTAGACATTATTATGAATGACAGGTCATCCCTAAATATTCCGGTGTGAATCTTCTTCCCCTTCTTCTTCTTCTTCTTCTGCTTCTTCTCTTCTTCTCCTTCTTCTTCTTCTGTTTTCTTCTTCTTCTTCCCTTTCCCCTTCCCCTTCCCCTTGCCCTGCCCCTCCTCCTCCTCTTCCTCCTTCTTCTTATTCTTTTTTTGAGACAGAGTTTTGTTCTTGTTGCTCAGGCTGGAGTGCAGTGGCAATAGCTCACTGCAACCTCCGCCTCCCAGGTTCAAGTGATTCCCCTGCCTCAGCCTCCGGAGTACCTGGGATCACAGGCCTGCACCACCACATTCGGCTAACTTTTATATTTTTAGTAGAGGCAGGGTTTCTCCATGTTGGTCAGGCTGGTGTTGAATTCCCTACCTCAGGTGATCTGCCCGCCTCAGCCTCCCCAAGTGCTCGGATTACAGGTGTGAGCCACCACGCCCGGCTGAATCTTCTTTTTGAGATGGAGTCTCACTCTGTGGCCCAGGCTGGAGTACAGTGGCACGATCTCGGCTCACTGCAACCTCTGTTTCCTGGGATCAAGTGGTGCTCCTACCTCAGCTTCCCAAAGAGCTGGGACTACAGGCACCCGCCACCTCACCTGGCTAATTTTTTTTTTTTTGAGACAGAGTTTTGCTTTCATCACGCATGCTGGAGGGCTGTGGCTTAATCTCAACTCACTGCAACCTCCACCTCCCGGGTTCAAGCTATTCTTCTGTCTCAGCATCCCAAGTAGCTGGGATGATAGGCGCCCATACCATACCTGGCAAATTTTTGTGTCTTTAGTATAGATGGGGTTTCACCGTGTTGGCCAGGCTGCTCTCAAACTCCTGACCTCAGGTGATCTACCCACCTTGGCCCTCCAAAGTGCTGGGATTATAGGTGTGAGCCACCAAGCCCAGCCTCCAGCGTTAATCTTCTAAGAATAATCTCCTACAAGGATCTAGAAATAGAAATACCATTTGACCCAGCAATCCCATTACAAGGTATATACCCAAAGGATTATAAATCATTCTGTTATAAAGTCACATGCACACATATGTTCATTGCAGCACTGTTTACAGCAGCAAAGACTTGGAACCAACCCAAATGACCATCAATGATAGACTGGATAAAGAAAATGTGGCATGTATTTTCTGTATGGATGGAATACTATGCAGCCATAAAAAAGGATGCATTTATGTCCTTTGCAGGGACATGGATGAATCTGGAAACTATCATTCTCGGCAAACTGACACAAGAACAGAAAAACAAACACCATATGTTCTCACACATAAGTGGGTGTCGAACAATGAGAACACATGGACACAGGGTGGGGAATATCACACACTGGGGTCTGTTGGGGGGTGAGGGACTAGGGGAGGGATAGCAGGGGGTGGGGAGATTGAGGAGGGTTAAGATTGGGAGAAATACCTATGTAGGTGACAGGGGGATGGAGGCAGCAAACCATCATGGCATGCATATACCTGTGTAACAATCCTGTAGGATCTACACACATACCCCAGAACTTAAAGTAAAACAAAATAAATAAATAAAAATAAATACAATTTAAAAAAGAATAATCTCCTACATAACTATAGTACTATTATCAGACCTAGAAGAACTAATTATAATTCCATAAGATCATCTATACACAAATCATATTCCAATTTCTGAAACGATCCCAGAAATGTCTTTTGTAGCTTTCATTGCTTGCAAGTGCTAATTGTGTGTTCTTCCGTCATCCCTTTCAGCCTAGCCCTGCAACACCAAGCCCTTTTCCCTCCCCTCAATAACTTGATTTTTTTTTTCTTTTGTTTTAGAGACAGGATCTTGCTCTGCCACCTAGGCTGGAGTACAGTGGTGTGATCACAGCTTACTGCACCTTGGATTCCCAGACTCAAGCAATCCTCCCACTTCAGCCTCCCGAGTAGCTGGGACCACAGGCACATGCCACCGTGCCCTATCCATTTTTAAACCTTTTGTAGGGACAGGGCCTCACCATGTTACACAGGCTGGTCTTGAACTCCTGGCCTCAAGTGATCCTCCTGCCTTGGCCTCCAAAGTGCTGGGCAGGTATGTGCCAGTGCACCTGGCTGACCTTGAATGTTTGGTAAGTCTGGGACAGTCGTCTTGTGGGATGTTACACAAGTTGAAGTTGCCTAGATTTGGATAATTGTTCTCTTGATGTCTTTTTAAGGTCCTGGAAGGTATGTTTACCACCTTGAATAGACTCAGATTAAACATTTTGGACAAGAAAGAGTTCATGGATGATACGGTGTACTTTCTGCATCACATTAGGAGGTACATTAAGTAAGGTTGTTCCACTATCTGTGATGCTGATTTTGATTGCCTTATTAAAGTGGTGACTGTCATATCTCTCTCTCGTAGGGGTACATTTTCTTTTTGCAATTCACAATGAATCTGTGCATAATTCTTTAGTGCCATGAAAACATTCTGTTTACCATAACCTTTCACCTGATGGCTTTAGCATCTGTTGATAATTCTTGACTGAAAATTATTACATTTAGGTTTGTAAATAGGTGATATTGCAAAAATGACTTTAATATTAGAGAATACGTAAGTCAAGACCCTGACAAGAACTCGGTGTCTCACTATGCTCTGTCTAAATACAGACAAATAATTTTTTTGCCGGAGATCTGCAAGTAATGGTTTAAACTTCAATGTGTGGTGATTCTGTCTCTCTCAGCCTCTTCTGGAAATGAAATTCCCCTATAATCACAGCTTACTTACCCACCGTATCAGCAAAGCCTTGGTTGAATAGAAGCGTCAGTGCAAGTGTAGTTATAAAACTGTTAGGAAGGCCGGGCGCGGTGGCTCACACGTGTAATCCCAGCACTTTGGGAGGCCGAGGTGGGCGGATCATGAGGTCAAGAGTTTGAGATTAATCTGATCAGCGTGGCAAAACCCCATGTCTACTAAAAATATAAAAATTAGCTGAGTGTGGTGGCGAGAGCCTGTAATCCCAGCTACTCAGGAGGCTGAGGAAAAAGTATCGTTTGAACCCGGGAATCAGAGGTTACAGTGAGCTGAAATTGCACCACTGCACTCCAGCCTGGGGGACAGAGTGAGACTCCGTCTCAAAAAACAAACAAACAAACCAAAACTGTTAGGAAAAGCACAGACTTTGGATTTAAAATCAACAGCTACATTCACTTGCTTAGACTACAATGTTTATGAAGGTTTCCATGGTTAAATAGTCCAAAGGAGAATTTGACAACTATTAAAATAGTCTATAAAGTGCTCATACACCACCTCTCTCTCTTCTCAGTGAAAAATCTGTAATTCATAATATGATGTATTTTATTGGAACTTCTAAAGGAGATGAGTCAGACGTGGTAAGGAAGTTAAAAGATTTGGATGAATCAAATTGTAGCTCAATCCAAGAAACTGGCTTACTAGGGGTAGTTTTGGGGACGTCTGATTACTCTGAATTCACGCTTGTCCTTTCCCAAATCGAATTAAATTGTGTTTAACATTTCCCAAAATATTCATATTCAATCATTGACATGAAAAACACTGGGAATCTAGAAGTGCCACATGATCCTTTCGTAGCTCACAAGCAGATGGCTGAGTTTTCACGCTCATGGGTAGATGTGCCTCCCTCAAACCTTATCAAGATGTCGGCACATTACTTGTGTGATGTAAATTTTTAAAAAGGGGGGGAAAAAAAAGAAAAAGTACTCTATGAGAAAAGTAGGCAGGACGTAGTGGCTCACACCTGTAATCCCAGCGCTTTGGGAAGCCGAGGCAGGTGGATCACCTGAGGTCAGGAGTTCAGGACCAGCCTGACCAACATAGTGAAACCCTGTCTGTACTAAAAATACAAAAATTAGCTGGGTGTGGTGTCAGGTACCTGTAATCCCAACTACTTGGGAGGCTGAGACAGGAGAATTGCTTGAACCTGGGAGGTAGAGGTCGTAGTGAGCCTAGATCGTGTCATTGCACTCCACCCTGGGCAACAGAGCGAGACTCTGTCACAAAAAAAAAAAGAAAGAAGAAAGAAAGAAAAGAAAAAAAAAAGCAAAGTAATAATAAAAGTTAGCAAAGACAAAAAGTTACATCTTTAGCATAAAAAATTAACTGGAACTATACGCCCCAGCTCTTATCAGTTTAAAATCCCATAACTACATGAACAACTCATTAACAGTCAACAGAATGAAGTCATCTATGTTGCAAAATAGTGAGAGGATTTATTAATAGTGGGAGAGGCCAACTTCACTTAGGCACAGTTGTTTAAATGTAACTTGGGTTTAAACTTTAAATACACTTTTGCCAATAATAACCTTAGGATCATTTTAAGAGAAAAAAGAGGTACAGCTATTTGGAAATAAGGAATATTATTTGTTGATGAAGAAAAACACCAAAATTCCCTAGCAGGCATAAGAGAAGTTATCAATTAAGTGGCTTAATTCCTATGATCAACCCGCATTCTTTTTCATTATTTTTATTTTTTTGAGACAGAGCTTCACTCTGTTGCCCAGGCTGGAGTGCAGTCACACGATCTTCTCTCACTGCAACCTCCGCTTCCCGGGTTCAAGTAATTCTCCTGCCTCAGCCTCCTGAGTAGCTGGGATTACAGGTACTCACCATCATGCCCCACTAATTTTTGTATTTTTGGTAGAGATGGCATTTCACCGTCTTGACCAGGCTGGCCTTGAACTCCTGACCTCAAGTGATACCCCCACCTCAGCCTCCCAAAGTACTAGAATTACAGGCATGAGCCACTGCGCCCAGACTCAACCAGCGCTCTTAATAACCCATTGCAGCATTTCCCAACCTTTTTGGCACCAGGGACTGGTTTTGTAGAAGACAATTTTTCTACAGAACAGAGTTGCTGGCCATGGTTTCAGGAAGATAGAAGAGCATTACAGTTATTGTGCACTTTATTTCTATTATTACTACATTGTAATATATAATGCAATAATGGTATGACTCAGCATAATGTAGAATCCGTGGAAGTCGTGGGCTTGTTTTCCTGCAACTAGACAGTCCCATCCGGGGTGATGGGAGACAGTGAGATCATAAGGCATTCGAATCTCATAAGAAACATACACACAACCTAGATCCCTCGCATGTGGAGGTCCCAATAAGGCTCATACTCCTGTAAGAGTCTAATGCTGCCACTGATCCTACAGGAGGTAGAGCTCAGGCGGTAATGCTCGCTGGCCTGCCGCTCACCTCCTGCTGTGCGGCCCAGTTCCTAACAGGCCATGGACTGGTACCAACCAGTCTGTGGCACAGGGCTTGGGAACTTCTGCCCTATTGGACTTGTCTACATATTTGTAGAAGAAATAGTGTTATATAAGTCAGAAATAAGAAAATTAGATGTGTTAGCACACCTTCGTTTAACGGAGAAGTAGGATAGAGGGCTGGAAGGGTGAAAGGGAGACCCAGTGGGGAGGTCTTGAATTCTAGAGCCTGCACATTCTCCCACAGGTAGCAGGGAGTCAGTGAAGGTTGTGGAGCGAGGCGGCAACGGGAAGAACACGTGGTTAAGAGATGACTGGGAACACTTCTCTGAGAAATAACATAGTATGAGCTGGACACTGCAGGCCCAGGCGAGATACTTTCTCCCGTCCTCAGAGCCAGTCTGCAAAGTGAATACTGTCCCTGTCTGAATAGGCTCAGAGAGAATGTGTCTCACTGAAGGCCACACTACTGGTAAATTGTGGAACTAAGATTCAAAACAGGGCATTCTCCTCTCCACCCCAGGCAGTGGCCATAACCAGAAATGTAGAAACCCTGCCTCCTGGGGCAAGGGAGGACACTGGCCTGGCACATGGCTTTCTCCTGTATTTTCGGGGACATCGGCACAACCAGGGGATCCTCTGGGCTTACACATCCCTCTCCCCTCCCCATCCCTTGCTGCCATTCGTGTGACCTTGGAAAAGCCACCTTATCTTTTCTCTAAATGGCTAAAGACTTGGCAAAGAAATGAATTAACAGGGCACAGGAAGTACACACCCTACATAGCATGGCAATTTCAGAGACAAGGTGTTCGGCCGTCACCCTCAAATGTGTCATTTCTACATTTTTCTACTCTCACTTCCTTCTTACCTACTTAAAACCATCACTGTTGCCAAAAGCAGGAATGGGGCAGGTGCACTCAAGGGGAAGAATTTGGAAGAGGAAATTTGTAGGGGCCATGATGTTTCCTGTACTCGGAATATAGCTTGATTCTGAATATATAAAGAATATCACTTGAGAGGTTATGGAAGGAATGGAGCTGGGGTTAGTGATTGTTTCTGGGTACAGTTGCAAAGTCACATCCCCAGTGTTTCTCAGATCTTCACACGCATGTGAATCAGAGCAGGATCTTCTCATAATAAAGCTTCTAGTTCAGCAGGTCTGGGGCGGGGCCCAAGAGTGTGCATTTCTCATAAGCTCCCAGTTGCCGCAGGTCCTGAGTTCACACTTTGAGCCTCAAGGAGCCAGATTTCATTGTTTGTTTTTGTTTTTGATATGGAGTCGTAGTCTTGTCGCCCAGGCTGGAGTGGAGTGGCGTGATCTCTGCTCACTGCAACCTGCGCCTTGCAGGCTCAAGTGATTCTTCTGCCTCAGCTTCCCGATTGGCTGGGACTACAGGCACCTGCTACCACACCCGGCTAATTTTGTATTTTTAGTAGAGACTGGGTTTTGCCATATTGGCCAGACTGGTCTCACATTCCTGACCTCAGGTGATCGGCCCACTTTGGCCTCCCAAAGTGCCTGGATTACAGGCATGAGCCACCACCACACCTGCTTGAGCCAGGCTTCTTTAAGGACAAATCTCTGTAAAATGTTGGCAGAGGGTCTTGCTTAGTGTGGAGGAAATGTGAAGGAGTAAATAAAAGGCATTTGTGCAAACGATATACTTCAGTATTAATTGTTTAACTCAACAAATGCTTGGTGAGAGTTCCCCAAATGCCTGGCACATGTAATAGAGGAAAAAGACACCTGCTCCTGCAAATTGCTCCAAGTTTCAGAGGGTGGAGTGAAAAAGAATCAAAATGTTCTGCAACTAAGCAACTGAGTAAACCAGGTGCGAAGAAGAGATGAGCTGGGGCTGATGCCTCAGCAGGAATTTCTGGAATTCCTCTTGCTTGGTGACGTCAGTCACAGAGCAGCAGAGCCTCAGCCCCTTGTGCACGCTCCAGGTGGGTCTCAGCCAGGATGAAGGGAGCAGAGCAGACGAACACTCCACTCCCTTCTCCCCAAGGGAGCCAGGCTTTTGCATCCCCAGACAGCCTCCTGGGGTGAGTAGTCAACGCCTTGAGGTCCCCGCCCTGCACCACCCCAGGTTCCAGGGTCCAACTCTGGGAAATTGCGGCATTCTCTGAACCCTTCCTGCTGGTGGGATGAGGAGGAAGGCGGTTCCTGGCAATAGGGCGAGGGAGGAAAAGCATCCTGGGGTTCAGGCTCCACTGCAGGCTGCACTGTGGAGAGAGCAGGGTTCAGCTCCTGGAGGATCCAGACTGGATTGGACTCTGCACTTAGGGGAAGCTGTGAAAGTTGCGCTAGTGTTGCTTCACAAAATGGAATTTCTAACACCCACCTCATCAAATTTCTTGAGAATGAATAAGATCATTGATCATTTATGTAAACTATCTGGTACAGTGATGGAACCCAGAGGCTTTGTTAGCTCCTATTCCTCCTGCCCTGAAGATAAGGACCAAAGCCCTTAGCATGGCTCACTGTGCCTCTCGGAGCTGGCCCCTGCCTCCCTGTCTAGTCTCCTCTCTGGCTCCCACATCCCCCGTCTCCAGCCACACTGATGAGCTGAGGCTGCCATGGCCCCTGCGATGCCATGCTGCAGGACCTGGGCTCCACCTGTGCCTCCCTTTCCAGCAGTGGCCCTCACCCCAGCCCGCTTGGCAAATGGTACCTCTCTCTTTCAGCTCAGCACAGCAATGCCTGTCCCACAAAGCCTGTCCCATCCTAACCCTGCTCAGTAAAAGCGACTGGTCTCACCTTTGAGCTGTCCCGTACCAGGTGGTGCTTCTGTCCTGTGCGTCTCCTCTCTAGTGTAGTGTGGCAAACAACAGCCCACGGACCAAATCCGAATCACCACCTGATTTTGTAAATAACTTTTTTTTTTTTTTTGAGAAGGAGTCTCGGTCTGTCACCAGGCTGGAGTGCAGTGGCATGATCCTGGCTCACTGCAATCTCCGCCTCCTGGGTTCAAGCAATTCTCCTGCCTCGGCCTCCCAAGTAGCTGAGATTACAGGCCCCCACCACCACACCTGGCTAATTTTTGTATTTTTAGTAGAGATAGGGTTTCACCATGTTGGCCAGGATGGTCTCAATCTCCTGACCTCGTGATCCGCCCGCCCTGGCCTCCCAAAGTGCTGGGATTACAGGCATGAGCCACTGCGCCTGGCCAGCTTTTTCTTTTTTTTTGAGATGGAGTCTGGCTCTGTTACCCAGGATGGAGTGCAGTGGCACAGTCTTGGCTCACTGCAACTCCGCCTCCCGGCTTCAAGCGATTCTCTTGCCTCAGCCTCCTGCGTAGCTGAGATTACAGTCCCCCGCCACCACACCTTGCTAATTATTGTATTTTTAGTAGAGATAGGGTTTCACCATGTTGGCCAGGCTGGTCTCGAACTCCTGACCTCAAGTGATCCACTCACTTCAGTCTCCCAAAGGGCTGGCATGAGCCACCACGCCCGGCCTATAAGTAACATTTTATTAGAACACAGTCACACTCATTGCATAGGGTCCCTGGCTGTTATCACACTGCAAGGGCAGAATTGTGTAGTTACGACAGAGACCGTGTGGCCTGTAAGCCTATACTATTCGCCACCCAGCCCTTCCCAGAAAAGTGTTTCCAGCCACCAGCTCTAGTACTTCCTGTCTCCTCTTCCTAGACTGTGGCTACTGAGGGCCCAGAACAAGTGTCACTCGCCCCTGCAGCACGCTGCCTGGCCCAGCAGAACCCAGCACTGAGGAGGGGAAGGCTGAGCACGTAATCACACGCGTGTGTTTTCTTCTTTGTCCTTCTCATTCTAGGTGAGTGAGAGGCCCTAGTGTGGCTTGAATTAGAGGCATAGGGTCTGTTCGATGGAGGCAAGGCTTCCTGGGTCCTAGCACGTAGACCAGAGTGAAACTGTGATGCACAGCAGCCTCTCCAGATCAGGAAAAGCTCCATCAGGAGACACCCCCTCCCGGCACAGTGCTCCTGAGGACGGTTCCCAGGATGCCCCAGAACCAGAGAAAAGACTCTGGGGATAGGAGAACAGCAGAGAAACCTGCCAGAAGTTCTGTCGGAGGAAGTGTCATACAGTCAGATTTTGTAAATGTCAGATTTTGACAAATGGTCGAGTCAGTTTCTTAGGAAGTGATAATGACATTAAACTGGCTGGGACTTTTTTCTTGTAGAGACGGGATCTCTTTATGTTGCCCAGGCTGGCCTGGAACTCCTGAGCTCAAGCAATCCTCCTACCTTAGCTCCTCAAGGTGCTGGAGTGAGTCACTCATAGGAGTGAGCCACTCTGCCTCTCCCCACCCTCTTTCTTCAAGAGACATAGTCTTGCTGTGTCACCCAGGCTGGAGCGCAGTGGAGCAATACATAGCTCACTGCAGCCTCAATCTTATGGCTCAAGCAATCCTCCTACCTTAGCCTCCCGAATAGCTGAGACTGCAGTTGTGCACCACCATGCCTGGCTAATTTTTTTCTTGTTTATAGAGATGGAGTCTCTTTATGTTGCCCAAACTGGTCTCAAACTCCTGGCTTCAAGCAATCCTCCCACCTTAGCCTTCTGAAGTGCTGGGATTGTAGCCTGGAGTCACCATACCTAGCCTGTTTTTAAAATTATAATTAGGTCAAGGGAACCCGTGGTGGTGAAATGTTTGAAACCCTGACAACAGGAGGGCCAGTGGTCACTGTTGGTTCCAGCAAGAGGCAGGACCCCAGAGGCATCCCCTGCATGCTGGATCATCTTGTGGAGGCGCAAGAAAGCCACACAGGGTCACAGAGACATGCGTCTGTGAATGGCAGTCACTCTCGGGAACACAGCCTCTCCCAGGGACCTGAAAACGCCAGGAAATAAGAATACAGGTTCCTGGGTTCCCAAAATGTTCTCCGCAGTGGCCTGCCAATGCACACCAACAGGGGAGCCACGGTCCTTTGATGTTTCCTGTCACAATTGAGGAAGTTTGGACCATCCATGGAAACGTGTTCTCCTTTCAGCTTGGGAGGGTGGTGACTTCATACATTAGTAAACACTTGTGTTTGACTTTTTATCCAACACTTGTGTTTTGACTTCCTATCCTGAAGTGCCGGATAGGAACACTTCAGATGTATTTTTGTTTATTGCTTTACCTTGAATCACGTATGGGAATTCAGCAGTCAAGCACCACTTCTTATTTAGAGGAGGCAGGAGTGCTTCAGGGAAATGGTGCCATTCAGCTTTGGGGTACTTTGCTCCCTGCACTGTTGACCCCCTCCGCCCCCAGTGCTCCCACCAGCACAGCTGGAGGACCCCAGGCCGGCCTGAACAGCATCCCATGCAGCTGAGCTCCCAGGCGGAGCCTGCAGAGGTAGCTGCATTCCTTCCCACCTTCTCTGCTCCCAATCCTCCTTTCTGGTCTATGCACTTTACAAAGTTACTTATTAGGGAATAATAATTTAATGTATGCCAGGCTCCTGGCAATGCTGCACAAATTCTCCTTTGATCCTCTAAAACCCCTATGGGGTAGATAGTATCAGATGCCTTCCCTTTTTATTTAATTTTGTTTTATTTAGTTATTTAAGAGACAGGGTCTTGCTCTGTTGCCCAGGCTGGAGTGCAGTGGTATGAACATGGCTCACTACAGCCTCGACAT
Organism: Sapajus apella; assembly: GCF_009761245.1. Classification (NCBI taxonomy): domain Eukaryota; kingdom Metazoa; phylum Chordata; class Mammalia; order Primates; family Cebidae; genus Sapajus; species Sapajus apella. Next base: position 1,813,915 of record NW_022436961.1, read on the forward strand.
TCTAGACTCAAGCCATCCTCCCACCTCACTCTTAGCCTCTCAAGTCACTGTTAGCACACACCACCAAACCCAGCTCATTTTAAAAAATGTTTTGTAGAGATGAGGTCTCACTGTGTTGCTCAGGCTGGTCTAGAACTCCTGGGTGCAAGTGAACCCTCTGCTTCAGCCTCCCAAGGTGCTGGGGTCACAGGGAGGAGCCACTGTGCCCAGCCCGCATTCCCATTTTACAGATGAGGAAACTCAGTCCAAGAAGCAAAGTGGCTTGCGCAGTAGCTCACGGCAGATGGTCTCAGGTGTGGTTTGACCTCTGGATCGTGTTGATGCTAATACAGGATTCCAGGGCCTTTGGGCAGATGTGTTCCAGATGTGGGACTGTTCCCCCACCTTCCTCCTCCAGCCTCACTCAGCTGGAAAGCAGCTTCCTCTCCTGGCCCTGTGGCATAGCCAGGACAGCTCTGCCCTTCCGGCCCCATGGAGCACAACCTCCCGCTGCTCTGACATCCCAGTGGCTGAGCGCGGGCCAGGAGGCTGCCAACATCTGCAGGGACAACTTAAGGACTCTGGCCAGGGGACACCTTTGGCATCTCTGGGGATGGAAAATGGGCCATCTGTCCCGGCCCGGCGGGATGGAGGCTGTTGTGAGGGCGAAGTGCCACGGCAGCTGCAGCTTCCCGGGTCAGTGCCCGCCCTCTGGCCAGGAGGCTGCGGCCAATGAGACTGATAGTTCCTGTGCTCAGCAGGAAGCTCCTGACTGGGACTTGGGCATGGAAAGCCCCACAGGAGATGTGGGGCAGTTGCGGGACTCAGGAGGAATCTTCTGTTCCCATTGTGGGTGAGCAAGCAGGAGGAAATGCCATGCAAAGTCTCGGGAATATTCTGCAGAGACAGGAGCCCCACTTGCTTTTTCTGCCTTAGGGACCCAGCCGTGGCATCTGCAGGAGCGGCATGAGCTCCAGGAAGCCACAGGGCATGCAACTGCCACTGCGATCCCTCCTGGCCAGCGTGCCGTTGTTGGTGTTCCTCCTCTGTTGTGGGCTCTGCAGGTAGCACAGCAGATAAAACATCAACAAACTCCGTCCTCACTTGAGCTGCCTCCTAGGAGGCTGACGGGTGGCTTAGAGGCATGGAGCATTCCTGCCGCGTGGCACACTGGCTGGAGCCCAGATTCCATTGTGGTTGGTCTTGTTGGTTTCCCTTATATATCCGGTGAGCAAACCTGTGGCCACAGGCAAGTCACCTGACCTCTCTGGGCCTCAGTTTCCTGTTCTGTGCATGGGTATGACACCGTCTTTGTCCATTTCTCAGGATATGACATTTGTGAAGAGCATGTGTGGTAGTGTGTGTCAAGGAGCTTTGTGACAGGCGATGAATGAATAAAGTTGGTCCTTAGGCCCGCCTGGAGTCTGCAAAGCAGGCTCTTGAAGAAGTCTCTTGCTTCTACTTGTTTGATTTTCCTTCCTGTCTCCCTCTTCTCGCTAAATCCTTGCCATCTTTGTGGTATCGTGGTGGTGGCATGGTGACTGGGAGGGCCACGCCATGCGGAATCAGGAATCGTCGCCATCTTCTTTGATGACCCGGAATAACTTTCATTTCCCCACCACTACTTCCTTGTTTGCTCCGTGTTAGAGTGACCCCCCCGCTTACCTGTGGTTTCACTTTCCACAGGGTAACTACCCGGGGTACAGCACTCACTGCAGCCTCAAGCTCCTGGGTTGCAGAGATCCTCTTACCTCAGTCTTCCAGGTGGCTGGACACAAGTGCAAACCACCATGCCTGGCTCATCTGTATTTTTTGTAAAGATGGGGTCTCAACATGTTGCCCAGGCTGATTTGGAATTCCTGGCTTTAAGCAACCCCTCACCTTGACCTCCCAAAGTGCTGGGATGACAGGTGTGAGTCACTGCGGTCAGCTCAGTACAATAAGTTATACTGACAGAGAGAGATATTTATAGACAGACCACATTCACAAAACTTTTATTATAGTACTTTGTTATGACTGTTCTATTTTATTATTGGTTATTGTTGTTAGTTTCTTGCTGTACCTAATATATACATTAACTTTTTATGAGACAATGTCTCGCTCTGTTGCCCGGGTTGGAATGCACTGGCATAACCTTGGCTCACTTCAGTCTCCGCCTCCTGGATTCAAGGGATTCTCATGCTTCAGCCTTATGAGTAGCTGGGACTATAGACGCCCACCACCACACCTGGCTAAGTTTTTTGTATTTTTAGTAGAGATGGGGTTTCGCCATGTTGGTCAGCGAACTCCTGACCTCAAGTGATCCACCCGCCTTTGCCTCCCAAAGTGCTGTATGAGCATGAGCCACCACACCGGCTACATTAACCTTGATCATAGGTATGGATGTATGGGGAAGAGCATCGTATACATAGGGCTTGGTACTACCCATGGATTCCGGCATCCACTGGGATCTTGGAACACATTCCCACGGTTAGGGTGGACGACTGTGTGTAATGGCCCTCCCAGCTCTCCGCCTCCTGCTCCTGGAGTCTCCTTGGCTCTTCAGCGCCACTCCTCCCTATCTTTCACCTCTTTGCCCTCTGCCAGCCTAGACTCAATGACCCATCATGAACCATTACCACCACACTCATTGACTTGCTGGAAACTTTTCCCTTCGTATTCTAAACCCAAGGCCCTGTCAAGAGTCTACTGGGGAAGCACACCTACTGCTTTGGTTTCCAATCTGGTTTCAGAGCAATGCAGCAACCTCTTTTGTGCTGTTAACCCTTGGAGGGAGTGTGCATTTTTTAAAAGTTGGCATTGGGCACAGTGGCTCAAGCCTGTAATCCCAGCACTTTGGGAGGCTGAAGTGGGTGGATCGCCTGAGGTCAGGAGTTTGAGATCAGCCTGGCCAACATGGTAAAACTCTGTCTCTACTAAAAATACAAAGATTAGCCGGGAGTGGTGGTAGGCGCCTGTAATCCCAGCTCCTTGAGAGGCTGAGGCAGGAGAATCGCTTGAACCTGGAAGGCAGAGGTTGTAGTTAGCTGAGAATGCACCACTGCACTCCAGCCAGGGTGACAGAATAAGACTCTGTCTCAAAAAAAAAAAAAAAAAAAAAAAGCTGGCATCAACGTGTTTTTCCATCTGACTTATGTCTTCACATTACGGCATACTTTCTGTATGAGCCTACACATATCAGATGGTAACTTCGGAATGGCTGGGTCTGTGCCATTGACCCAGCACAGCTGTGAGGGTGGTGACAGGCAGGTCAGCAGGTGTGCACAGAGGGGTTTTCTTCTACATTGAAGTTCAGGTCAGATGATTCGAATTCACAGCGCTCATTCAGGGCTCCGCATTCTGGTGGCTTCCGTTGATTTCTAATAAAAGCTGCAGACTGAGCCAGTCTGCAGGGAGATAGGTCAACGGACATTTGGGATGTGATTAAGCCCATCAATCTAATCGGTGACTAAAATCAAACAGGAAGCTCTGTGCCCTTAGATAAAGAAAGGCTGGGGGGAACATGATCTCAATTTCATTTTGATTGGCGCAAACCCCTCACAGAGAAAAAAATGTACGATCAGTTAGAATGAGGTGAAAGAATATATAAAATATGCATCACTTCCCTGGTGGGGAGGAGATTGGAGCTATGGAAAGCTACACCAAAGCTGTATTCACTGGACAAAAATGCTTGACTCGGGAAGGAGGCCAGGGCCGTGAGTCCTGTGATGCCATGGTGGGAGGTGGGTCCCATGTAAACAGTGGTGTTCCTGTCACCCCAAGTACATGTCATGGAAGCGTGGGTGACCAGAACTGATGTAAGAGCCTCTGCTGTGGAAGTCAGCGTGCTCTCCCGGAAGGCGCCTCCCACCTAGGTCTGAGTGATCTAATTGCTGAGGTGAGCAGGGATTTGGTCACTTTCCCAAAGGAGCCCACCCCAGACGCAGCCATGGCCTGGGACTCTGGGGTCAGCCTGGAGTCAGAAGCAATTGAGTTATCTGTATTCATTTAATTTTGGTTATTGTCAGTGTTATTTACTTGTTTATCTGTTTTTTTATTTTTAGAGAGGGGGTTTCACTGTATCTCCCAGGCTGGAGTGCAGTGATGTGATCACAGCTCACTGCAAGCTTGACTTTTCAGGCTCAGGGGATCCTTCCATCTCCGCCTCCTGAGTAGCTGGGACTATAGGCATGTGCCACCATGCCTGACTAATTTTTTTATTATTTGTAGAGACGGGGTCTTGCCATGTTGCCTAGGCTGGTCTCAAACTTCTAGGCTCAAGGAATCCTCCTACCTTGATCTCCCAAAGTGCTGGGATTATAGGAGTGAGCCACCTCACCTGGCCTGGTGTTGCTACTTTAAAACAAGAAAATAAATGACCAGAAAGACTGAAAGGAAACAAGCAGCATCCTCTGTAGGAGGCTGCAAGGGTTGGTGGCACCAGGTCCAGCAGAAGAAGGGCCCAGAGATCAGAAACCAGACCTCAAGCACCAGCTGGGTGGCACCTGGAAATGCCTCAGCACAGCCTCTTTGCAGAGTTTGCACATTTAAAATAAGGAGTAGGCCAGGCACAGTGGCTCACGCCCGTAATCTCAGCACCTTTAGGAGATCGAGGTGGGCGGATAACTTGAGTTCGGGAGTTTGAAACCGGGCTGGCCAATATGGTAAAATCTCATCACTACCAAAAAAAAAAAAAATTAGCTGGGCGTGGTGGTGTGTGCCTGTAATCCCAGCTACTCAGGAGGCTAAGGTAAGAGAATCACTTGAACCAGGGAGGTGGAGGTTGCAGTGAGCTAAGATCATGCCACTGCACCTCAGCCTGGGAGACAGAGTTAGATCTGTCTCAAAAAATTAATTAATTATTGTAATTAAATAAAGAGTAGCTCAATTTTCCTAAACAGATTGACCACAGGCACCCTTAAAATTATAAGACTCTGATAGAATACCTACAGATATTCATTAGCTATGATATGCTTAGATATGTAATTAAGCAGGTGGCAGTGAATGTTCTTACAGACCAAATATTTCTGCAAATAAAATTAAATTCTTATGTATAGTATGCATACATAAATATAGATATAATTTTATAATATCAGAAATGATCATAGTTTTCATTTGCAAGTACTTTCTTTTTTTTTTATTTTTAGAGTTGGGGTCTTGCTCTGTTGCCCAAGCTGTACTTGATCATAGCTCACTGCAGTCCTGGACTCCTGGGCTGAAGTGATCTGCCTGCCTAGGCCTCTTGAATGGCTTTTAAAAGTATTTTCTCAGAGTCAGGGTCTTGCTCTGTTGTGCAGGCTGCTCTCAAACTCCTGGACTCAAGCGATCCTCTTGTCTTGGCCTCTCAAAGTGCTGGGATTATAGATGTTAGGCACTGCACTTTGTCAATATTTTTTAAATTAGTAGACATTCCTTGGAGCAGTTTCAGGTTTACAGAAAAACGAAGCAGGAAGCACAGAGTTCCCATATGATTATCCCTTTTCTTCCCGCCACAGTTTTCCCTGTTATTAACTTGCACTTAGTGTGGTATTGTTGTTTTTTTTTTTAACTATTATTGTTTTTCAGTTTTTAGATAGTCAAAACAAAGTTGTAGACTTATCATTATCTTGTATAGGGGTTTAAAAAATGTATTTCACGGGGCAAATGTATTAGTCTGTTCTCATGCTGCTATGAAGAAATACCGAGACTGGGTAATTTATAAAGAAAAGAGGTTTAATGGACTCAGTTCTTGTTCATGTGTGTGACACTAGTGTTGCTTAGGAGGCAGGTGGAAAAAATTTGAGGCAGGGGCTCTTTAAAGTTCCTTTCTTTATCTTTAAGAAAAAAGTACGAGGCTTTCCCTTACAAAGTGCTTTCTGTGTGAGGATGGATATAGCTAAAGAACAAACCTACAAAAGATGTTTATAAGACAGTTTGCTAAGTCACCAGTAGCATGTCCCAAAGCATTTTCCTTCCCATGCTTTCCTATTTGAGTCAAATAATAATCCTGTGAGTTTACATCCTCATCCTTAGCACAGGCAAATGTACTTACCCAGAGTAGTGCAACTGACCTCAGAAGAGAGGAAGGAAACTTTCTAACTTCCAGCCCCAGGCTCCCTCCAGAAGCCTGCACACTCAGCAGGGGAGTGTATTTGAAAATTGATAGCTGGGGATGTGTTAGGAGGCTCAAAAGAGGTAGATTTACATGCAGGAAAGAAAGTTCTGTGTTGGAGAATCAGTAAACCAACCTCGGAAACTCAACCCACTCCACAAAGGAATTGATTGAAAATGAGATGTGTTCAAAACAATTTGAATAAACTCATGGATACTCCATCATAGTTTATTAAGGAAAATTCCTATTCTTCCGACATGCTCCTATGAACAACCAGACCCTTCCAGTGCCAGAGAGAGAGTGCTGGGCTGGGCACACCCAGACTCGCTCACATCCAGCGTGGAGCCAGCACGTCTACTTTTATGAAAGCCATTTAGAAGCATTGCAAAAGGAACTGAAAAACAATTCACCAATAATGACAGTACTCCAACACTTAATTTTCTCTTTTAATCTCTATCCATACATCTATGTCGTGTTTACGTTATTATTATTATTATTTGAGATGGAGTCTTACTCTTGTCACGCAATCTTGGCTCACTGCAACCTCCACCTCCCAGGTTCAAGCAATCCTCCTGCCTCAGCTTCCCGAGTAGCTGGGATTACAGGTGCCCGCCACCACACCCGGCTAATTTTTGTACTTTTAATAGAGACGGGGTTTCACCACGTTGGCCAGGCTGGTCTTAAACTCTTGGCTTCAAGTGATCCGCCTGCCTCGGCCTCCCAAAGTGCTGGGATTACAGGTGTGAGCCACTGTGCCTGCATTATTTATATCACAGCTCAGCACAAATTTATTTTCTTCTTCTTTTGAGCAAGCAAGTTTGTGATTGATTTTGATATGTCGGGATAATTATGTTACTAGTCATCACAACGGCTATACAATATTGCCTATTATAACATGTCCTAGTCTACTAGGCCCAATTTCTTGGCATCTATTTTCAGTTTTTAGATAGTCAAAACAATGTTGAGGACCCATCACTATCTTGTAGAGGGTTTAAAAAATGCATTTCAGTGGGTTAAATATTCAAAATAATTACTGCTCCAAGAGAATAATTCAATTTTTAACTTAATATTTTGAAATAATTTCAGAGTTACCAAAGAGTTGCAAGAATAAAGACTTCCTCCTACAGTTTGGTGAGCAGCTCTTAACAAGAATAAGCATTTGTAAGGGTTCTTCCCATGCCTTCAGCTTGTCCTGTTTTGATGTTTCTCGTTTGTGTGGAATTCACACAACTGGTGCTGTTACTAGCATGGGATTCTAGTCTAGATCAGCAGTCTTCAATCTTTTTGGCACCAAGGACCAGTTTTGTAGAAGACAGTTTTTCCACCGACAGGGGCAGGGGAGGCACTTTCAGGATGATTCAAGAGGATTACATTTACTGTGCACTTGATTACTACTACGTTGTAATATGTAATGAATAATGGAACCGGTCAACATAATGTAGAATCAATGGAGCCCTGAGCTTGTTTTCTTGCAACTAGATGGTCCCATCTGGGGGTGATGGAAGACAGTGACAGATCATCAGGTATTAGATTCTCATAAGGAGCACACACACAACTTGAATCCCTCACATGTGCAGTTCACAATAGGGTTTGTGCTCCTGTGAGAATGTAGTGCTGCTGCTGATCTGACAGGAGGCGCAGCTCAGGCAGCGATGCCAGCGATGGGGAGTGGCTGCAAACACAGACGAAGCTTCGCTGGCTCCCCAGCCACTCACCTCCTACTGTGCAGCCTGGTTCCTAACAGGCCATGGATGGATACAAGTCCGTGGCCCCGGAGTTGGGGATGGCCGGTCTTGATGGAGACCTAGACAAGGCGTGCAACAGTAACATCGATTTCAGATCATTCATGAATTTACCCCATTCCCTGCAAAACCAGGTGGCTACCAAAATTAAACCTTCTTAGTTTGGTCACAAAATGCCTGCCTTCTGGTCCAAAACCACCTTGTCATAAGTTTCTTGCCTGCTTTTCTTTTCCCTGAGTTTCCAGAGACATCACATCATTTCTCACCCAGCTGAGCAGAGTCTCAGCATGGCTCTCGTTTGAATGCACATCCTGCCACCTGCCCCAGTGAGAAAGGTCGGAGCGACACCTGTTCTCTGCCCCACTGCCCCCATTACTCATGCATTCTGTGGAGGCACCCCCTGCAGAAACAGCCAGGCTGGGAAAAGCCCTGCAGCAATTCTCCGTCAGTTTTTCTGTGCCCGCTTTGTCTCCGTGTTATCTAGGCCTGGCTTTTATTTCTCTTTTTTGAAAATAAAGCGCTTTGATGCAATGTTCCCAGGATGTGAGGTCACCAAGATTTATTTTCCTTTTTTTTTTTTCCTGTTCTTTTCTTTTCCTCCAAGTGATCCCTTGACTGTTCCCATTGTCACAGTATCAGCCTGCCCATGCCTACTTCTGCATTCTCAGGCTTCCCCAGACCGAGGGAAACTGATCGCACATTCAGAAGGAACACAGAGGCCCCAGTTTCTAGGGCTGCAGAGTATTACTGCGTCTCAGTCATTTGTGTATATTTCAGCAAAGCTTGGGGCCCCCACTAAAGATCTGCAAACCCTCTCCTCTCAGTCTCCCATTGTTTAGCCCCTATTTATAAGTGAGTGCACATGGTTGTTCACTTTCTGTTTCTGAGTTATTTCAGTTAGGATAATGGCCTCCGGTTTCATCCATGTTGCTGCATAAGACAGATTTCATTGTTTTTTATGGTTTTGTCGTATTCCTTGGTGTATATGTGCATTTTCTTTATCCAGTCCTCCATTGATGGATACTTAGGTTGATTCTGTACCTTTGCTATTACAAATTGTGTGTGATAAATGTGTGAGTGTAGGTGTCTTTTTGATGTAATGATTTCTTTTTCTTTGAATAGATACTCAGTAGTGGGATTGCTGGGTCAAATGGATGTTCTATTTTTAGTTATTTGAGAAATCTCCATGTTGTTTTCCATAGAGGTTGTACAGGATCCAGGATTTAAGTATGACCACTCAGTGGAAAACCATCCCTCAAGACTTCAGATGAGTCCTCATGACCAGCCCGCCCTGCTCAACCACAATGCCCTACCCCCAAAAAAACCTCTATCCTCACTATCTTAGACCACATTACAGGAAAGCAGCCCCACGCCCACCAGACAGGCCCACAGCTGCCGTCGCTCTTGGGAAGTCTACCTCTTGTGCTCAGCATGCGACCCATCCACAGTGGTCCTTTTCTACAATGACCATCAGCAGGGCTCTAGCTTGATACAAATGTGGAAAAGCAGTTTGACTTAGGTGCCTTTCAACTTCAAACTCAGCACTCATGGCTTGACAAATATGAGTATATTTAGGATCAGAATGTATGAAATCTGGCCTCTCCTGAATAGTTGGTCATCCCACAATTTCCTCTGCCAACCTTCTCTTCTCTCCTCTCACTGCATTCTTCCTTTCCTTTTCTTTCTTTCTCTGCCTCTCTTTCTTTTTCTTTCTTTCTTTCTTTCTTTCTTTCTTTCATCTTTGTTTTCTTTTCTTTTCTTTTCTTTCATTTTTGATGGAGTTTCACTCTGTGGCCCAGGCTGGAGTGCAGTGGCCCAATCTCGGCTCACTGCAACTCTACCTCCCGTGTTCCAGCGATTCTCCTGCCTCAGCCTCCCAAGTAACTGGCACTACAGGGGCATGCCACCATGCCCGGCTAATTTTTTTTGTATTTGCATTTTTAGTAGAGATCAGGTTTCACCATGTTAACCAGGATAGTCTCAATTTCTGGGCCTTGTGATCCACCCGTCTTGGCCTCCCAAAGTGCTGGGATTACAGGTGTGAGCCACTGCTCCCCGCCTCCTGCATTCTTTCTTTTTCTCATTTTTACAAGGTCTGATCTCAGCCAGACATGAAGCAATGACGATAGATGCTCCTGCTGAGCCCCGTGACGTGCCAGGGACCTGACGTGTGGCTTCTCTCTGATCCCCACATGACCTGCAGATGCAAAAGCCAGAGATCAGCATAGTTGAAAACCCTGACTGAGGTCATACCCCAGTTACTGGCACAGCCGGATTTAAACCTAGACTTTCCCCACTCCACAGGGCTTTTATTTCTCAGTCATCTGAAAAGGTGTCAGCAAGGGAAATGGCTTGTCTATTTCCAGGGGCATTTTAAAAGGAAACACTGAAAGGCTTCCATGGGCTTAAAGGCTGATGGCTTTGATGGAATTTCAGGCATGTTGGCCCCCCGGGCTCTGTGTGTATTTCCTGGGCCCACTCTGGGGATGCTGGAGCCGGAAAGTCCCCGCAGGCCACCTACTGTAGCCCTGCACTTTACAGAGAAGAGAAATGATTCTCCCTAAAATTACAGAGCTGGGTCCGAGATACCTACTGGAGTAAATCCCCCTGGGGGCGCCTCCCACCGCAGGTGAGCCAGGCTGGTCTGCCCTCTCTGTGGCTAACCCCCTGCACTCCCGCCACCAGTGTTCCAATCCTGGGGCATCCTTCAGTCCTTTTAGCCTCTCATATCCTGAGAGGCCAGAGCTACAGCCACAGATTCAAGAAGACACCGCACTCTCAGCCCTATCTGGTGCCTTTAGAATTATAAACACTTTTTGTCATCACAGGGTCCTGAGAGTCCCTTTAAGCCTTGGACATCAGGATTTTAAAGGAAGATGATTCTTAAGGTCCCATCTGACTCCCAAATTCCTGCGATTCGATGACATCAGGGCTGTGAATAATCAGCCTGGCCCGAAGCCAGGATGGACTGTGCTAACTTCCTCCCCTGCTTTATAAAAACAGGCTCCGCCCCAGCTCCCTCATGGGCCTGTCCACGGGGCATCCTCCTGCCGCACAGAAACCCGCCCAGCCGGGGCCAGCGACCCACCCCCTGCCTGGGAACTTAAAGGAGGCCGGAGCTGTTCAGGGAGCTCAGAGCTGCGATCCTACGGGAGTCCAGGGCTGGAGAGAAAACCTCTTCGAGCAAAGCAAGGAGCAAGTCGCGGTAGGTCGAGTTTCTGCGCCTGGGGTCTGTCTCCTCTTCTGTCTCTTAAAAGTCTTTCCGGGAAGCAGAGCCGGTGAAGGAATGCTTTAACGAAGGGACCAACTTTGTAATTCAGGCAACTAGAGGATACGCTAGAATCCACTCCAGAGGAGAGATGTCTGTTTGCATTTGCATGTGACTGGGATAGGCTGGAGTGTTTTGGAGAGGAGAGGGAGTCGGGCGAAGGAAGACTAGGGGGGATGCGTTCCTTGGAGAAGCCTCTGCTGGCAGAGTAAAAGGGAAAGTGAAAAGGACATACAGAAATGCCCCAAATAGGCTACAGAAGCACCTCAAGACAAGCAGGCAATGCAGGGAAAATTCAGAACTGGCTTTGGGTTGCTCTGGACAAACCATGTGTCACTGGACACGTGGTTGTGACAGCCAGGAGGGCCCTCTGGGGTCCCCCAGTTAACTCCCTCCTCCAATAAACCCCCAGGAAGGAACTGAGGCTGTGGATGGGGCAGAGGGGGCCTTACTTCCAGGGCATGATTTGCTAGGTGCTGGGAGAGAGAGGCAGGTGACTTTCACGTCCCACATTATCCCGTAGAGAAATGCCTCTGATCTCCTCCCCGGGCGCTTCCCCCGCAAGTCTCCACAGGTCAGTTTGGCGCTCTGGCTTTTTGCCCAGGGTGCCTCTGTCAAGTGCACAGTCCTCCTTAAAGGCCGTTTCAATCGCAGGGGAAAAAACTAACATCAATGTCTTTTATTCCTAAAGCACTCTGCAGGAAGCCTGTGGACTCTCTAGATTTTCACTGTTATTATTTTCTTAACCTCACAGGGAGGGAGAAAGGGAGGGAGGAAAGAAGAAAACACGCCGAGGTCCCAGGTAACTAATGACAAACTGAAGCTCAAAGAAGTGTGGTAATAAGGATGCATTTGGTGGCCAATTGGGAATAATATGGTGGTCTCCCATAGCTACTTGATGACAGAAAAAATGTCCTCTGTGTGTGTGTGTGTGTGTGTGTTTGTGTGTGTGTGCGCATTGCAATCCCAGGAAGCAGTCCTGAAAATACCATTGTCAGGTGGAGTTCCCTCAAAGGTGACTTCCTAGCAGTTCTTGCTGTGGCAGGAACGCTCTCTCTGGGATCTAGAATCAATCCATAACAATCAAATCAATCAAAGCATGAGCTGCTGGGTGAGTGCTTCTTGTGCAGGCAGAGTCGGACTCTGGCACCGGCAGGGACACGGTGAGTATTGAGATATGAATAGCTCCGTCCTGCCCATCCATTTATTCCACCTCAAATGTTCTCAGAGACGCCAGCCTCCAACCTCTGGATCAAATGATAAAGCCCCAGATCAAAATCTCAGGAGCAGGTGAAAGCTGCCCTCTCTCCAAAGTGCCCCTTCTCTGCCTGACTCTCCAAGACCAGCTCAGTTTATTGCACGATGCCTCGTGTTGGATTCTCCCTGCGTCTGTGGCTCCCCCTGCTTCGTCACAGGCCTGGGCCAGGCCAGGCAGCTGGGGAGTAGCTGGGAATAGCTGTTCCCCTTTGTCGGTCTGTGAATTCACTGAGGCTTTGATTCCCCCCAGGGCCTGACATGTGGCTGAGCAGAGCCAGTGGTCAGTAGATTTCAAAGGATTCCCGCAAGCAGCCCAGGCACTTCTTTGTGAACCCAAAAGTATCTGAGACAGGCCTGTCAATTTAGAAAGTTTATTTTGCCAATGTTAGGGAAATATCTGTAACATAGACTCCAGAGGTCCTGAGGACCTGTGCTCAAGGTGGCCAAGGTACGGCTTGGGAGACATGAGACATCAGACAATGTGTGTAAGATGTGCACTAGCTGGGTCGGGAAAGGCAGGGCAATGCTACAGGGACTTCCAGGTCACAGGTAGGTAAGAGGCAAAAGGCTGCATTCTTTCGAGTCTTTGTCAGCCTTTCACTGAATACACAATTTACATGTGAGAGCGGGGCAGAGGAAGAGTCACTTGTGCCTTAGTCGGCTCAGTGAATCTACTTTTTTTGTTTTTTCTTTTTTTGAGATGAAGTTTCACTCTTGTTGCCCAGATCCCGCTCACTGCCACCTCCACCTTCCAGGTTCAAGTGATTCTCCTGCCTCAGCCTCCGGTGTAGTTGGGATTACCGGCACCCGACACCACGTCTGGATAATTTTTGTATTTTTAGTAGAGACAGGGTTTCACCATGTCGGCCAGACTAGTCTTGAACTCCTAACCTCAGGTCATCCACCCACCTCAGCCCTCCAAAGTGCTGGGATTACATGCGTGAACCACCATGCTCAACCTGAATCTACATTTTTACAAAAACAATAGGGCAGCCGGGCGCGGTGGCTCAAGCCTGTAATCCCAGCACTTTGGGAGGCCGAGGCGGGTGGATCACGAGGTCAAGAGATCGAGACCATCCTGGTCAACATGGTGAAACCCCGTCTCTACTAAAAATACAAAAAATGAGCTGGGCATGGTGGTGCATGCCTGTAATCCCAGCTACTCAGGAGGCTGAGGCAGGAGAATTGCCTGAACCCAGGAGACGGAGGTTGTGGTGAGCCGAGATCGCGCCATTGCACTCCAGCCTGGGTAACAAGAGCGAAACTCCGTCTCAAAAAAAAAAAAAAAAACAATAGGGCAGAGGAAGCAATCAGATATGCATTTGTCTCAGGTGAGCGGAGGGATGACTTGAGTTCTGTCCTTTGTCCTGTACCTAGTCCTGTATTCATTTGCATTGCCAGGTGAACTTCAGCAGAACTGTTTTAGGGTAAAGAACTTGAAGCCCACAAAGAATTTCCTTGTGGGTAAATTGTGAGGGAGGTAAGTAGCTTTTTATCTCTGAAGCTGCCTATGTAGGAATAAAATGGGAGGCAGGTTTGCCCATGCGGTTCCTAGCTTGGCTTTTCCCTTTGGCCTAGTGATTTGAGGGTCTCAAGATTTCCCTTTCACACCTTGGTAGTGTCATTTGAAGCCATTATTACCATCTAGGGCTTTTCTCTTTTTCTGGTAAATGAGTAGCCGGGATTATACCCCATTTGGGAAGTTACTGTGTAGCTCGGATGAGGCTATTACTGGTCTGCCAACAGGAGGGTTTTTTGGTGAAGGGGTTTTACAGCAGCTTAAGGGGGACTTTTGCTGGGTTCCTCCATTTGGAAGGAGTAGTGTTGGCTTCAGGACTTCTAAAGCTTCCAGAGTATGTAAAGGTTATTTTCAGTCCTACGGCTGAGAGGGCAACGTGGTTGATAAAACAATCGTAGTGAATGTAGCTCCCTTTGGAATTCAAAATCCATGTACTTCTCTGAGATACTGAGTATCTGGTGTTGAGGAAAATTTTAGGTTTTTGTTGAAATGTTGAGTTTTCCTTTTTTATTTATTTATTTGAGACAGTCTCGCTCTGTCACCCAGGCTGAAGTGCAGTGGTGTGATCTCTGCTCACTGCAACCTCTGCCTCCCAGGTTCACGCGATTCTCCTGTCTCAGCCTCCTAAGTAGCTGGGATTACAGGAGTGTGCCACCACGCCTGGCTAATTTTTGTATTTTTTAGTAGAGACAGGGTTTCACCATGTTGGTCACGCTGGTCTTGAACTCCTACCCTCGTGATCCACCTGCCTCGGCCTTCCAAAGTGCTGGGATTACAGATGTGAGCCACCATGCCTGAGACAGCACATTCTCTTAGCAATATGTTGTGTGTGTGTGTGTGTGTGTGTGTGTCTGTGTGTGTCTGTGTGTGTTTGTGTGTGTATTTTTTAGAGACAAGGTCTCACTCTGTCACCCAGGCTGGAGTGCAGCAGTGTGATCATAGCTCAGTGAACCTTCAAACTCCTGGGCTCAAGTGATCCTCTACCTCAGCCTCCCAAGTAGCTAGGACTACAGGCTCGTGCTGCCACATCCAGCTAATTAAAAAAATTTTTTGTAGAAGGGGGGTCTTGCTATGTTGCTCAGGCTGGTCTCAAACTCCTGGTCTCAAGCAGCCCTCTTGTCATGGCCTTACAAAGTGCTGGGATTACAGGCAACAGCCACTGCGCCCAGCCCCTCTTAGTGATATTTTGCAAATTTTATATTCAAAAGAATTTTATATTTATCCCACTTGGGAAACTTTTGTAGAATGGGATAGAGGGAAAGATAAACACAATTCTTGATCCACCAAAAAATAACACCTGTAACAGAGTGAAGATGAAACAGGTTCTAGGCACACAGCAGGTGTTTTAGAAACATTTTTGAACTCGACTTTGCTGGAGTGGTGGTGCTGATTATGACTGCCAGGAAATGCTAGCCAGCTCTTCCCATGCGAGCTACACGACTGGGTGTCTGCAGCAGCTGCATGGCTGTGAATTACACATGCCGATGGCCAAGACCCAGCAGCGACTCAGCCAACAGACCCAGCCGATGCACACAGGTGATGGCGCTGTGCTCCAAACACACACACTGGTGGGTTGGGGAAGGTTTTTTGAGGATTGATCAGAAGATCTGATTCCACCTGGAGCCTCTGAAGTGATTACTTCCGGGCTAGGCAGAACCCGGATACCAGGAGACCTGTGTATTGAGAGCCTTTTCTATTTATTATGTAGTCACAAATATTCCATTAACATAGAGCTAGGCATTAGAGAATCCATACTGGATTCCTCCAAAGGCCCCTAAATCCTTAGAATGATCAGAGATTCCAAGCACATGTCCTCCTAGGACACCCTGGAGGGAGAGCCCCAAGTTGACTCTCCCCTTTGCCTGCTGTCGGGGCTGTGCTGATGGGTAGGGGGTTCTGTGCTTGCTGTGGCCCAGGCCCAAGCTGTGGGGATGTGCTGTGTCTGGAGCGGACCCCTTCAGTGTCTGCCTAACTTCTTCGTGTGTTCCTGGAACAGCTTCTGTGTTATGCATTCTAGAAATCCTGCCTGACCACACCCACCTCAACAAGCCTGGGATGGACATCCTCCTCCGCATTCCCCTCCAAGCCCACCCCACCCCCACCCCGCTGCTTGGCACGGCGCTGCTCTGCTGGACCCGTAGTATCTAGTCATTCATCGGGCCCCTTCCTAACTATGAGCTCTTTGAGGATAAGAGCTGTGTCTTTGCATCGCCAGAGCCTGTGCCAGGGCACGCTTGGTGCCCTGTTCACACTGATGGTCAATAGATGGCACGGGTTGATCATGGTCTGTGAATGCCTAAGAGGGAAGCAGCTCGTGTGGGTGCTTGAGGCCTGGGGGATAGGGGTCTGGTAGGCAATGGAGGAGGACACCCCTGCAACTTCTCCAGCCCCCAGCTGAGTCTCCAGAAGGCAGGGGATGGGGACTGGGGCGAGGGGACTGCTAAACCAGGTAACCCAGCATGGATGAGCTAACAGAGGCCAGGTGCACAGCTCCTGCCTGTAATCCCAGTACTTGGGAGGCCGAGGTGGGCAGGTTGCTTGGGCCAAGGAGTTTGAGACCAGCCTGGTCAACATAGCCAGACTCTGTTTCTACAAAAAATGAAAAAAAAAAAAAAGTAGCCAGATATGGTGGCATGCACCTGTAGTCCCAGCTACTTGGGAAGCTGAGGTGGGAGGATCTCTTGAGCCAGGGAGGTTGAGACTGCAGTGAGCTGTGATCACGCCACTGCCCTCCAGCCTGGGTGACAGAAAGATACCCCACCTCTAAATAAATAAATAAATAAGAGAGACTACTGGTCAGCTTGATTTCTGCTTGCTGTTCTCATTCTGTCATGTTCACCAAAAAGAGAAACTTGTTCTATTTTGTCTTGTTGTAGCAAGAGCCAGTGTCTACCACCTGGGCATCTGAGAGAAAGGGAAGGATTTTTTGGGGGAAGCTTCAATTTCCTTATTTTTCTCACATGATGCCTGTGACTTTCATGGTGTGGCCTGGTCAGATGGGCCTTATCAACAGAGATGGCCTGATGTCCCAGCTGTCTCAGCCGCTAGTTCCGGTTTCTGCTGGGAGTCCACAGGGGCCTCTGTGTGCATGGTATGAGAAAGGCAAATAAAAAAACAGATTAAAAAACAGATTAAAGGCACCACCCTGTATTAAGGAAATAATGGCTCTTATTGATACTGTTCTACGAACATAGATGAAGGCACAAAATTCTCCATCAATTGCAGAGAATTGGTTATAGGCTAACACAGGTGGCAGATGATCTAGGAAGCAGGATTCAGTATTAACAGGGATCTATGAGGACCCCACGGAGCGTGGTGTCTCTTCCACGTCGGCAGCTTCAAGTTGTTCCAGGGAGAAGCTGGAAAGCCTCGGAGCTCTAGTTGCGGAAGGAGTTTCATGACAGTAGGTGCAGGTTGCTCCTGCCACAAACCAGGTGTTCTCCAGTTACCTTACAATTCAGCAAGATGAAAATGATTAGCTCATGAGAAAAACCAGGAAACTGAGGCTCAGAGAGAGTGAGTTGCCCACACAGGACCTGTGCTGTAAATGCAGTTAGGTTTCCAGGTTAAGAATCCAGTGACCATGCCCCTTCTGTATGGCATTCTGCTGTTGTGTAACACATGGAACACATTAAGAATGTTATGACCGAGGCCGGGTGCAGTGGCTCATGCCTGTAATCCCAGCACTTTGGGAGGCCAAGGCGGGCAGATCACCTGAGGTTGGGAGTTCAAGACCAACCTGACCAGCATGGCAAAACCCCGAAACCCTGTCTCTACTAAAAATGCAAAAATTAGCCGGGCGTGGTGGCACACACTGGTAATCCAAGCTACTCTGGAGTCTGAGGCAGGAGAATCGCTTGAACCCAGGAGTCAGAGGTTGCAGTGAGCTGAGATCATGCCATTGCACTCCAGCCTGGGTAACAGAGTGACCCTCCTCCTCAAAAAGTTACAGTCAGGTGTCACACAGACAGTGAGGAGTAGAGGAAAGAGTGTCAGGTTTGGGGTAAGAGAATTGTGTCTCCTGGGCTCGAGTCCTGATGCCAGCTCTCACAGGGTGTGTCACTGTACAGCACGACCCTTATACTTTTATTTGTGAGACAGGGTCTCGCTCTGTCGCACAAGCTGGAGAGCAGTGCTATGATCATAGCTCACTGCAGCCTCAAACTCCCAGGCTCAGGCCATCCTCCCACCTCAGCCTCCTGAGTAGCTGGGACTATAGGCATGCACCACCATGATCAGCTAAGTTTTTGTATTTTTCATAGAGACAGGGTTTTGCCATGTTGCCCAGGCAGGTCTCAAACTCCTGGGATCAAGCTACCCACCCTCCTCGGCCTCCCAAAGTGTTGGGATTACAGACATGAGCCACGACACCTCGCAAATTTTTGTATTTTTTTTTTAACAGACAGCACCTCCCTATGCTGCCAAGGCTGGTCTTGAACTCCTGTGCTCAAATAATCCACCCTCTTTGCCTCCTAAAGTGTTGGGATTATGGACATGCTCTTGGCCCCTGAAACTTTTTTGAAGTCCAGTTCTCTCAATGAGAGAGAGGTAATAATATTGCCTCAATGTAAAAACGAGGGAATAATATTGCCTCAATGACTTAATGGACATGAAAGCGTTTTGTAAACTCTGTGCCTGGAAAGGTGGAAGCTGCTCAAATGCCTGTTGAGTGAGTGACGTTAATCCGTGTACGTTTCTCATGCAACTATAATGTCAGTTTCACGTAAGGCCAGTAAAATGCAGGTCAAGTCATGTAATGATACGATGAAAGTTTCTGATCAGTATTTCCTAATTCAAGCATGTTGAAATGTGGAGATAGGCTGGAGAAATATCAAATCATTGCGTGTTTAATTACCTTGTGATGATGTTTGCTTTAGGGAGTGGAAGGAACATGAGGAACGAATGACCTTCATCACCGAATACGACATCCATTTAGATTCACTTAAAATCTCAGGGCTTGTTTAGATGCAGACTTTGTGGTTAACATTTTATTGCACTGATTTAGTTTTCACCAGGTGGACCTTGTGTTTGCTTCAGAAGGATCTAAGTTTATTAGGACAGGGTTTCTTCTGTTTTGATTGTGGGAGGAGGCAGGATAGCCTTCTGTTTTCCTAGACCCACAACCAACATTCCCCACTCCTCCAAATAACCAGGATTACTGGGCCGAGGGTAGGGCATCGAGGGGGTGACAGCTGCACATGCCTGCTGTAGTTTTTTCTGAGTTTAATTCCATATAGCTTAGACACAGGCCATATTACTACATTTGGAAGATGCTTTGGAGAAAATTCTGCTCTGATGGGTGGGGGCAGGGTGTGCCAGGAAAATATTCTATTTTTCTTTTTTTTTTTTTTTTTAAGACCTGGGGTCTTGCTATGTTGCCTAGGCTGGTCTTGAACGCCTCGCCTCAAGTGATCCTCCTGCCTCAGCCTCCTGAGCAGCTAGGACTACAGATACAAACCACCACACTCAGCTCTGAGAGGACTCTATTCTCTTTACCTTATTGGAATTGGAGATATTAGATAAGAAACAGTTTCTTCTCCCCTAGTTATAAACAGTTCTGTTAAGAGAGGGAAAATCACCTTTTTGAAAATGTGAGAATTACTTATGTGATGGTAGTTTTTGAAAGTGGTTTTTCTTTTGAGGTCATAGCCTCTGTAATAAGAAGGGCCTGGAGAAGTGGGATGAGAGCTACCAGGCTCGAAGCTTCTATCCGGAACAAAGGTGTGCTTTCGTGGGAGCCTGCCGCCCTTGAGAGGCTAGTTCCTTTCCCAACATCTCAGCTCGGCTCTCGCCCTGCTCTAGAAACTTGCCTTTGCTGGTCCAAGGAATCGTGGCCGTTTATTAATTGTTGGCATCCATCCAGGCTATGGTGGTTGTGGTGGGGGTGGCGGTGGAGAGTGTGTTGTTTGCTTTAAACCCATGAGTCATTTTAGGGTATTGGTACTCTTGGAGACTGACTCTCTTGCTCTGATTTCTAGACCTTTTGCAAAGCAACAATAACCTAAGAATCTTGACCAAAGATGAATGTAGCAGACCTTGTACATGGTGCAACATTTGATAATAGTATCAATTTACTTTTGCTTTTCCCTTGGAATTTCCCTCCTCCACTAGCTTGCTGATGTTTCTGCCTTCTTCTTGCTGGCAAGAGTACAGACTATAATTCTTCAGTTCATTAACATCTGAAGCAATTGCACTGTTTGCAATTTGATTGATTGACTACATGTGTACTGTTCCTTTATTGCAAGTCTCCTTTTCTTTTTTTCTTTTTTCTTTTCTTTTTGAGACAGAGTCTCACTCTGTCACCAGGTTGGAGTGTAGTGGGGTGATCTGGGATCACTGCAACCTCTGCCTCCCAGGTTCAAGTGATTCTCCTGCTTCAGACTCCAGAGTAGCTGGGACTACAGGTGCACACCACCACGCTCAGCTAATTTTTATTTTAAAAAATATTTTTAGTAGAGATGGGGTTTCGCCATGTTGGCCAGGATGGCCTCTACTTCTTGATCTCGTGATCTGCCTGCCTTGGCCTCCCTAGGTGCTGGGATTACAGGTGTGAGCCACTGCGCCTGGCCTGCAAGTCACTTTTCTATATAATTTTTTTTTTTTTTACAAAGTCCCACTCTGTTGTCCAGGTTGGAGTGTAGTGGCACAATCTCAGCTCGCTGCAACCTTCACCTCCTGGGTTCAAGCGATTCCCTTGCCTCAGCCTCCCAAGTAGCTAGGATTACAGGCACCTGCCACCATGCCTGGCTAATTTTTTTGTTTTCTTAGTAGAGATGGGGTTTCACCATATTGGCTAGGTTTGTTTCAAACTCCTGACCACAAGTGATCCACCCGCCATGACCTCCCAAAATGCTGGAATTATAGGCGTGAGCCACCACGCCTGGCCATATAATCTGTTTTTATATTAAAATAAATAGAGACAGAGTCTCACTATGTTGCCCAGGCTGGTCTCGAACTGCTGGGCTCAAGTGATCCTCCCACTCTGGCCTCCCAAAGTGCTGGGGTTATAGGCATGAACCACCACATGCAGCCTCATTTTCCTGTATAATCGAAACAATAGAACTACAGCACCATTTGTAGGAGTTTCCCAGTTTACACCGCGTGTGCGCACTCCCTATATCACATGTTCTCACAACAAAACAGAAACCACAAGATGTCAGCCCCAGAGGCAACCTTGGAGCATCCAGCCACTTGGTTCTGCATTGCTGGCAGCAGATTTTATGTCACAAAATATAGATGTTTTCGGGGAAGGACAGCACATTAAGTTTTGCTCAGTCATTTTTACCTTATGTGAATGAGTTGAGCAGTTCGTTTCCTGGGAGCTGGTTTTTATGGAGGGAAGATGGAGCCAGTAGGAGGAAGATAGAGGGGGAAGGCGTTGAGACAGCACCCCACCGACTTTCCCCTGTCCCTGCTCCAGTTGACCTCCACCTTTCCAGGAGCTGTGCCCAATCCAGGATCAGTTACTCACTGGTGCTCACTGACCATCATTCCCCCATGTGGCCACCACAGAAATGAACACCACCTTTCTGGTGTTCTCAGCCAAAACGGCACGCATCCTTAGCTCTGGGAAACAGTCTACCTTCCAGGAAATTGCGCTTACAGCACGGTACCCCACTCCCTGGTTACCAGACTATTGTTCCCATGTTCCCCTGAGAACAGTCATCATTCACAGGTTGTTTGGCAGGGCCAGGGAACAGAGTCACTCTGGTTGCTGCAGTCAACAGACCAAAAATGGCTTCCAGCCAGGAAGATCAGAGCTGCTCTGTGGGACGCACACGCAGCTTGGAAGCAGACAGGGCCAACCAAGCACAGATCCGCACGCTGTGTCCGGCACACAGGTGCCTGGTCTTCAGACCCAGCCTGCGCTCTCTCAGCCAACCCACAGACCCTGTTTTTCTAATTCGTACAGATTCTTTGTCAACCTGCCGTGCCTTGCGGAACTTCATCCAACAGAGGGGGTGCCTTTTGCAAATCTGCAAAAATAACTGCGTGCTAGGGTGGCCTGACAGGGTAGGCCTTGGGGTCCTGGGACCAGCATTCCACCTCTCCGCTCATACAGCGATTCAAGATTCCAGCTCAGCAAAAGTCAGCCACCTTGGGGCCTTCCTTTCTTTTTTTTTTCTCCTTTTCTGTTTTTCTGTGCCTCCCTTCCTACCCCCTTCCTTCCTTCTTCTTCTTTGCCAGTTTTTTTAGTTCTTTGATGATTATGAGAAACTACTAAATATAGCAAAAGGAAGATAACACAGAACAAAATTATAAGTCTTTGTATTTATAAAAACGAGCCTCTAAAGGCTTCTTCCATGCATTCTGCCAATACCCTCTCTCCCCGGCCTTGCCCGAGCACTCATGGACCTCCCTTTGGTGAGGCCCGACGTCCATCCTGGCCACACCCTGCAGTCCTGGGTCTGAGTCTAGAGTTTTGGCTTTCACTCTGCTCTGCGTCCTGGCACTGCCGCCAGACCTCGACGCCCACCTCTTCTTCAGTGAAGGCAAAACAGGACACATTTTTCCTCCCTCTCTTCTCTCTTTCTGTTTTCAGACTGCACTGTTTTTCTGCTGGCTGGATGACTCATTTCTTTGTCATCTCTTACCCACTAGGCCTTTCCCACCGCTCCAATTGCCTCTGCATGATGTGGACAGAGCTATTGCCCTGCTGGGGTGAGATTCGCTTGCAATGAATCAGCTCAAGGTGCAGGAAGGTCCAGGGGGGCAGAGGAAGAGAAGAGACAAGTCTCTAATTCGCTGAGGAACAAAGACAGAAAGATGTTCCTGCTCCCTTAGCTCTTATTGAGATTGTTTAGTTGCAAAAGGGTTGAGTGTGATGCAGCTGGTGGTGTGTGTGGGCCAGCTCCAGGTCCTGCCCCTCCTCCACTGGTTCCCCCCAACCCCTGGTTATCCAGAAAGGGGGATGTTCGGGCAACACTGATGTGTCCATACTGCACTTTTCACACTGCAGTTTCCCACCATCTAGGATTGCATTCCATGTAGGAAGACTTTGAGTTCTTAAAATCAAGTAGTAACTTGGTGGGCATCTGGAAAAAACAACCAAGCTGATATTGCAGGCTGGGATGCATGAGCCCGTCAAGAGGGCTGGGTGGTGCGGACGGGGATGAAGGTCAAGTTCCTTGTACTCACTCACTGGCTGTTTCATTCAGAATTCCTGTGAGGTGGGAGCGCTCACCATCCTGGGGGCTTGCCTAAGAGTAAGGAGTGGGGCAACCTAGAAATACATGAACATCAGGGAGAAGTGGGGAAGGAGTTTCAGATGAGCTGTTTTTACAAGGTTAAGTAATGGGATAAAATTAAAAAGGGGAATTTAGGAGGAATTTTGGAAAGTTTTGAGAAACAGGAAATTTGAGGAACGCTGATAAAGAGGAGATCTGGAGTAAGTCCCGTGACGAGAAGATTCCACCCGGGACTCCTGGTGTCTTCTGAAACTGCGTGGAGCCAGTGAATGGCACAGCTCCTTCCTCCCGGAGAAAGGGGCCCACAAAAAGCTCATCCAGGGAGACCTCGGGCACTGCGGGGGACGCAAAGGCTGGAGACGAAGATCCAGCCAGACCCAGGCAGAGAGGCAAGGCCTGGAAGCCCCTGAGCCGCCAGGGCCTTAGGAGCTTGGGGGAGGGGGAGGTGGGACCTGAAGTTGTTGTGACTGAAGGGAAATGAGTCAGGGGAAGAAATGCCGTGCTTTAATCCTTGTGGATGAAGGAAGAGCAGGCCACCAGACCGCAAAATAACACCCGACCGACTAACCTACTTTGAGCTGCCGAGGGCAGGGTGACCTGGGAGAGGCAGATGGAAACTCGAGCTCTGGGGTCCAGGAAGATCTGAGTCTTCCGACCAAACACCAGATGCCTCCCCTCCTTCCTGAAAATATGCAAGTTGCCGGATCTGCTGCAGTCTATGAAAAAGGAGACAGATGTTCCGGCAGAGCAGTGGGGAGGGGTGGAGGCTGGGGGGGGGGGGCTCTGCTTTGTGGGGAGACCCTCAGGCAGGGGAGCAGGCTCCATCCTATGTGGAGGAACAGGGGCAGTCTGAGGCAGGCTGGCTCTATAATGTGCTGGCAATAAAATCCCCACGGCTTCTGCTGCAGAAGTCCAAGAGCACATGAATGCGGCTCCATCTAGACAAGCCCAGGGCAGGAATTCCCTTCCAGGAAACCAAGCCAGGGCACTGTGGTCTCTGGGCTGCCAAGAAGTCTCAGAAATGGTCTAGCCCTTCCGCCCACAGGGATCTCTGTGCAAAATTATCTCCAAGCATTGGCAGATGAACAGATAAACAAAATGTGATCTATCCACACAGTGGAATACTATTCAGTCTTAAAAAGGAAGGGAAAATGCTGGGCATGGTGGCTCACGCCTATAATCCCAGCATGTTGGGAGGCTGAGGAGTGAGAATCACTTGAGCCCAGGAGTTTGAGACCAGCCTGGACAACAGAGAGAAACCTTGTCTCTCTCTCCCTCTCTCGCTCTTTCTCTCTCTCACACACACACACACACACACACACACAGAAACCTTGTCTCTGTACACACACATACACACACAGAAACCTTGTCTCCGTACACACACACACACACACACACGCACACACAAACCTTGTCTCTGTACATACACACACCTTGCCTCTACACACACACACACACACACACACACACACAGAAACATTGTCTATACACACACACAGAAACCTTGTCTCTGTACACACACAGAAAAACCTTG
>NW_022436961.1:1838481-1847991 GCF_009761245.1 Sapajus apella
CACAGAAAAACCTTGTCTCTACACACACACACACACACACACACACAGGAGAAACCTTGTCTCTATACACACACACACACACACACACAGAAACCCTGTCTCTATACACACACACACACACACAGAAACCTTGTCTCTATACACACACACACACACACACACACACACAGGAGAAACCTTGTCTCTATACACACACACACACACAGAAACCTTGTCTCTATACACACACACACACACACACACACACAGA
Organism: Sapajus apella; assembly: GCF_009761245.1. Classification (NCBI taxonomy): domain Eukaryota; kingdom Metazoa; phylum Chordata; class Mammalia; order Primates; family Cebidae; genus Sapajus; species Sapajus apella. Next base: position 1,838,732 of record NW_022436961.1, read on the forward strand.
GCCAGGTGCAGTGACACATGCCTGAAGTCCCAGCTCTTTGGGAAGCTGAGGCAGGAGGATCTGTTGAACCCAGTGGGATCAAGGCTGCAGTGAGCCCATGTTCATGCCACTGCACTCCAGTCTGGATGACAGAGCAAGATCCTGTCAAAGAAAAAAAAGGGAAGGAACTTCTGACACATGCTATAGCAGGGATGCACCTTGAAGACATTTGCGAAGTGAAATAAACCAGTCACAAAATAAGAAATACTGTCTGATTCCACTTGTACGATGTATGAAGAGCAGTCAGATTCATAGAGCCAGAAAGGAGCAGGGTGGCTGCTGGGGAAAAGGGGGATGGGGAGTTAGTTTTAATGGCTGCAGAGGTTCAGTTGCGGGTGATGGAGAAGTCCTGGACATGGGCTGTGGGGTCGGCTGCACAGCAATGTGAAGTGCTTACTGTAACTCAGCTGTGCACTTAACATCGTTAAGGTGGTAAACTTTGTGTTATGTATATTTTACCACAATAAAAAATACGTGGTTTCTAGAATCCTCTTCTAGATGCATGTCTGGCTTCTCCCACGGAGCTGGTGCTGGAGGAAGCCGGCCAGGACAACGGCTGGCTTCTCCTCTTTTGCCATCGTGGCCCTCTCGCACCATGTGATCAAGCTCTTTTTTCTCTCCTTCCAGGATTTAAGGGACGCTGTGAGGCAGTTATGAGTGCGGTGAAGACAGGGCTCTGCTGTGTGCTGCTGTTCTGTGGAGCAGTCTTCGCCTGGCCCAGCCAGGTGGGTGTCCAGGATCCCCGCATCCCGCCCCTTGAGGCTGCGATGCTTCCAGAGGCTCCAGGGGTCTTCGTCCATCCGGGCACGGGGTGGTAATGCTGTCAGGGAGAGGAGAAGCGCAGGGACGAGGGGTCAGCATTGCTGTGGAGCACACCGCCCACACTCCCCTCTGTACTGCAGACTGTATTTGGGGGCCCAGTGCGGAGCCCTAGGCACTTATTTTGTTTTTTTGTTTTTTTTTTTTTTTTCATTTAAATTATTTTTATTTACAGCAAACTCCACTAGGCACTTATTTTGAATGGAGTAAGCAGTTCATTCCACTCCCTGCCTATGACTGCTTTTTTGCAACTGGTTTTAAATAACGTATTTGGGCTGGGCACAGTGGTTCATGCCTATAATCCCAGCACTTTGGGAGGCCAAGGTGGGAGGATCGCTTGAGCCCAGGAGTTTGAGACCAGCCTGGGAAATATAGTGAGACTCTGTCCCTACAAAAAATTTAAAAATTAGTTGGGTGTAGTGATATACACTTGTGGTCCCAGCTACTTGGGAGGCTGAGGCGGGAGGATCGTTTAAGCCCAGGAGGTGGACTTCGGTGAGATACGATTGCCCCAGTGCATTCCAGCCTGGGTGACAAACTGAGACCCTGTCTCGAAAAAAAAGGCAATGCAGGTGCCATGAGTCACAGCTGCAGGCAAGCCGCACTCATGGCGCGTATTATCTAGCTGAGACAGAAGTGCTACGCACACTCTCTGAGAATGCCTAGCAGTAAAGGGCCCCACAGAAGACCAAACTAGCCCCACCTCTGCCACAGAATCCTAGAGCAGGGAGAGCCCCGGTGACTACGTGGAATAGACAGGCAGCCGCAACTCTATTGCCCAGTGTGATGGCCACTGACCACGTATAGCTGTTTGAATTTAAAATAATTAAAATTAAAGTTAAAAATTGTTTCTCAGTCCCACTGGCCACATTCCAAGCACTCGGTGGCCCTGTGTAGCTTTCTGTCTGGATAGCACAGACAGAAAACATTTCCGCCATGCAGAAAGCTCTTCTGGACTGTGCCAGTTAGGAAGGAGAGGAAGAATTGGACCAGAAGGCAGGAGATGGACGCTCTCTTGGGCCAGTTACCCGAGGGGGCTCTCTGAGCTAGGGTGCCTGGCTGGCAGGTTCATGTGGGCTTCTGGGTTCCGCCTTTACTCTTAGGATGCCTGGCATGTGCTGATCCTTCCTCTACCCATGGTTTCTTTGCAGGAAATCCATGCCCGATTCAGAAGAGGAGCCAGATCTTACCGAGGTTGGTGCATGGGGTCGTGGGGGCAGGAGGCAGGGTGGGTGCAGGGTGCCTTCTTCCACCTGCCACCTGCCTACGGTGTCACAGTGCCATCGCAGTGTAATTTTACAGACATGCCTATGTCAGCACCTTTCTCCCTTCAGCTGCAGTTGCTTCTGATTCTGAGGGGAGCAGAAACAGGTGTCCCCCCAAGGAGCAAGCTTGTCTGGGATCACAAGCTGGTGGGGGATGGCTGGCCACTGGCCCGAGGTCCTGGTTATGCAGATTAGAAGGCAGATGCCACGAGAGAGAGCGTGGCTTGCCCAGGGCCATGCAGCCTGCAGCAGCAGGGCCAGGGCAGTCATGGCCACGGCCAGCCCCACACTCTGGGTCTCGTCCTAGGCTGTGATCCCACCACAGTGCACCGGCGGCTTTGCTGACAACATCCCCGCGTATCCATTTCCTTCTGTTGATCCAACAGGGATGTCCCACCCGGGCAACCCCCAGACGTGGTGGGGTCTCTAAGTCCACGTCTAGAGTTGACTCTAGGAGGCTGAGAAGTGCGAGGCTCAGCTTCAGGCCCAAAACTATCAGCCTAGGCCCTCATTTTCCCTCCTTCACCACCCAGTTCTTTTGGTTCTGGAAGACTCCACGATACCCTTTGTAAAGGTGTTAAAAAGGGTGACTGACTCCCCAGAGTGAGCCACACCTCGACTTCTAGCGCCTTCGTTGTTGGATGGCCCCATGCTTCCTACGAGGGTATCCTGGCCTTAGCGACCTCAGAAGCCACAAGGGTCTGACTTACAGTGAGGTCATGCCACTTCTTTAATTAATTGAAAGTAAAGTTTTTGTTTTTAAAGTTGGTGTTCTGGCTTGAAACAGAAAGATGGCATGAGAATATTAACGGGAGCACTTCAACTATTTTCATTATGCCAAAAATACTTGGAGAAGTGGCACATTTTCTGCAAAGACTAAAATGTCAATTTTGTTTGTTTGGGGCCAAAAATGCATCATTTCTGTGTGGTAATACTTATGTGGATCAAAAACTCTGATAGGCAGTTATGCATATATATATATATTTTTTGATGGATTCCAATGAGAAAAAGTCCAGGTGTAATGGCTCACATCTTTAACTCCAGTACATTGGGAGGCTGATCCAGGAGGATGGCTTGAGCCCAGGAGTTCAAGACTAGCCTGGGCAACATAGTGAGACCCCCCACTCCCCTACCTCACCCCCACCTCTACAAAAAAAATTTAAAAATTAGCTGGATGTGGTGGTGCGTACCTGCAGTCCCAGCTACTTGGGAGGTTGAGGCAGGAGGATTGCTTGAGCCTCGTAGGCGGAGGCTGCAATGAGCTGAGATTTGCACCCTGTACTCCAACCTGAGTGACAGAGACCCTCAAAAAAAAAAAAAGAAAGAAAGAAAAGAAAATGAAAAATTAGGTTGGGCGTGGTGGCTCATGCCTGTAATCCCAGCACTTTGGGAGGCTGAGGTGGGCAGATCACTTGAGGTCAGGAGTTTGAGACCAGCCTGGCCAACATGGTGAAATCCCATCTCTACTAAGAATACAAAAATTAGCTGAGTGCAGTGGTAGGTTTCTGTAATCCCAGCTACTTGGACGGCTGAGGCAGGAGAATCACTTGAACCCAGGAGGTGGAGGTTGCAGTGAGCCGAGATCATGCCACTGCCCTCTAGCCTGGGTGACAGAGCGAGACTTTGTCTCAAATATATAAAAATAAATAAATAAATCATATGAGAAGATACTCAATAGCACTCAGAAAAGAAATACAAATTTATTTTATTTTATTTTGAGACAGAGTCTTGCCCTGTCGCCCAGGCTGGAGTGAAGTGGTGCAATCTCAGCCCACTGCGACCTCCACCTCCTGGATTCAAACGATTCTCCTGCCTCAGCCTCCTGAGTAGCTGGGATTACAGGCACCTGCCACCAAGCCTGGCTAATTTTTGTATTTTTAGTAGAAATGAGGTTTTACCATGTTGGTCAGGCTGGTCTCGAGCTGCTGACCTCAAGTGATCCACCAGCCTCAGCCTCCCAAAGTGCTGGGTTTACAGGCATGAGCCACAGTGCCTGGGCAGTATTCATTACCTTGTTGTCTTCCAGTTGTGTGTCTTCAAAAAAGTAGTATGCAATGGTGTCGATGGAAAGCAAGCGAGGGAGTTTTCCCAGTAGGTCCAGGGGCAGAGAGTCATTTCATTTTGAGTCATACTCTGATGAGGCTGGCCTGTCTTTTCTCACAGTGCTCTGCAGAGATGAGCAAACGCAGATGACATACCAGCAGCACGAGTCATGGCTGCGCCCCATGATCAGAAGCAACCGGGTAGAATATTGCTGGTGCAACAGCGGCAGGGCCCAGTGCCACTCGGTGCCCATCAAAAGTACGTACTGACGCTGGGAGGTGGTGTATGCCTGTGATCCCAGCACTTTAGGAGGCCAGGATGAGAGGACTGCTGGAGTCCAGGAGTTCAAGACTAACCTGAGCAACAGATCAAGTCCCCTGTCTCTACAAAAATAAAAAATTAGCCAGGTCTGGTGGGGCTCACCTGTAGTTCCAGCTACTTGGGAGGCTGAGGCAGAAGGACCATTTGAGTCCAGGAGTTGGAGGCTGCGGTAAGCTATGATTGTGCCACTGCGCTTCAGCCTAGACGACAGAGCAAGCCCCCATCTCTAAAACAAAACAACACAAACAAAGAAAAACAAAAACCAAAAAAAGCCCAGTCCGAATGGACTTTAAGCTGAGGCTTTGCGTTCAGGGGTCCAGTCTCAGGAGCCCAAACTCTGTCTTCCATGGTCCCCAGCAAGTTCAGATCTTCAAAAGGAACTTCCAGGCCTGTTCGGCCTTAGGCAGAGGTGAAGAGACGAGCAGAAAAGGGAGTGAGACCGAGTGACCTTGGGCAAATGCCCGCTTGCCTCAGTTTCCTCATCTGTAAAGTGGCGGGAATAATAGTGCACACTTCATGGTTTGCTGTGAGGATTAAATGAGCTGATTTTTGTAGACTGTCCAACAGTGCCTGGCACGTAGAGCACATGCTCAACACTTTAACTCACATCATCCTTGGAGCTGCTTCGAGGGTACAGTGGACCCTTGAACAGCACTTGTCTGACCTGCAGGGTCCACTTATGTATGAACTTTTTTCAACCAAAGACAGGATGAAAACAGTATTTGTAGGATGTGGAACTGGTATACGTGTGTTCCGCGCTGCGGGACTTGAATGCGTGTGGATCGTGTGGACGGGGCTCCTGGAACCATGGCCCGTGCGCACAGAGGGAGGCTGTCACTAGGGCTTCCTTGCTTATACTTGACAGGTTGCAGCGAGCCAAGGTGTTTTAATGGGGGCACCTGCCGGCAGGCCCTGTACTTCTCAGATTTCGTGTGCCAGTGCCCCGAAGGATTTACTGGGAAGCGATGTGAAATAGGTGAGTAGGTGGGAGCATGTGAGAGGGTCTGAAATGCCACCTCGCCAGCCCCCCAGGAAGGAAAGGCAGGGTGTGATGGCAGGGCCATAATGGGGGCCAGGGACAGGGAAGGCGCTTCTGACGTGGTTCGGGAAGCACAGTGCCAGGCAGCAGGCAGAGTCTGGGTGTGACCCTGGAACCAAGCTGGCACCCCTGCCACTAGCTTGTGGCTTCCCAGACAGGCTACATCAGGCCTGGGGGATGACAGGGCAGAGGGGAAGCCCCCTGAGGGCTGAATGAAGGGGATTCCCATGTGAAGCATCTGTACCCTGCTGTCCGTCAGATACCAAGGCCACATGCTACGAGGACGAGGGCATCAGCTACAGGGGCACGTGGAGCACGGCGGAGAGCGGCGCTGAGTGCACCAACTGGAACAGCAGCGTGCTGGCCCAGAAGCCCTACAGCGGGCGGAGGTCGGATGCCATCAGGCTGGGCCTGGGGAACCACAACTACTGCAGGTAAGGGCATGATCCCGAGGAAGGTTCCCCTGGTGAGAAGCTGCTATGGCTAGGGAAGGATTCTATCAGATCCGTCAGGGCTCTCCCGAGAAACAGAACCAATACAGGATGGATGGATGGATAGATAGATAGATAGATAAATGGATAGATGGATGGATAATAAATAGAAGATAGATGGATAGATGATAGATGATAAATAGATAGATGATAGGTTGACAGATGATAGATGATTGATGGATAGATGATAGATTAGATAGATAAATAGATGTTAGATACATAGATGATAGACAGATGATAGACAGATGATAGAGAGAGAGAGAAAAAGAGAGAGAGAGAGTGAGAGAGAGAGAGTGCGTGTGAACCCAAAGTCTCTGAGAGAGGTCTCAATCAATTTAGAAAGTTGATTTTGCCAAGGTTAAGGACATGCCGGTGACACAGCCTCAGAAGGTCCCAAGGACACGTGCCCAAGGCAGTCAGGGCACAGCTTGCTTTTACATATTTTAGGGAATCATGAGACATCAATCAACATGTGTAAGATGTACATGGGTTTGGTCTGGAAAGGTGGGACCACTCAAAGCAGGGTTTCCAGGTCATAGGTAGATAAGAGACAAAAGGCTGCATTCGGAGTCCTTGACGAGCTTTTCACTGAACACACAATTCAGCCTGGCTCAGTTCATCTGCACTTTTACGCAAACGATAGGGCAGAGGAAGCAATCAGATATGCATTGGTCTCAGGTGGGAGAGGGATGACTTTCCGTCCCGCACCTGGGAAGATAAGCTGTCCCTTTGCATCGCCAGGGTGAAATTCACAGAACTGTCTTAGGGTAAAGATCTTCAGGTCCGCAAGGAACTTCCTTGTAGGGAATTTTTAAATAAAAATCTTTGTAGCTATCTTATTGAGGAAGAAATGGGAGGCAGGTTTGCCTGGCGTGGTTCCCAGCCTGCCATTTCCCTTGGCTTAGTGATGTTGGGATCCTGAGCTTTCTTTTTCTTTCATACTGGATAGATAGAAAGACATTGATTTATGGACCTGGCTGACAGGATCGTGGGGGCTGGCAAGTCTGAAATGTGTAGGTCAGCCAGGCTGGAAACACAGGCAGCAGCTGAGGCTGCTGTCTTAAGGCAGAATTTCTTATTCAGGAAACCTCATATTTGCTCTTAAGGCCTTTAAGCGATTGGATGAGGCCCAACTATGTTATCTAGTTCTAAAGTCAACTGGCTGTAGGTGTTAAACACATCTATAAAACACTTTCACAGCTCCTAGATGAAAGTTTGATTCACGAACTGGGTACCACAGCCTGGCCAAGTCGACACATAAGGCTGTGCCAGTCCACACCTTGTCAACTTGGCACCCACGGGCATCTCCTTAAACCACACCTCCTCCAAGTAAACATAGGAATGAAGTCATCCTCCTGCCTAACACGATACAACTACCAGTGTACAACCAAAAATGCACTCCTACCTGGGCATGGTGGCTCACGCCTGTAATCTCAGCACTTTGGGAGGCCAAGGTGGGCGAATCACCTGAGGTCAGGAATTCGAGACCAGCCTGGCCAACATGGTGAAAATCTGTCTCTGCTAAAAATACAAAACTTAGCCAGGCCTGGTGGGGGGTACTTGTACTCCCAGCCACTCCGGAGGCTGAGGCTGGAGCATTGCCCAAACCCAGGAGGTAGAGATTACAGTGAGCTGAGATCGAGATCATGCCACTGCACTCCAGCCTGGGAGACAGAGCAAGACTCTGTCTCAAAAAAAACAAAAAACAAAAAACAAAACAAAAAAAGCACTCCCCATTCCCCAAGAGGAAGATACAAGAGTCCTTGGGTCCCAGACGAGAGGCTTCACCATTGACCTACCCTGGCCCTCCTGGGGCTGATTTTTCAGAAACCCGGACAGAGACTCAAAGCCCTGGTGCTATGTCTTCAAGGCAGGGAAGTACATCTCGGAGTTCTGCAGCACCCCCGCCTGCTCCAAGGGTAAGCGGCAGCCACCCCACCTTCCCCTGAGTGCCCCTGGTGGAGGAGGGTCTGGGAGGACAGGCTGACAGCCCTCTTGCGTCTGAGGGGAGAAGGAGGAGGCCAGGAGTGCCAGAGGGAAGAAAGGCAGGACTTAGGTCTGTGCCTCGGCTTAGCTTCTGACTGGCTGTTTGTCTGACCTGGAGCTGATCTCCTCGCCCTCTGACCCTCGGTTTCCTCCTCTGTGGAGGAGAGGATGGGCGGATTCAGTGGTTTTCAGTCCTTTTGAGAATAAATGGAGATTCTCCCTTTTTTGATTAATGGGTGAATGGGCCTTTCTCTCTTTCACTCCCTCTCAAACCTTTTAATGGGGAAAAAAACAAAAAAACAAAAAAAAAACCTTCCCAGATGGAAAAAAATATATTAAGTTACGAGGCCAGGGACAGTGGCTTATGCCTGTAATCCCAGCACTTTGGGAGGCTAAGGCAAGCAGATCACCTGAGGTCAGGAGTTCGAGACCAGCCTGGCCAATATGGGGAAACCCCATCTCTATTAAATATACAAAAATTAGCTGGGCATGTTGGTGGGCACCTGTAGTCCCAGCTACTCAGGAGGCTGAGGCAGGAGAATTGCTTGAATGGGGCAGAGGTTGCAGTGAGCTGAGATCACGCCGCTGCACTCCAGCCTGGGCGATAGAACAAAAAACTGTTTAAAAAAAAAGAAAGGAAGTGAGCCGAGATTGAGCCATTGCACTCCAGCCCGGCACCTGGCAGCAGAGCAAGACTCTGTCTCAAAAAAAAAAAAAAAAAAGAAAGGAAAAAAGTGCTAAGTTACAAAAAGGCACTATGGATTCAGTGGTATTTTTACAAATCATTACATTATTTATCACAGCACTATGAAAGATACTTTTTAAAGTTCTAAACATATATAGGGCCAGGTGCCATGGCTCATGTCTGTAATCCCAGTACTTTGGGAGACTGAGGAGGAAGAATTGCTTGAGCCCAGGAGTTTGAGACTAGCCTGGGCAACAAAGTGAAACTCCATCTCTATGAAAAATACAAAAATTAGCCAAGTGTGGTGGCATGTGCCTATGATCCCAACTGCTTGGGAAGCTGAGGTGGGAGGACGGCTTGAGCCTAAGAGGTTGAGGCTTTGGCAAGCAATGATTGAGACACTGCACTCCAGCCTGGGTGACAGTGAGATCCTATCTCAAAATAAATACATAGATATGTGTGTGTGTGTGTGTGTGTGTGTGTGTGTGTGTGTGTGTGTGTGTGTGTGTTAGACATATACATATAAATAATATATATATACAAATTTAATATATATGTCTAACATATACATA
>NW_022436961.1:1848391-1865267 GCF_009761245.1 Sapajus apella
ATGTCTAACACACACACACACACACACACACACACACACACACACACACACATATATAAACACGCAGCAGCTATCATTCAGTGCATGGGTCCACGGGTGATGCTTGTGGCTCAGACTTTACGGTCACTCTAAAGCATCTTCCCCATCACCCATGGTCTGGTCTAAATGAGGTCTCACAGAGCTAGATAATCTTAAAAATCCCTTCCATTTATGGTGTTTATGTGTAGAGGTAGGCTTTGTCAGTTTCAGATGGGGAGAAGACAATGGGGAAATGGGAGAAATTGATGAAAACAGGCAGCACTCCACGGCTCATGCCCTCCTCCTTTCTAAGCCCATTGTCAGATCCTCAGGACACTGGCAGACACAGTCTGAGAAATAACCCCCACCCCAGCCCCACCGAAGCACTTTGGTTCACTGCAGCCTGTCAAGTCTACACAAAGAAATCTCTAACAGCTTTCAGAGCAGCCCCAGAAACAGTCCCCACTCACGGAGCGTAGTAGCCTTCCTGCTGAACTTGAAGATGTCCCTGACTCTCTCTCAACACAGCGAGAGATCTAGAGAGCCACTTCCAGTGGAGATAAAACCCCCTTGCCATCTCTATTAAAAGGACTCAAAGAAGGGGAAAAAGGCTGGGTGTGGTGGCTCACACCTGTAATCTCAGCTCTTTGGGAGGCTGAGGCGGGTGTATCACCTGAGGTCAGGAGTTCAAGACCAGCCTGATCAACATGGTGAAACCCCATTGCAACTAAAAATACAAAATTAGCTGATCATGGTGGTGCATGCCTGTAATCCCAGCTACTCGGGAGACTGAGGCAGGAGAATCGCTTGAACCCAGAAGGCAGAGGTTGCTGTGAGCTGAGATCGTGCATTGCACTCCAACCTGGGCAAGAAAAGGGGAAGTGTGAGGTGTTACACTTTTCTCAGTACCGGGCTAGCAGCCTCCAGCTTCCCTGGCTGGCTGCTCCACTTGAAGCCCCAGCCCAGACTTGCCTGCTTCAGAATTTGTTTGTTTCAGTTTGAGAATTCTTTTCTTCCAGGAGAAAATGGTGACTGCTACTTTGGGAAAGGGTTAGCCTACCGTGGCACCCACAGCCTCACCACGTCGGGTGCCTCCTGCCTCCCGTGGAATTCCGTGATCCTGATAGACAAGGTTTACACAGCACACAACCCCAATGCCCAGGCACTGGGCCTGGGCAAACATAATTTCTGCCGGTACGTAGCACAGGGGCAGGGGGTTCAGGGCTTGGCAGAAAGCGGGATTAGGGTGTGAGATGGGGGAAGAGTCCATGCCTCAAGTTATACGACAGACCCAGTGCATGGGACACACCCATGGATATTACCTAGTCCAGCCTCTTCACTTGCTAAAAAAACACTTATTGTGAAAAGCAAGGCGAGCCAGTTTTCCAACCCAAATCCCAAGTTAAGGGTCCTGGCCTATAACCATTCAGTCCTCATCTGTTCTCATCGCATCTTTATTCCAATGATTTGTGAGAGTTCCATAGCAGAAGAGCTCACAGTTCTGTCCACCAACCCTATGAGATTAGCACTGTAGATGACTGGTTGAACAACAAAGTTGCAGAGACGTTCTCCTAGAGTGGGGGTGTGCCACAGAGTCAAGCTAGCTCGGTGTCCTCCCTCCCAGCTCAGTGGTTTTCATCGGTTTACTGAGGCTCCTTCTACCCTTCCACGGCCTGTGATGTGACTGAAAATGGGATTGAAAATGTAAACTCCTGGCCTGGTATGGTGGCGCATGCCTGTAATCCTAGCACTTTGGGAGGCTGAGGCAGGAAGATCGCTTGAGCCCAGGAGTTCAAGACCAGCTTGGGCAACATGGCAAGACCCCATCTCTACAAAAATAAAAAATTAGAAGATAAAAAGGAAGTCTTAACTTCTCTTATCATTTAGGAATCCTGATGGGGATGCCAAGCCCTGGTGCCATGTGCTGAAGAACCGCAGGCTGACGTGGGAGTACTGTGATGTGCCCTCGTGCTGTAAGAGCCGGGCCCCGGCCGCCTCCCTGAACCTGGTCTCCCTTCTTCGCTGTCCCCTTACCACTTTCTAGGCCTTCGAGGCCATTTGGTGCCGACTGTGTGCCTACCAGGCTTCCAGGCTCGGTGGGGTGGGGGCTTCCATGACGGAAGCCATGGTGGGTGGGCAGGTGTCCGCGTCCCACGCATGGGAGTGGTGGAGAGGGGTGAGAAGAAAGAAAAGAACACTGCAACCTCGCTGAGAAGTCAGTAGGCTCTACCCGACTCTCTCTTTTTTTTTTTTTGAGATGGAGTTTCGCTCTTGTTACCCAGGCTGGAGTGCAATGGCGCGATCTCGGCTCACTGCAACCTCCGCCTCCTGGGTTCAAGCAATTCTCCTACCTCAGCCTCCCGAGTGGCTGGGACCACAGGCACGTGCCACCATGCCCAGCTAATTTTTGTATTATTAGTAGAGACGGGGTTTCACCATGTTGACCAGGATGGTCTCGATCTCTTGACCTCGTGATCCACCCGCCTTGGCCTCCCAAAGTGCTGGGATTACAGGCGTGAGCCACCGCGCCTGGCCTACCCCGCTCTCTCTAGACACATCTATGCTGACGGTGGTGGGGGATGAGCAGGCAGCCTCGCAGGCGTGGCTCCCTGCCTGATAAAGTGCCTTCACCATATTCGCCCAATAACGTGGTGGAAGTGGTCTTCCCACCTCTAGTTTACTGAGGAGGAAACAGTCTCCCAGACACCAGGTGGCCTGCCCACGCTTGCTGGGCACCAGGTGGTAAAGCCAGGGCCTGCCCTCATGTCCTCTGACTCCAAGGCTTGTACTTCCACTGTGAGCTCTTCCATGTTTCCTGCTGACCCCATTTCACACAAGGGAGCTGGGCTCAGGAGGGGGATGAGAGACAGGAGATTCAAGTTGGTGCATGTTGCTAAAAAATGAAACTTTAGTTTGGAAATGGCCAGAGATTAGGTTATTAATCAGCTCCCGTGAACACACAGATCAGGCAAAATGTTCCCCCAAGGAACACAAGTCTAACTGGGAAGATGAGACACAGACCACCAGCTAACTCACACCCAAGGCCATTAATGTGAGTCCTCAGTGGTCCGTGTCCCTAAGCTCCTCAGAGCTGAGCAGGTGGGGACGTCACGAAAGCTTTGCGAGGAGGCAGGACTGCACCTGGGTCTTGAAGCATGGGTAAGGTTGGGCAGATGGAAAAGAAATGAACAGCCATTCCCCAGAAGGAAGCTGCCATCCTTTATTTCTTAGGCAAGGAAATGACTGTAGGAAAACATTAGGAGGAATGTAGGATGGCAGGTCCCCAGTTTTGGAGTCAAACACACTTGGGAACTAACCCAGGTGCCATTGCATCCTTGGGCAAAAATGACTCCGCCTCCTGAAACTCATTGCTGTGGGAATTGAAGAGAATGTATGGACAACACTTGGCAGGCTGATCCCAACAAGCGAAAGTTGTGGTTTTACAGCCATGCCGATGGCCCCATCATTCCACCTACACATGTGCAGGAAGGCTGAGGGTCTGACGGCCTCTCGTCCTTTCCTCCCCAGCCACCTGTGGCCTGAGACAGTACAACCAGCCTCAGTTCCGCATCAAAGGAGGGCTCTTTGCCGACATCGCCTCCCATCCCTGGCAGGCTGCCATCTTTGCCAAGTACAGGAGGGCGCCGGGAGAGCGGTTCCTGTGCGGGGGCATCCTCATCAGCTCCTGCTGGATTCTCTCCGCCGCCCACTGCTTCCAGGAGAGGTAGGAGCTCAGGAACGCAGTGGGTTTTTCCACCTTCTAAGGCCTAGAAATGAAATCCTTTAGGGGAAATCCCACAGCAAAAATAGCATTCTAAGGCTGTTTCTCTACCAGGTTTCCGCCCCACCACCTGACGGTGATCTTGGGCAGAACATACCGGGTGGTCCCTGGTGAGGAGGAGCAGAAATTTGAAGTAGAAAAATACATTGTCCATAAGGAATTCGATGATGACACCTATGACAATGACATTGGTAAGAGGTCGTCATTCCTGGCTCCAGTTCACACTCCAGATCACACAACACACCCACGTGCACTCACCTGTGTTTGCACACACGGGCCTCCTCCTCCAGCCCCTGCCCCTCTTGCATGTTCCTCACCTCCCACGGGGCTGCAGCCCTCACACCCGGCTCACTCCTCCTCTCTCCCTCCCAGCGCTGCTGCAGCTGAAGTCGGATTCGTCCCACTGTGCCCAGGAGAGCAACGTGGTCCGCACCGTGTGCCTCCCGGCGGCTGATCTGCAGCTGCCCGACTGGATGGAGTGTGAGCTGTCTGGCTATGGCAAGCATGAGGCCAGTAAGTGGGAGGAAGTCTCGGTCCATCCTGTCTGCGGGACAGCAGGGGAGGCTGCGGTGGACCAGTGGAAAATGGGGTTAGGAGAACGAGGTTCCAGCCCTGGGTCAGGTACTGACGCCAGTCCCATCTCCCGGTGCCATGGAGGCCCGTCTCTGTTGTCCCTGCCTCCCAGAGACACTGCAGGCCAGGAAAGGGCATAACAGCATGAGGGCCTCGAAGTGCTACAGGTGTCGGGAAGGTTCTGAGTAGGAAGTGGAGTATGGTTACCAAGCATGTGGGCTCTGGGAAGCTGAAGTTGTGTAGGCGCGATTTCAAATCCCACTTGCTGAGCTGTGTGTGACCGTGGACGTGGATTATTATTTGGAAGTACTCCCAGTCTCAGTTTCCTCATTGGAAAAGTGGAGACAGAACTAGCTCCCCAATTAGATGAGGAGTGTTAAATGAGATAATACTGAATGAATTGTTGTCAGCCAGGGTGCTTTTGCACCCCCAGGAAATGTTTGGTGAGGTCTGGAGACATTTTTGGTTGTTACAGCTCAGGCTGAGGGTTGACACCGGCCTTCGGTGAGTACAGCCAGGGATGCAGGGCTGTGTCCTCCCCCACAACAGGGACCTGCCTGACCAGAGGCATCAGTGCCGCTACAGAGAGGCCACAGGTTCAATCCTGGAATCCTGCTGTTTTTGTAGGTCAAAACAATAAAATGCCAGCAATGTCATGGGATTCGACCTAATACATGTTGAATCTTGATTGATGTTAGCTATTATTGGAAAATCTGACTTTCTCTTTCTAAAAGGTTTATCAATAACTTTCCCTAAAACCATATGATGGTTCTCCCCTTTCAGCTTCTCCTTTCTATTCGGAGCGGCTGAAGGAGGCTCACGTCAGACTGTACCCATCCAGCCGCTGCACATCCCAACATTTATCTAACAGAACGGTCACCAACAACATGCTGTGTGCTGGAGACACTCGGAGCGGCGGGCCCGAGGCGAACCTGCACGACGCCTGCCAGGTAACCAGGAGTGGCATGCCCACCCTGGGCACAACCTGGGGGAAATCCCCCTGGGACAACAGGCCTTCACCAAGGAAAAAAGCTATCACCAGAGTGGAGTGACTTCCTCCTAGCGATACCCCTGGGGATTCTAGATGAGGCCCTTAGAGAATAAAGCAACTGGAGGAAGATCAAAGTCACCTAAACCTAAGAACTCTAAACTGCAGGAAATTTCCCCAGGGTCTGCACAGGAAACTCCACCAGTGTGGGATTTCCTTTCGGCCCAGGCAATTGATTGACTGCTGAAGGGATGGAGAGAGCCACACAATTAAGAAATGTTTACCTCTGTTGGTGTTAGAGAATTGGAGTCTGCTTTGTAGAAGGGAAGGCAGAAAGGCCACTTACTGGGAAGCAGGATCTAGATGATGTGAGAAAGAAGCTTTCAAACCTCACATTCAGCCCTAATATCCTGGGAAAGCACACTATTTGAGGTCCTTTGTGTGGGCAGCCTTATCAGAAGTAGTACTTATATTTCATGATTAAGCAGATACTGGGGTGCCGGAGGACAGGCCAGCCTGCTGGTATTAAGACCCACACATAGCCAAGGATTGTTCTTCCTCAGACATTTCAGTGCCTGCAGCGTGCCAGACTCTCCTTTAGGGGCTGGGGGTAGAAGAGATACAAAGAGAAGCCAGGCCAGGCTCTGGCGCTGAAGGATGGGCGGGCTTTGTTCTTGCAAGCCAGTCAGATCAGCAGTTTTGCCTCTGATTCCCTGACAGTATTTGGTTTCTTTTTGAATGGTTTCTTCAGAAACCTCAGCTATACCACCTAGCTCACAGTCCAAAAACAAAAAGGTTGTACCAAAGTGAAACCATTATCTATATGCATGCTTAGTTAAAAACAAAAACAAAAAATCTATTTCAATATAAGAACAGCTAACAATTACCAAGAGTTTTATGTCTTCCATTGTCTCCATGCTTTCCATGCATTCTTCTACTGAATGCCATTACCACCCTATGGTTAGTATTAATATTATCTCTATGGTACAGATAAGAAAACAGAAGCATGGATAGTCTAAGGCCACTCAGCTAGTAAGTGGTGGAGCCAAGCCAGAATTTTTGAGGCCTGAAACATTTGAACAATTATTTACCAGAATAGATACAGCCTAATCCTCCACTTAACAGCATGCCTGGAAAAAACAGTTTCTTAGAAACTGCACCTGTAAGTGAAATGATGTATAACAAAACCAGTTTTACCATCAGCTAATTGATATAGACAAGAGTTTACCAGGTGAGGTGGCTCATGCCTGTAATCCCAGCACTTTGAGAGGCTGAGGCAGGTGGATCACCTGAGGTCAGGAGTTCGATACCAGCCTGGCCAACATGGTGAAACCCTGTGTCTAATAAAAACACAAAAATTAGCCAGGTGTGGTGGCGCATGCAGGTAAGCACGAGAAATGCTTGAACCTGGGAGGCAGAGGTTGCAAGCCGAGATCGCGCCACTGCACTCCAGCCTGGGTGGGTGGCAGAGTGAGGCTCCATCTCAAAAAAAAAAAAAAAAAAGTGAAGTTCCTGTGGCAATATTTCTAGTCATAAAAACATCAGTAAACTTTTAGATAAAGACCCAAAACACTTCTAATATTCAATGTCGAAAGAAATGAGAGCTATACATATATTTAAGAAAGATTAATAAAGACAAACATCGTATTTATTTACCCAATTTTTGGAGAATGAGTGATGGTAGTCATAATAGTGGTGGATTAATTCAGGGAATAAACGTTTGCAAAGCAAAAATGGTAAGGAACACCTCTCACTACCATGAAGTTCAAAAACAATCACGGGCTGAGCGTGGTGGCTCATGCCCGTAATCCCAGCACTTTGGGAGGCCAAGGTAGGTAAATCCCAAGGTCAAAAGACCAACACCATCCTGGCCAACATGATGAAACCCTGTCTCTACCAAAAATAGAAAAATTAGCTGGGCATGGTGGCATATGCCTGTAGTTCCAGCTACTCTGGAGGCTGAGGCAGGAGAATCACTTCAACCTGGGAGGCGGAGATTGCAGTGAGCTGAGATTGCACCACTGCACTCCAATCTGGTGACAGAGCAAGACTGTCTCAAAAAAAAAAAAAAAAAAAAATCACAAATAGGGCAGGCTTCCTGACTGCCTCCTTACCACATGGTTTATCGTCATTCATTTGTGTAGTTATCATAGACTAGACAGATTTTTACTTTACAACACTTTGTATTCATTCATTCATTTTCCAACCCGCTTATTCCAGTTCAGGGTCTTGGGTAGGGGTGGCCAGAGCCACCAGGCAGCTCAGGATGCAAGGAGGGACCAGTCCTGGACAGACGACGCCATCCTGTCGCAGAGCCACTGACACTCATCCACACTCAGACTGGGCCCACGTAGACACATCCTCAGCTGGCCTAATGTGCACCGCTTTGGGATGTGGAAGGGAACCGGAGTGCCTGGACAAAACCCAGGCAGACAGTGTCCCCAGACAGATATAGATTTTTTTGTTTTTCTCATCAATGTTATAATGAAATGATGTTGAATGGAACATTACTGAAGGGCTTGCTGTCTTTTGAAGAATACAATGTTCATGCTACACATACTGACTTTCCCCAGATAGTCTGCTCTTTTTGTAAACGCTAAACCTGCCATCTCCTTTGCAGGGCGATTCGGGAGGCCCTCTGGTGTGTTCCAAGGATGGCCGCATGACGTTGGTGGGCATCATCAGCTGGGGCCTGGGCTGTGGAATGAAGGATGTCCCAGGTGTATACACCAAGGTTACCAACTACCTAGATTGGATTCAAGACAACATGCAACCGTGACCGGGAACACTCGACTTCTCAAAAGAAAACGAGACCCCGCCTCTTCCTCTTCTTCAGAAGACACTGCAAAGGTGGAGTGCTTCTCCATACAGACTTCTCCAGACCCACCACAGCGCAGAAGTGGGAGGAGAGCCTCCAGGAGAGGGAAGAGTGCATTGTCCCAGATATTTCCCATTTTGGAAGTTTTCAGGAGTTGGTCTGATTTCAGGATACTCTGTCAGAAGGGAAGACACAAATGCACACTCACCTCTCCAGGAATACCTCCTCCCAGGGCAGAGAATGGGCATGCCACCATTTTCAGCTAAGCCCAACCTCCTGACCTGTCACCGTGAGCACCTTTGGAAACAGGACCACAAAGATAAAAGCATGTCTCAATAGTAAAACAAGATCTTTCAGGAAAGACGGATTGCATTAGAAAGAAACTGTGTATTTATAGTCACGAGAGCCCAGCAGGGCCTCAAAGTCGGGCGGGCTGGCCAGCCAGTCATGACATCACGTCTCCTTCCCCTTTCCCCACTCCCTGGCTCTGGGAAGGTATTCCTTTTGTGTACAGTGTAAAGTGTAAATCTTTTTTCTTTATAAACTTTAGAGTAGAATGAGATAATTTTTTATTTGAACAAGTAGGCTTCAGCATATTTATAACAATCCATGTTAGTTTTTACTTGGTTGCTGTAACCCTGTATTATACTGTACTTAATAAATTCAGATATATTTTTCACAGTTTTTCCAAAATCAGAGTGGAATGGTTTTGTTATGGATGCTGTATCCCACTGTTTATTTATGTTCACATTCTAAAATCATTTGGAATGTCTGCTTCATTCACTCAACATACACGCAACACTTGCAATGGGCTAGGTGCTCCAGATGGGAAAAAGGAGGGACAGGGATGCTGGGTCTGATGCGATGATACGGTATTTAGAGAAGTACCAAGATACAGTGCAGCTGGCCACAAAAGGGCAGAAACTTGTAATGGAATTCAGTTGCACGAGGCATTGGGGAATCTTAAGGAAAAAATAGAATGGTACAGTGTGGGGGAGGACTTTTACAAACTGGGTGAAATGTGGACTGTGGACAGTGTGGAAAAGGTACTCTTCACGGGGGTATGAATATTTAGAGGGCCAAGAGATGGGAGTACAGGGAGAAATAGGGAGTTGAGCTCATCTGAAGTGAACGTCAGGAAGAGGAACATAGGCTGGAATTTAGATTATGGGGGCTCTGAACACCAAACTGAGTTTGGACTTGACTCAATTCGGTAGACAACAGGAGCTATGGAGTTTTTGCTCAGGGAAGTGAGGAACTGAACATGGCCTAGGAAACCTAACCACAGGGTGACTGGCGAGTGAGCAGACGGCAGGAGAGGAAAGCTGGGGGACACGGAGGAAGAACCTCACCGTGACCTTGCTAACACAGCAACATGCCAACTGTTGGTCTGGCCTAGAAGCTGGTATTTGGACCATCTGTTTCCCATCCTGCCTTAATTTTCTGCTCATTAGAAAGAATTAACCCCTAGGCCAGTCCACACAAGTATGTTATCTAAGTAATGTTGCATCCTGCTTCTCTTAAGACTACTTTCTACCTGTGAGATGCAACTCCTATTCCTGGCTGCTGCAGGCAGCTTTTGCTCTCGCTGACACCCTAGTTCCAAGAATAAATTGGATGCTGCAATGCTGCTGTTGGGGATACGCTGACACAGCTCCTCAGAGAGGAGAAAGGTGGTCATCTCTCTGGTGGGGTTGTCAGAGCTGCTCAGTTTAGAGGGTCTTGGAAGAAAAGTCATTTAAATTCACAAAAGAAAGAGATTCTTTTTTTTTTTTTTTTTTGGCAGAGTCTTGCTCTGTCACCAGGCTAGAGTGCAATCTTGGCTCACTATAACCTCCACCTCCCGGGTTCAAGTGATTCTCCTGCCTCAGCCTCACAAATAGCTGAGACTACAGGCGCATGCCACCATGCCCAGCTAATTTTTGTATTTTTAGTAGAGACAGGATTTCATCATGTTGGCAAGGATGGTCTCAATCTCTTGACCTTGTGATCTGCCTGTCTCAGCCTCCCAAATTGCTGGGATTACATGTGTGAGCCACTGTGCCTGGCCAAGAAAGAGATTCTTTAATACCCAAGAGCTTGATTGGGGTAGGGGGAGGCAGCGGGGTACATCTCTGAAGTGTTGAAGTCCCCAGGTCAGTAAATAAATGCAGGTCACAGAGACTTAAGTCACAGACTGCTCGCTTACACATTCAACAATCTTTAGACAGATGTGTATCTCAGCCATTTCAGAAAAACATCATTGGAGGCCAGGCACGGTGGCTCACGCCTGTAATCCCGATACTTTAGGAAGCTGAGGTGGGTGGACCACTTGAGGCCAGGAGTTCCAGCCTGAGATGTGGCGAAACCCCATCTCTACTAAAAATACAAAAGTTAGCCGAGTGTGGTGGTGCAGGCCTGTGGTCTCAGCTACTCGGGACACTGAGATAGGAGAATCACTTGAGCCTGGGAGGTAGAGGTTGCAGTGAGCCTAGATTGTGTCACTGCACTCCAGCCTGGGCAACAGAGCAAGACTCTGTCTCAAAAAAAGAAAAGAAAAGAAAAACACTGAGGGCCAGTAAGACGGAACCCCCAGCCACTGAATTTCTGGCAGAAATTCTGGTTTCATCCCCTCCCCTTTGCAGAATAAGCTTTTCTTCATGGTCAGTGAAATGAACTGAGGCAGTGAGGTCCCTGGGAATGAAAATGTGAGGTTAAAAGGCCCCAGCATTCCTCCCACGCAGTCTTGAAACCACAGACTAGATGGAGACAATTGCTCAGAAGAGGCTCCTGACTGAGGGACAGGGCAGAGTCCCAGTGCTGTGAGGCAGATTCTAAAACACGCTTAAAGAACAACATATCATTACCCGGAATGGGTGTCAGGGAAATTAAATATCATCTCCTCATTATTCCCAGCTGGTTAATAAAACAGATCGATGGTAACAGTCCAGGAGAACAAGAAAGACCTCCTGTGCAACTCTTCTTACTGGGTGAAGACCTAGAGGAACTCGGATGGTAACACTGTTCCCTCCCAGAGCCCCAGTCCCGTCTGTTTATCAAAGAGTGTATGAACTTGTGGTTCCACCTAACTTCAAAAGCCAAAGACTCATACAATCCTCAGTACTTAGGATCTTGGAGGGCGTTTAAGTTTGAAATTAAATTTCCTTTATTTTGAGCTGGAGTCTCACTCTTTTTGCCCAGACTGGAGCGCTGTGGTGCGATCTTGGCTCACTGCAACTCCCCCACTCCCAGGTTCAAGCAATTCCCCCACTCCCAGGTTCAAGCAATTCTCCTGCCCCAGCCTCCCGAGTTGCTGGGATTACAGGTGCTCAGCACCACGCCTGGCTAATTTTTATATTTTTCAGTAGAGATGAGTTTCACCATGTTGGCCAGGCTGGTCAAATTTCCTTTTAAAAATTCTAACAATGGGCCAGGCGCGGTGGCTCACGCCTGTAATGCCAGCACATTGGGAGGCCGAGGTGAGAGGATCAATAGGTCAGGAGTTCGAGATCAGCCTGGCCAATATAGTGAAACCCCGTCTCTACTAAAAATAAATAAAAATAACAATAAATTAGCTGGGCATGGTGGCAGACGCCTGTAATGCTAGCTACTCAGAAGGCTGAGGCAGGAGAGTCACTTGAACCTGGGAGGCGGAGGTTGTAGTGAGCGGAGATCGAGCCACTGGACACTAGCTCAGGCAACAATGCAAAACTCATCTCAAAAAAAAAAAATTCTAACAATCAAAACAATGAGTATTGATGACATGGAGTCCCCACCTACTGGCCAGAGATAAAAGTACATGTATGCAACCAACTTCCCGTCCCACCACCAGGGTCAGAGCACAGGTGCACAGGAACAAGGGAGCAGGGGCAAAGAGGCAGTCACCGCTGGCTGAGGAAGATGGAGTGGGGCACTAGCAGGCACTGAACACTCGAGGGAGTATGCACGAGTTTTAAGGTCTTTTCACGGTCATGAGATGTTTACAGAAAATTGTTGCAGGTGTGGCATAACAATTGGCTCCCAGTGCCTTATCTTTTAAGAAGCCTGTCCTGGAATAAAAACATCAAGTGCTGCAACACCGTGTTTCACGCCTAAATGAACAGGGTAAGGGAAGCAGGTTAAGAGAATGGGGAAAGCACCAAGCATCTGCAGCTTCAATGGTTTTGTCTTTTACACTCTGGTGAAAAATAACTAGATGGATCTGGACCTCACTTCTCAGAACGCTAAAAATGGCATTAATATCAGCATCCGCTATCTTCCAGATGCGACCAGAGAATATGGAATCGAAACACATGCTTCAAGTCTGCTGGCTGGACAGAAACAGCAAGATCCTCCTGAGTTGCTGAGTTCTTTACTCACTGCTTCTCCTAAGGTGTGAATGGCATAGCATTATTGTTAGTCCTGGTAACAAATCACTGAGGACAAAGAGGACTGGTGAAACTCAACTTTATTAAATTCAAACACTGGAGCTACTTCTGCACGTTAAACACACATGGAACCGAACAGCTCAATAGAGACACCCTGCGCTTATGCTGACACTGCAGGGATGGTGGCAGCAATGCCCGCTGCACTCCACGTCCTGCTGTACACGTGACAGGACAGTCATTTCATCTGTGCTTATACCTGCAGGTCCCTTACTCTAGAAACACTCTATTTCTTCTTAGGTACTTCCCTTGAAACAGGCCGAGCTCTAGAGGAAATAAAACAGCTGCACTTACAAACCTAAAAATATTCAGGGACCAAGATTAGTTGTTCTGTGACCCGGGAAACCTTAGAATCCTGTAGGTCCTTCAGGAAAAGTGCTTCCAAGGACTTGGGAATCCACAGGCAGAGATGCTTCCCTTTCCATGGTCGGTGTGTATGTCACTCCAAGACAAACTGCAGAGTGATGTGTGTACAGCACAGTTTATCCCAGAGGAAAATCCCAAAGCAACACAACTCTGCAGCAAAACTAGTCCCAAAGTCAGAAGATAAAACTAGCAAAAACTTTGCACAAGTATTTAGAGAAAAATTCTAGGGTGTGGAGAGTTAGGGTCTTCCTTTTTTTCCACACACGAAGCAGAGCACAGTATCATTCCTTAAGCTATAATTAAACAAAAAGCCTTTTGTATAAATATTTAAATAGTAATAGACACACTGAACTAGGACAAAAATGACCCACTGGGAAAGAAAGCCTGAGGTGTCCATGTTTCTTAAACTGGGTTGCTTACACCTATGATCAACACAGTCCTTCTTCCTACAGCACAGGTTTTATTCAGAGATTAAGAGGAAATGTTTTGTCTTAGAATGAAAAGGGACTGGTAGATATTAATGAATACATGATCGAGTACAAAACAAGACTGAGGAAATAACTGTACCAGGCAGCTTCAAGGATCAACCACGCCCTTGACGGTAAGCTTTCCTTTTTCCCAGGGAGACAGATGGAAAAGTTTCCAATGGGAAGGTTAGGGTCCGGTACCAGTCCAGCAGTGACAAGTAACCGTATAAGCTCTCATAGCCGTGCCCACCTTCATGGGAAGTGAGTCGGCCCCCTCTACTCCACTATGAGGACACACAAACCCTGGCTGCACTGGAATTATGGGATTGGCTTCTCTGAAACTCTCCTACTTTTCAAAAATCTTGTGGAAGGATCAGGTAACAGGAAAATGGCTGGTGAACTCTGCAAAAGGAAGTGAGTAGAACTGTTCTGGGTGAGAAAAGAGGCATGTTAGGCAGCCATCATGGGAAGACGGGTCACCTTCTCACTGAAGATAAGAGACCAAGTGCTGATGGCCAGCAACAGGCAGTGTCTGAAAACTAGTTCGATACCATGATGGTCTTTGAGGGAATATCTGATTCCACTGGGGTTTGCATGTCAATTGTGGACTCAAATTTAAGAGGTTTCCAGTCCGTTTCCAGAAGTACAAGTGTTTTCTACATATGAGTAGAGGAATCAGAAGGAAACCAACTCAACTCTTTCCTTCCCATCCCTCCTTAAGGTAGAGTCTGACTGCTTTTCTTGCCAATCTTTCACTTAAGTGTCTCCTCACAACTCCTTTACTTCTATTTCCTCTCTCTTCTTCCTCACAGATCAGACCCTTAACTGGCCTTTCCTTGACTAACATTCATTTTCTTCCCATCTTTCTTTCTAATCTTTCTACCTTAAAAAAATCAACAAAGAAGTATTTCATTGGCTTTAGATAATTAAAGCCAAGCAAGCTAACAAATGCTGGTCTTTCCTATAGAAACCATGTTTAAAATGGTTACGTAAGCACCAAGTATCCTACCCTCGTCACACACCTCGTCCTTGAGAACTGGTGTTGCTGTGTTTCAGTTCTGTCCAGTTCTCCCTGGTGACCTTTTCCTCCCTTGATTAGTTCCATGGCACTGAAGGCTAAGGAAAAAGGGAGCGGGTGGGTCCAGGAGGGGACGGACCTAGGAGACAGGCTGATATTTTTTTACTTTTAGACAAGTAAGAAATGAAAAGTGTGCAAGACGATTCCCTTTGCAAACGCTCCCTTCAGGTTCGAACTTGGAACTTTCCCGCTTTGGTCATGTATTTTATGCCCTTAAAGGGTTTGTACTTTTCTCCATACATATCCAGACGATTCACCTTGAGTCCTAGAAAGGAGGGCGACAGGGAAAATAAGACATGAGGATTATTCAAAACGAGCAGGTCGCATAACTGTTCCCATTCACTTCAATACACCAAGGTCAGTGGGATGGGCATCTGTGTGACAGGGAACCACTTATGCAGAGCAGATGGATTCTCCAGTCTTGGGACAGACACTGACCGCAAGAAAAGGTTCCAACAGAAAAGCTACCTATGAGAAGACCTGTCCCTGAAGTGGAAAGGGCACAAAGTGATGTGCAGACTGAAATCAGGATAAGGAAAAAATTAGACCACTGCATGATTTTTCTCAAATTATTGGATGGAATAAATGAATTCATAACAAAACAAATAGTGAAATAAATTATAACTAAAGGAATTAACATCTAAAGTAATGAATTAATAAATGAATGCTTCCTAAGTATTCTCACTAGCCTAAGCCAAAAAAATTTTATACCATATAGATCTTTATTGTTTTAAGATGGAAGAGTTTATAATTTATATGAATTTCAATCACATGAATTGTATAAGGCCTGTTTGTAGAGAAAAACAGAAACTTCATACAAAGCTAAAATCATCTCTTTTCCACATCAGAGTTGTTCTAAGGATTAAAAGAGAAAACATATGAAAAGAGCTTAAAACAGTGCCGGGTACATAGTAAATACCCCTAAAGTGGTAACTGATTTCTATCATGCCGAAGTCGGCACAGACTATAGTGAACTGACCTAGAGAGGCCCAGTAGTTCCAAAATAGAAATAAGGGCAAACATGAATGTCTTCTGAAATTAGGAGAAAGCAGTGGAAATTCCTCTTTTCAGTTATAGCTGAGAATACACACGCATTCTCATACTGAAAACCTTGGGAACCTGAAATGAACAACCCTAGGATGATCCAAAAATGGCTGGTGAACATTTCTGTCTATCAATACTGTTTCTTTCTCAGTGTGTTTAGGCACTTTTATTCAGGTCACTTATGCCAACTTCAAAGTAAGGATTGCAAATTTTCCCCAGAAATGTGCCAGAAAAGATGTTACTAAAGATTGTTTATCAGGTAATGAAACAAAGCCTTGTAAACAGGAAGCCCAGAATGGCTTCCTGCTGTCTGCGCCACGTGGGAGAAAGCCGTTTTTGTTCCCTTTGGAGCCTCTTGAGCTCTGGGTCACTTACCAGAAATGGCCAGCTGCTGGATCTTAAACTGCAGGTTAATTGTGGGGTTTTCATCTGGTTTGGAAGCTCCAGCCTGAAGACTCATGGTCCCCTTCAAACTTGGTAGCTTTTGTGGATTTATTTTTCCTACATCCCAAGATAGCATCTTCAAAGAAAATAAAAATGGAAAAGTGGTCTTTCCAAAAAACAGTTACAGCAGAATCCTGCATTTGAGGTGGCTGAGATCTAATCTCAGGGCACCTTTTCAAAACATTATAAGCTGCCTCTGGGTATCTTTCCATTGAGAATCCTATGTGTTACTTTAAGTTATCTCACAGGAGAAAACAAGTTCCCTTTGATTCATCTCACCTTCCAAGCAAGGTCTAGAGTCTATGCAGAGAGAGCCTGCAGACTGGTTTCTGCTTAACATCAGCAATTCAAGATGTCCTGCCCATTCCTACCTTTGTGACTGGGTCGAATGTGTGCGTCCCCTGCGATGGAGTGAGGCTCATGTTCAGGACCCCCTTGGGCATCTGGCTGGTGACAGTCACTCCCTCGATGGTCTTCCCCATCGTCTGCTTGGGTCCTACCGTTATTTCGAAGCGTCCAAGGGAACTACTGTCCCGGAAACTGATGTTATGTTTGACATACACTGGGATTGCAACCAGACTGGAAATGAGAGACAAAGAGCCATTTCATTTGTGCACTGGGAAAATGGCAGTGTTTCCTCCTTCCACATGATGTTCTTTCTGCCCTGTTGGTAGCTTCTTCTCCCTTAACTATGTCCTTACTTTTTATCTGAAAAAATAAACAGAAAAAAACCCCAGTAATCTATTTTTTTATTTTTGAAAAGCTAAGATACTGTCTAGTAAGTAAACTAACTTTTCTCATGACTGAATAATATAAACAAAATCAAAGAGTATACTACTATGAGAAAGGCATAATGGACAAAAATGTATTGTCACTACGTCTGTTTTTAACTTGTA
>NW_022436961.1:1865367-1868624 GCF_009761245.1 Sapajus apella
TTTTTTTTTTTTTTTGAGAGAGGGTCTGGCTACGTTACCTGGTTGGAGTGTAGTGGCACGATCATAGCTTACTGCAGCATCAGCCTACCGGGCTCAAGTGATCTTCCTACCCCTGCCTCCTGAGTAGCTGGAACCACAGGCAC
Source organism: Sapajus apella (assembly GCF_009761245.1). Taxonomy (NCBI): domain Eukaryota; kingdom Metazoa; phylum Chordata; class Mammalia; order Primates; family Cebidae; genus Sapajus; species Sapajus apella. Next base: position 1,865,511 of record NW_022436961.1, read on the forward strand.
AGAACAGCACACCCAGCTAATCTTTATATTTTTTTCTGTATAGACCATGTTTGGCCATGTTGCCCATGTTGATCTTGAACTCTTGGGCTCAACTGATCCACCTGTCTCTATACATTTTTTTAGGATGCTTTCATCTGACCTCATCTGGTCCTTACAAAAATCCCATAAGGTAAAGTAGGCTGTCATGATTTGACAGAAGAAAAGGACTCAGAGAAGTCACAGAATAATCCTGAAGTAATAACAGTTCCAAACATTTATTGAGTACTTCCTGTCTACCAGTCACTATGCTAACTGGTTTCTATCCATTTAACCCCTACTGTGTTTAATCCTCCCAATAAGTATGAAGTAGATACTGCTACTGTAACTATGCAGTAGGTACTGATTTTATAGATGAATACTGATGTCCTTAATATCTTGCCCAAGGTTCTAAGTACTGAAAATGGGGTTTAAGTCCAGGGAGTGTGACTCCAGAGGCTCTGACCTCAAACACTCAGATATTTTCCCAAATGATTTGTTCCATGAGAAGGGACTGGTGACTCTGGGGTCTTCTGACTCTCTTCTGTCTGTATGCCTTAGCTACACAACACAGCTTCTAAAACCCTTTAGATTCCAAATTAAAGAGAATGTTCAAGACCAAAAATCACTGAATTTTCTGCTTTTTCACAGCATAACTTAATGTGTCTTTTAGATGAGGGGTATTGAACACAGCAGATTCTGATTTGAGAAAATAATGTTTCTCAAATCAGAACACAATCAGATTCTGATTTGAAAAAATAATGTTCTTGTTTAGACATGTGACAACAAAAATAACAGCAAACTTAATGAGCACTTCCTTGTGTTAAGCACTATTCGGATTCTCCTATTCAACCCTCAGAACAAAGCACTTTATTATTTTCAGTTTACAGATAAGAAAACAGAGAGAGGTTAAGCAACTTACCTGAGGTTACCCAATTAGTAACCACAGACACTGGAATGTGAACCCAGGTAACTTTAGAGCCTGAGTTCTTAATCACTACGGATACAGTTTCCACTACACATACATACATAGATTCCATTCTTAATTATAAGAGCTGCTTACTTCTGTGCACTGACATGGTAAGAGAGCAGGCGGAAGTTTCCATCAGGAGGGATGAAGGAGAGGATGCGCTCAGATTCCCAGCGCTTGAAACGAACACAAGGATGGAAGCTGACATCATCCAACAACCTAGGGTTCTACAGTCACCAGGAAAGAAGAAGTAGTGGGAATTAAACACGCACAGTGCTTTCAGGAAGGCAATTTAAATGCTGTTTTTTTAAATTAAAACATACCACACTCATACACACACACACACAGAGAGAGAGACAGAGAGAGAGAGAGAGAGAAATCATGTAGTAACTTCTGGAAAATTCAAGCCTGATATAAGCTTTGTGGCTGTCCTAATTTCTTCTTGGTCAATTCCATTCCCACTACTCTGTCTTTCCAGCAGCATTCCATTTCTCATCCTAAGAATTCAATCTCTGGCCCAGGATTTTACCATGAAGGAAAGTGTAAGGTCCGGCATGCCAGTCAGCTTGACACAGGCATCAATCACCCCCTGGATCTCAGCAGTAATTGTGGAGCCTGAGAAAGGAGTAAGACAAAAAGAGCACAGATTATTGAATACTTCTCTGTCCTTCTCAACAAACTTACTTCATCCCTCCTTCTTTTCCTCTTTCCTTCCCCTTACTCTCTCTCCCTTTCTTTCCTTCTGTCTAACCATCCAATTCATTTATACAATCCATCTATCCATCATTCTGAACACTTATCAACTGCATATCAAGTATGAGACACTATGATGAGGTAATGGTGATAAAGATTAATGAGGTAGTTCCTAGCCAAAAGGAGTTTTCAGTCTAGTATCAGAATTAAACAGAGCATCATTATTTCAGCCAACAGTCGAGACAATTTCCTATCAGAAACTGTTCTCCCTAAGGTCGCCAATGAGCTCTGCTGCTAAAGTGAGTGGTCACTCCTGGTCTATCCTACAGGGCCTCTCTGTGGCGTGTGTCACTGTCTATCACTTCCGCCCTCCGTCCTAACCTCTCCTGGTGTCCTCCTATTTTCCCAGCTCCTCTTCCTCAATGTCTTCAGCAGGTTCTCTTTCTTTGCATGTCCCTTAGATGCTTTTTCAGTTCTCAATGTCTATTTTCTTGACCTTTATATACTCTCCTACTTCCCAAGGCTTCAATGTTCATTTATGGCCTATTATTACCTATTCCTTTTCAAGTTCAGCCCCATTCCTGCCTAATGGATATCTCCACTTGGATGTCACTGAGGCACATGTCAGAAGTGAGTCCATTCTCTCATGCCCTGGACCCGCTGCTTCCATTTCCACATCTGTGTAACAGCACCAACTATCCTGCTGCCTAAGCCAGAAACACAGGCGCATCCCTGATGACATCCACTTCCACCACCCGTGTCCAGTCAATGATCAGCTCCTCTCTTTTCTAGGACTCACCTCTCTCTGGTCTGTGCATTCCTCTCTGTCCTCACTGCACTATGGACATCTATGCTTTGGGCCTGGACTTCAGCAGCAGCCTCCTAGCTGCTCCCTGCCTTCACGCCTGCCCCATTTCAGGCCATTCTTCACACAATAGCCGGACTAATCACTCTAAACTACAAGTCTCATCAAGTCACTCCCCAACTTAAAACTCTTCAATCACTCACAACTGCCCTCCTTAAAGTGGCAGGCAAGGTTCTTCATGATCGGCCATATGTGGTTTTTTCATTGAGATAAAGCAATAAAATGTAAAAATCTTAATGTGAGGCCGGGCGCGGTGGCTCAAGCCTGTAATCCCAGCACTTTGGGAGGCCGAGGCGGGTGGATCACGAGGTCAAGAGATCGAGACCATCCTGGTCAACATGGTGAAACCCTGTCTCTACTAAAAATACAAAAAATTAGCTGGGCATGGTGGCGCATGCCTGTAGTCCCAGCTACTCAGGAGGCTGAGGCAGGAGAATTGCCTGAACCCAGGTGGCGGAGGTTACGGTGAGCCGAGATCGCGCCATTGCACTCCAGCCTGGGTAACATGAGTGAAACTCCGTCTCAAAAAAAAAAAAAAAAAAAAACTTAAAAATAAAATTTCAATTTTAAA
>NW_022436961.1:1868724-1951319 GCF_009761245.1 Sapajus apella
AGGTCAAGAGATCGAGACCATCCTGGTCAACATGGTGAAACCCTGTCTCTACTAAAAATACAAAAAATTAGCTGGGCATGGTGGCGCATGCCTGTAGTCCCAGCTACTCAGGAGGCTGAGGCAGGAGAATTGCCTGAACCCAGGTGGCGGAGGTTAGGGGAGCCCAGATCGCGCCCATTGCCCCCCGCCCGGGGAAAAATGAGGGAAACCCCGTCTCTAAAAAAAAAAAAAAAAAAACTTAATGTGTACAGCTCAATGATTTTTTAATATATACATTTATGCAAATACTGGCTACAGCAAGAAACATTTTCAGCATCCAAGCACTCCCTCTTACCATCCCAGGTAATCCACATCCCCAGAATTCTGACTTCCATTACCTTAGACTAAATTGCATCTGTTTTCAAACTTCATGTACATGTAATCCCACTGTCTATAATCTTATACATCTAATTTTTTGCTCACTATTGTGATGTTTGTGCATAATTTGCTCCCAAATCCACACATCTTAATAACTTCATTTCACACCGATGAAGCATAAACACTCCCATGTCTCTGTTATGCTTTCTTCAGGGATGGGTACTTCTCATATGCTCCACCTTTTTAACTTCCTTTCTCCCTCACTAGATTTAACTAAGCTTTCTGCAGCCTCAGACTATGTCTTACTCATCAAGTGCCGACTATCAAGCACTGTGCTATGATACAAGTTTTCAATAAACATTTGTTGAATGAATAAGTTCACTAATGTGAAGAGAACTTTTTACAATTTTTTTTTTTTTTTTTGAGATGGAGTACAGTGGCACAATCTCGGCTCACTGCAACCTTCACCTCCCGGGGTCAAGCAATTCTCCTGCCTCAGCCTTCTAGGTAGCTAGGATTACAGGTACAAGCCACCACGCCTGGCTAATTTCTATATTTTTAGTAGAGACGGCGGGGTTTCACCATGTTGGTCAGGCTAGTCTTGAACTCCTGACTTTGTGATCTGCCTGCCTTGGCCTCCCAAAGTGCTGGGATTACAGGTGTGAGCCACCACATCCAGCCCCCCCCCTTTTTTTTTTCCAACTAAAGACAGGGTCTCACTATGTTGTCCAGGCTAGAATGCAGTTGTTATTCACAGGTATAATCATAGCTCACGGCAGTCTCCAACTACTGGGGTTAAGAGATCCTCCCACCTCAGCCTCCCAATAGTTGAAACTACAGGTGCATACCACCGGCACTGACTTCTACAAATTCCAAAGCTCTAGGACCTCTAGTCATATTTACATAATTCAGAACACATGAAAAAGAAGGCTCCCTGAATTTTGTCATTACAGTTTTAATTCTGCCATCAGAACTGGGAGTCAAATACTTTCAAGAAGGAAATCTTATCAATAAGAAATTAATTTTTTCTTTCTTTTTTTTCTTTTTTTTGGAGACAGGATCTTGCTGTTGACCAGGCTGGAGTGCAGTGGCATGATCAGGGCTTACTGCAACCTCAACTTCCCAGGCTCAAGCAATCCTCCCTGCTCAGCCCCATGCAAAGCTGGAAATACAGGCATGCACCACTATGCTCAGCTAATTTTTTTCACTTTTTGTAGAGATGGGGTCTCACTATGTTGCTCAGTGTCTCACTATGTTGTTCAGGCTGATCTTGAACTCCTGGGCTCAAGCCTCTTCCCACCTCGGCTTCCCAAAGTGCTGGGATTATAGCCATGAATCACTGCATCTGGCCTGTTACTTCTCTTTTTTATTCAAGAGGTTAAGACCAATAAAGCAAGTAAATGTATGAAATAAACCCTGGTCTGCATCGTAATATTAAAGTCCACCTCCAGTACACGGCACAGTGCCCAATACAAAGTAGCCACCTAATTAAAGTGGATAACCTTGAATGGGGATTAATTCTGAAACTACAAGCATTGTATGAAAGAGGCCCCTTTCTATTTTCATATTTCTGAGAACATATTAAAAGCACCTACCTGATTTATCAATAATGGCATCAATCTCTTCAATCACATCAAAATAGGCCTCATTGTTGGTGTATTTCACCCCAGTCCGTCGCCAAGGCACCACTGACAGCTGCCCAGTGGGAAGTTGGTCACCCACATTGGTGCTTCCTGAGACAATATTACTGTATTTTAACACCAATTTGACTCTAGAAACCACAGAACACTTCCCTAGATGTTTCTATGCTCCCACTATTCATGTGCTTAATTGAATAATTTTTCAAACAAAAGATGAGAGTTTTCCCAACTTCCATATAGGGCAACTTAGTCTATTTTTAAAACCCCTTGTTGTCATCTGGTCTGCCTCTTCAAGCAGAATAAAGGTTTAAGAAAAAGTTACCTGAGAAACAGATATCATATTTTGGTTTTGAAAGTAACCTGAACTTAGTATCTCTGATTCCACAATAGCTTTCAGCTTAAATAATGTATTGGCTTTCAGTAGAGTTGGTAATCTACATATTGATATAAAAATTTCATGGGTAAAAATAGTATTTGAGCCTGAGGTAGGTTCTTAGGTACATTTATGGTAGGTATTAAAATGTATATATCAATAGGATCTGTCTCATTCTTAAGCTCCAATACTGAAACTCAGGAAAACACAAATTTGATCTTTCTCTGTCTTTAAGAATTAGAGACCAATTTCTTCACTTGTTTTTTTCCTTTACGGGCATAAAATTTTAAAAAAATTCAAAAGGTTTTATAGTGACATAATAAAATACATTAGTTTGAATTATATTTCCTTCTTCCATTACCTGGATTATTTTACTTTTTTTCTCTCTTTAAAAAATTTTTTTTTTTTTTTAAATCGCACCAGAGTGGTGTGATCTCAGCTCACTACAACCTCTGCCTCCCAGGTTCAAGCAATTCTCCTACCTCAGCCTCCCGAGTAGCTGGGACTACAGGCACACGCTGCCACACTTGGATAATTTTTGTATTTTTAGTAGAGAAGGGGTTTCACCATGTTGGCCAGGCTGGTCTTGAACTCCTGACCTTGTGATCCAACCGCCTCAACCTCCCAAAGTGCTGGGATTACAGGTGTGAGCTACCACACCTGACTAAAAAAATCATTTTAAGAGATAGGGTCTTCCTATGTTGCCCATGCTGGAGTGCAGTGATTACTCACAGGCACAGTCATAACTCACTGCAGCCTAGATCTTCTGGGCTCAGGTGATCCTCCCGCCTTAGCCTCCAGAGTAGCAGGGACCACAGGCATGTGCCACTATGTGTGGCTAAGTTCTGTATTTTTTATAAAGACAGGGTTTCACCATGTTACCCAGGTTGGTTTCAAACTCCTGTGCTCGAGTGATCCTCCTGTCTTGGCCTCTCAAAGTGCTGGGATTACAGGTGTGAGGCAAAGTGTCAGGCCCATTTTGGCTTTTCAAAAGTGGTTCTCAGATTCCCCTTTTCTAGATTAAAGTGAGATACAGGCTTAACTAACTTCATAATATTCATAAATGATTCAGGTATTAACAAAGTTTTTAAGGCTTAAAATAAACTCAGAATATTGAAGAAACCACCAAATTTGTCTTCTTAAAAAGAGGAACTAAGTATTCAAATGTATCATCAAGATATAATAATCAAAGCAGTCTACGGAAAAGGCAGGAAAGCCTAACAACAGACCAAGAATCCATAATGACAGGACAAGACAGAAATGTCACTCTAAAACAGGGAAAAGGGATAATTATACAATGGTGCTAGAAAAACTATTTTGAAGAAATAAACATTATTGTATATCAAGATAATTTTTTTTTCTTTTTTTTGAGATGGAGTTTCGCTCTTATTGCCCAGGGCAGAGTGCAACAGTGTGATCTCGGCTCAGTGCAACCTTCGCCTCCCAGGTTCAAGCAATTCCCCTGCCTCAGCTTCCCAAGTAGCTGAGATTATAGGCGCCTGCCACTATGCCCGGCTAATTTTTGTATTTTTAGTATAGAGACAGGGTTTGGCCAGGCTGATCCTGACCTCAGGTGATCTGCCTGCCTTGGCCTCCCAAAGTGCTGGGATTATAGGCGTGAGTCCCTGTGCCTGGTCACCAAGATAATTTTCAAATGGATTAAAGAATTAAATCCAAAAATAAAATAATAAACAAACTAGAAGATAAGTTTTTTAAAAAGGATTTACCCTTTTCTGATCAAAAAGAAATTCTATTTTGTCTAATAATTATAAAGTTTGTTTGTGTTTAACTCCTTAACCTAGCTGGAATTTATTTTGTGCATACTGTGAAGTGGGGGGACTTAATTTTTTCCATATTGAAGCTGACTGTCCCAGTATAATATAGTTAACAACTGCCCCTGGTCCACTGATTTGATAAATGACCACATCTATCTATGCCAAATTCCTATAAAAGCAAGGGTCTGTTTCTGGACTATTTTATCCCAATAATCTAACTGTCTGTTACTGGACAAATACCAAAGTTTTAAAACTACCCAAATTTGGCCAGGTGCAATGGCTCATGCCTGTAATCCCAGGACTTTGGGAGGCCAAGGTGGGTGGCTCATGAGGTCAGGAGTTCGAGACCAACCTGACCAGCATGGTGAAACCACATCTCTACTACAAACAGAAAAATTAGCTACGCATGGTGGTGAGCAACTGTAATCCCAGCTACTCAGGAGGCTGAAGCAAGATAATCGCTTCAACGCGGGAGGCAGAGGTTGCAGTGAGCTGAGATTATGCCACTGCACTCCAGCCTGGGTGACAGAGCAAGACTTCCCCTCAAAAAAAAAAAAAAAAAACAAACAAAAAACAAAAAAAAAACACTACTCAAACTTCATACAAGTTGAGTAATTTTATGTGAAATGTTCAGGACCAGAAGTGTTTCAAATTTTGGATTGTTTTAAATTTTGGAATATTTGGATTATACCAGTTAAGCATTCCAAATCCAAAAATCTGAAATCCTCCAATGAGTATTACCTTTGAGTGTCATGTCACTGCTCAAAAAGCTTTGGATTGTAAGAGCATTCCGGATTTTGGATTTGGGATGTTCAACCTGAAATATATCTTGTATCTGGCAGGACACATTTTTTCTCTTTTTAAAAAAATTATTTTCAAAACTCTCTTGGCTCTTGTAGTATGTGTCCTGCATGAGTATTTGTCTTGTGTACTATATAAACTTGTCTTGATATTTGACAGGGCAAATCCTCCCAACAACACTTTTGTAATTTTTTTTCAAAACTGTCCCAGCTATGGCAATATTTATACTTTTTTAAAGGTATTTTTCAATCAGTTTGTAAAATTCCATGAAAATGCTTATTTATGCATTAAACAAGACCCAAAATGTAAAACCTTAATGAAACAGAATGAGCAAAAAATCTACAATGAGCAAAATTAATGCACTAGGACACCTGGGATCCCCAAAGACAAACACTCAAAACAATGTGCAACACTGGACTAAGCCACTCAGGCTGCAGGATGGCTGCTCTCTATCGGTCTCCCCCTCCGCCATACCTGTGATGGTGTTGACGACCGTTCGAAGGATAGTGGGAGGCTTTATGAGTTCTTTAAGAATGTTCGACTCAGTAGCCAACGGAAAACCATTGTCAAGCATCTCTTCCAATACCTCATAAACTACAACCACATTGTCTTTGATTACTGGCTCTGAACAGACTCCAAAATAATCCTGATGGAGACAGAATACACACATTTATCACTCAGATACTGTAAAATAAATAAATAAATAAATAAATAAAAGAATGTGCCTACAGAGAATGAAGATCTGGCCTGTCCATGTGTTTTTGGGGTACTCTTCTACAGTGAGGGAATGCAGCATAACCACCGTCCTCTTAGGCAGTCTGTTTGGTGGAGAGCACTAGACTGGTTTTTGGTACTACTGTCATTACTACAAACAAGGGGAACTTACTTAATCTCTTGGGTTAATTTCCTTAACTTGGTGAAATATACAGAATACAAAATTGAATCTTATTATATGTGCTTATGAACAAGAATTTGTAAGAATTATACAAAATAATACTTGATATAACAAAGAAGAGTCCATAAAAATCTTTACCCCTACTGCTGTGCTATTTCTTAACATTCATGCAGTGGATAAGAGTTGAGAGAGCAAAAAAACGAAATGAGAGAGACAAGCTAGCACACCTGAAAATTCCTTTCGCTCATCCTTAAGATGCTAGGATTCTAAGAACACTATCCTTTTATTTAAAAAGCTAACTTTAGATGCTAAATTATCTGGATTGTGGGAAACGCGCTGGATTTCAAACCAGAAGACCTGGATTATAATTTTGTCATTTGTTAGATTAAGTCATGTTAACCAATTTCTATCTTGATTCTTTAATGGTATAATCAGGGTAACACCACTTGAGGCACAGGGCTGTAAGAACTAGGCATGACTAATTAAGCACTAACGCTCATGAATGTACTTTGTAAACTATAAAGCACTACAAAATGGAATGCATGATAATTATTTAGAAAGAAATGTTTGTGGCCATTCAATGTTCCTTCTAGCAATGTCAGTATGTCTTTTACAGGGCCTCTGAAAAGGTCATGAAACCCTCTTGAACTCACAGAATGAAGGAAAATTTACCCCTTTTAAGAAAGTCCATTCCATTCACGAACAGCTCTGATTATTCCAAAGTTCATTCTTTTGCTAAACTGAAATTTGTTTCCCAGCTGCTTTACAAAGCAAGTGTACGTAACCGCCCTGTAATTATTTGAAAACTACGAGTTTTCACTTCAGTTTTTTCTTCTTAGGGCCACACTTCCAAGACACTTCCACGATTCATGGTAAGGTATGGTTTCCGGGTTGTTTTACCATCTTTCCATTTCTTTGACATCCAAAATTGAACAGACTCTACTAGAGTCTAAATTACATTAGATAACATCATTTATCCATGAGATTCCAACACCTGGGTCACCTAAGAGTTAGGAATGTATTCCTAAAACAAAAATATTTTCTCTTTATAAGAGGAAAATTCTCATTTTGAATGAGAATTTAAAAGAAGAAAAAGTCACACATTTCCTTCCCAAGAGTGATTTAATTTTTAAAAATAAAACACTTCACCAGGGTTTATAAACCAGGCATCATGTGAACTAAGCAGCTGGAAAGGCACCTCACAATATGAACAAGTGCTGCAGCCGGCGGGGCTGCAATTCTCTAGTGGAGCCGCTCCTGTCACATTCAGGTCCTGGAAAAATCATTGGAGAGGACGCACGTCGGAGAATACATGAGAATCAAGATATGTCCATTGACTTTTAACAACTGCTTCAAAAATGACAAGCTCTGAAGTCTCAGACTTCCAAATTAGCAATTTTACTTTGTGTTCCCAAATTCCTCTGTGGTTTCAACTAGATCAAACAACTCTTCTCACTTCCTGTCTTGTAATAAGTTACATAATATTAGTGTGGCCATCTGAAGCAGCTGTCAGTTTCACCAGTGGGACTGTTAATCTTAGAATGGGTAAAGTATCACATGTGGAAATCATAAAAAGGCCCAGTTAAAATGGTTTAGGATCACAGTTCCTGGGTTCTTCTGGTTCTTCCACATACCAGGGCTTATCATACTTAAGTTTTCACTGTGCAAAGGGGCCAGTATGCTACATAAGAACTGAAATTCCAGAATACCAGTACTCTCAGACAGTATTTGCAGGGAAAAACATAAAACCTATTTTAATTCTCTTGGGAAGGGAAGTTGTTCTAGATGTGGTGCAGATATGAGTAACAGAGAAAGGACTCTTTGACTTGCTTTTTAACTTTTATCATAATGTGTGGGTCCTCAGTCTTGTCTCCAATTCCACAATTCCAGTATTCATATGACTCATTCCAGACCTCATATGACACAGCCATTAAACCAAAGGGCCCTTGCTTCTCATTTGAGTTATGCAAATAGCCACAACAGTCAGAAGCTGAGTGGTTCTCCTGGGAGAGGGTTCTTCTGTGTGAATCAGAGTTGGTGCCATCTAAACTCCTGTGTTGCAAGTGGTGGTATCAGTCCCGGTATCACTGACCTCCCTTAGACACCGCTCCCTAAGTTCTTAAAATCTATTCCTGAAGAAAAAGCTTAAAATGAAAACTGTGCCTCATAAAACAGCTCATTAAATTTTTACGGGCACATGATGTTTGCAAGGAGAGCTCATCAGTAGCACTCTCGTGCCATTAAGAACCAACTCAAACCTGAGAAGCAGTGTAGGTTCATGAATTACCCCTGCCTGGGACAGTTAAATTAAGCATTCCTTAGCTTTTTCTTTTCTATAACTTTACACAATCACTTTCTGATACAACTCAAAGCAACACAGGTAACAATGGTTAGCATCAAGACCACCAGGCAAAAACAATCTAAACTCCAATTTATGAGCAAAAAGTAGAACCTGAAGCAGAAAGGCTATATAAAGGCATCGCAAATAGGATGGCTTTCCCATGCAACAGGTTCAAAAACATTCCAATTGTTATTTTGTATGCAGCCAATTCAATAAACAGAAACCAGAATCTTATTAGATGGGAGAGGAAGTAATACCAGAATTTTGAATTTTTTTTTTAAGTTTCTTTTTTGAGAGAGTCTTGCTCCGTCGCCCAGGCCGAAGTGCGGTGGCGCGATCTCGGTTCACTGCAACCGCCACCACCTGGGTTCAAGCAATTCTCCTGCCTCAGCCTCCTGAGTAGCTGGAATTACAAGCACAGGCTTGTTTTAGTAGAGACGGGGTTTCATCATGTTGGCCGTGCTGGTATCGAACTCCTGACCTTGTGATCCCCTCGCCTCAGCCTCCCAAAATGCTGGGATTACAGGCATGAGCGACCGCACCCAGCCAGATTTTTTGTTTTTCTTAATGGAGGCATTATATAATGGAAACAGGACTATAAAGACACTTCACAGTTTACATATATGAACTTTTCCACATTCACAAACCTGAAATGTGTCCACCACTCGGTGAAGAAACTCAATGACAAACAGAGGGGGGACCTCCGTCTGGATAACAGCTACAAAAAAGATCTTGTGGCGGTAAACATTTAAGAGATAGTGGTGAGGGGTAGGGATAACTGGAGGTACATTTTCTGCCTCAGTAGCTCTCTCTTGAGCCTCAAAAAAGTAATCACAAACAGAACGGCTGACCACGCTTTTCCAGTGTTTCTCCAGGAAAATGTCTCCAGAGGAGTTGATCAAGAAAAGACTATGGATCATGGTGGCGGCTGTCAGCGACAGAAGAAAGCCTTTTTCAGTCTGAAAGCCTCAGGATGTAAATTTCAACTCTAAAAACAAAAGTAGCAATATTCAGTTCCATTCGGCCAAAACACCCTCCCCATCTTTCCCAACAGTCCAAGACTTACCCATCTTTCAAGACCAGGCCCAATCTTCCCCTCCTGCATGAGTATGAAGATAGCCCTCCCTTGAATTCCAAAGGATAATGATCAGCCATCTGTCAATCATATACTCCCAGTTATCTTTACTATCGCCCGAATTGCATCCATTTAAAATTCTACTTAATCTTTGGGTGCCTACTGAGCCGAACTGCAAGCTCCTTAAAGAAAAGGACCGTGCCTCATGTTTTGTGTTGCCTTACTGCAACATAATTAGTGTTCTTTGAAGATGGCTTCGAAGAACACTGAATTTGATGTTATGTTTTGGCCACAGCTCACACATAAACAAGAAATATGCAGATTAATACGACAGCCACTAGCCAAATGGGACCAGGGAGAACTTGAAAGATGGCTGGTACGAACTGAGATGTGCTGTAAGTGTAAGACACACGAGACATTTGGAAGGCTTTGTATGAAAAAAAAGAATTTCAAACATGAATAATTTAATATTGATTATATGCTGTAATATTTGGGATATACTAGGTTAAACCAAATATATTAAAATGAATTTAACCTGTTTTATTATTTTAAGGTAGTTTCCAGAACATGGACCATTATAAATGTGATTCTCTATTTCTGCCGGACAGAACTGGTCCTTGGGGGTCTTTAATTCATCCAATCCGACCCATTCTCTGAGCACTCCTTAAGCACTTCTTAATGCAGAAAGACATTGGGGGCCTTTAAAAAGATCCCTCTGGGTTCCCGGCTGTGATCCCAGCGCTTGCGGAGGCCTCTACCCGCAGATCGATGGAGCCCAGGAGTTTGAGATCAGCCTAAGAAATACAGCGAGACCCCACCTCGATAAAAAGAGATTCCCCTGGGGACAGACACCCCAAGTCCCTCCGGCGGCTGCCTATCTCCGGTGCCAGTCGCCAGGATGTGACCATTCCGCGAACCGGCGCCGGTGGTCAAAACGCAGAGGCCTGCGGTGCCCAGCGCTCCGGGGCGAGCTCAATACCTCTGCTGGGAGGAGACAGCTGCAGGAAGGGATAGCCGGGCAGCGGACGGTACAAGGGAGAAGCGGCGGCCCAGGCCGGCGGTCCCTGCGCTGGCCCTAGCCCACGGCGGGCGGCGACTGAGGCCCAGGGGCGAGGGCAGGCAGGGGCCGGGCTGAAAGGGCGCGCGCGTTCCGAGGTACAAGCGCCTAGGCGCCCGGCCGCGGCAGCGAGCGCACGTGCGCTGTCATGGCAACAGTGTCCCCTCCTCCCGCCGCCGCGGCGCCTGGGCGGACCCCCTCACCGAGCCCTGAACCCGGCCCCTCACCTCTCCCCGCCGCGTCCCGCAGCCCTGAGAAGCCGCCAGCATCCGGAGACCCCGTCCCCGCCCCGCGCAACTCCGCCCGGACCATCGCGCGCCCCGGTCCCCGCGCCCACCCCCACCCCCGCCCCAGGCCGGGGGTCGACCGCACGCCTCACCAAGCCTAGCTGCCAGCAGCGCCCAACGCTCCTAGGCGCGGACAGGCCCCGTCCCGCCCACCGCGCGCGCTGAGACAGCCGCTCGCCCGCTGATTGGCCGGCCCGAGGGCTATGCGACCGCTCGGCCCACGAGCCCCTCCTGAAGGCCGCTGATTGGGCGACCGGGAACCGCTCCTCCCCCTCTGATTGATCGCTGTTGGCGGCTCTCCGTGTTATCGGGCTCGAGGCCCCCGATTGGCCCTGTTGAGGCACCAGTCATCTCCGATTGGTGCAGCTCTACAGCCTCGAGCCCTGATTGAAGGTCGAGGACAGTGCGAGGCGTTCGCCCCCAGTCGTCCAGTCACAAAGGGCTGGGGAGGCCGCGGCTGCGGAGTGCGCCTGGAGGGGGCGCTAGAGTGTGTGCCGGGGAGGGGCGGCTTGCGGCCAAGAGTTGCTGACAGCGCCTAGCGGATATTAAATCCTGAGGGTGGCGGCTACCCTCCACTCCATGGGCGTCTTTGGGAAGGGCGGCCTTCTCTGCTGTGTACCGGGCCCTGGGTCAAGTCGGCGATACTGGAAGTGGCGCCAGTGGCGCCGAGCCCTGGACCCCGACTCTGGCGAGGCCGCGGCAGGGCGCCCACCCTCCGGAATCTCAGTTCCCAGCCGGGGAGTGCGGGGCTGGGCGGGCCTCTCCACCTCTTTGGAGACCCCAGTCAGGACTTGGATACGCTTTTGAGTGGTCTCAGTCGTCGTGATCCACGAAGGTGTGGAGTGGCAATCAGGACCAGGGGCCGCCCCCGTGACGCTAGCAGTCAGGCCCGGATGCGGTGAGGCGTCGCCGTCCTTGGACCCGGCGGTGGGCGCTGGTGACAGTGGCGACCTCGCCGATGAGGGGTTCTCCTTCCCTGGCTTTAGTTTTCACTTTGGTGAAATTGAGTGTGGGTGGCCTCTCCCTCCACCACAAGCCCTTTGTTGAGGTGGTCCGGGTGGTTCTCTCCGCGCTTGGTAAGGGCGGATAAGTTGACTGATTTTGAAGTAAAGAGAAAAGCCAGAAGCAAAATGGCAAAATGATGTGACGCTGGGTGGACTTAGGGACGCTGGTGCCAGAGGACTTGGCTTGAACCTGCTCCAACACTTACAACCTCGGCGACCTTGAGAAGGAACTTTACCTCTTGCTTACTTCTCAAATAAGGACGCGAATAGTACCTCCTTCCTCCTAGAGTTGTGTGATTTGAAAAGTACTAGCAATGGTTATGCTCTAAAGGAACAGCGTGGGATACTATAACACGTGGTAATGTGTGTCAAAGGTGAGGAAATGCAGTCGCTGCTGTGAGCGTTTCTCATTCATTCCCTGAATTAACATTTGCCGAAAACCCCCACGTATCGTCCTGTGCTGGATGCTGGAGATGCTGCAATGACTGCTGTCACAGGCACTGTCCCTGTAGTTACAGGGCCCAGCAAGAAAGACAAATGAGAAAAAAATATATATTAAGCAAAAAAAAAAAAAAAAAAAGACAAATGAGAAGCAAGGGATTCTCAATGCAGTGTAATGAATAAGCAATGCTTAGTGGGTGGGAGGTGTGCTGTAGAGATGGCTGACCTCAAGTAAGGGAAGACCCTCTACCTTGAAACCTGAAAATGAGACTGGATCCCTCAAATGCAGGGATAGATGGACAGAGAAAAGAGTACACATGGAAGGCTCTGGAGATGAGCAAGTTAAGCAGCTGAACTGGAACGGGAGGAAGAGTGCAGGGAGATGAGGCTGAAAAGCTAAATAGGAGCCAGGTGGTTATGAACCTTGGGATTGTTAATATTTATAAAACACTGCGTGCCATACACTTTTATAAGTACCATTCCATAAATATTTAGTTAGCCCTCCCATGTGCCAGGCACTGTTCTAGTACTTGGATACATAACAAGAATAAACAAAAGACAAAATCCTTTGGGGCCAGGGGAGGTGGCTCATGCCTGTAATCCCAACACTTTGGGGGGCTCACATGGGCGGATCACTTGAGGTCAGGAGTTCAAGACCAGCCTGGCCAACATGATGAAATCCCATCTCTACTAAAATTAAAAAATTAGCCAGGCATGATGGCACATGCCTGTGGTCCCAGTTACTCAGGATGCTGAGACAGGATTGTTGCTTGAACCCAGGAGGCTGAGGTTGCAGTGAGCTAAGATTGCCCCACTACACTCCAGCCTGGGCGACAGAGAGACTCTGTCTCAAAAAAAAAAAAAAAAAGACAAAAATTCCTGTCCTAGTGAAGCTTATATTCTAGTGGGGAAAGACACATAATAATCAATAAACATAAGTAAACAGTAGGTTAGAAGATGGCACGTGCAATGAAAAAAGGAACTATCAGGAATGTTATGGGATTGGAGGGCAAGTTACAGATTTAAGAAAGTAGTGAGAATAAGCCTCATTGAGAAGAGAGATTAGCACAGTGACTTGAAGAAGACAAAAGAGTTAACTACGGGGAGATCTCGGGGAAGAGCATTCTAGCAAAGGGAACAGGCATGGCAAAGTCGGTGAGGCCAGAATGCTCCTGGGGAGCTCCCAGAGCAGGAAGGGTAACAGTGTGGCTGGAGTGAAATGGGCACAGGGTAAAGGAGGAGACAAGGTTACAGGGTGGGTGGTCTGATCACACAGGGCTTGAAAGCTCTTTTAAAGATTCTGGTTGTAAAAGGGAGAGCCCATGGAGGGTTTGAACAAAGGAGTGAAAGGATCAAATTTATCAGTCGTCTGGGTTGAGAAGACTGTGGAAGGAGACCAGTGAGGAGGCTGCTGCAGTGACCCAGGTGAGAGGTGATGGAGCTCAGGCCAGGCTGTGGCCACGGAGGTGGTGAGGAGGAGGTGGACTGTGCATGTAGTCTCCAGGAGGAGCCAGCTGGATTTCCAGATGGGTGGGATGTGGGGAGTGAGAACAAGAGAGCAGGGAGGGCCACTGAGCTTCACCATGAAGAAGGATAGTTTCATCAACTGGACTAGAAAGACTGTGGGTAGGCCAGGCATGGTGGCTCACACCTGTAATCCCAGCACTTTGGGAGGCTGAGGCAGATGGATCACCTCAGGTCAGGAGTTTGAAACTAGTCTGGCCAACATGGTAAAACGCTGTCTCTACTAAAAATACAAAAATTAGCCAGCTGTAGTGGTAGGCGCCTGTATTCCCACCTACTCAGGAGGCTGAGGCAAAAGAATTGCTTGCACCTGGGAAGCAGAAGTTGCAGTGATCTGAGATTTTACCACTGCACTCTAGCCCGAGCAATAGAGCGAGAGACTGAGTCAAGAAGAGAGAGAGAGGCCGGGCGCGGTGGCTCACGCCTGTAATCCAAGCACTTTGGAGGCCAAGGTGGGCGGATCACCTGAGGTCGGGAGTTCAAGACCAGACTGACCAACATGGTGAAACCCCATCTTAAAAATAAAATAAATAAATAAATAATAAAAAGAGAGAGAGACAGAAAGGGAAGAGAAAGAGAGAGAAAGACAGACTATGGGTAAGTCAGGTTGGAAGGGAGAAAACTTGGAAAAAAAAGAAGAAAGAGAAAGGAAGGAAGGAAAAGAAAGACTATGGGTAGGGCAGGTTGGAAGGGAGAAAACTCAGAAGTTTGGTTTTGGACATGTTAAGTTCATTATATGTGTTAGTCCATTTTGCATTGCTATAAAGCAGGGGTTTCCAATCTTTCGGCTTCCCTGGACCTCACTGGAAGAAGAATTATCTTGGGCCACACATAAAATACACTAACACTAGCAATAGCTAAAAAAAAAAAAAAAAAAAAAAAGCAATCACAAAGCAATGCAGCCCATGGGCCTCAGGCTATAAAGGAAGACCTGTCACTCGGTGATTTATAATATAAAGAAAAGAGGTTTATTTGGCTCATGGTTATGTACACTATGCAAGGGTGACACCAGCATCTGCCCGACTTCTGGTGAGGCCTCAAGAAGCTTTTACTCATGGCTGAAGGTGAAAGGGGAGCAGGCAGTCACATGGTGAAAACAGGAGCGAGCAAGAGAGAGGAGGTGCCAGGCTCCTTTAAGCAACCAGCTTTCTCATAACCCAGCAGGGCAAGAACTCACTCATTACCATGGGGATCACTTGAGGTGATTCACGATTCATGAGGGAAGCCATTCATGAGGGATCCACCCCCATGACATCTTCTACTAAACCCACCTCCAAAACTGGGGATCACATTTCCACATGAGATTTGGAGGGGACAAACATCCAAACTATATCAGTATATCTGTGAGCTCCATTAGCTATCTAAGTGGAGATGTTGGGAAGGCAGCTGGATGTATGAGCCCAGAATTCAGGAGAATAGGCTGGGCTTGAGATGTAAATTTGGGTGTTTTCAGCATATGGGTATTTAAAGTAGTAGGACCTGTTGAGATCACTGAGGGAAAGAGCATTGAGAAAGAAGAGAACCAGATTCCAGGGACACTCCAATTTTAAGAGTTCACATAAGAGAGGAGGATCCGGAATCATTTAATCCCCCCAACTACTCCTAAGACGAATTATTGTTGTAATCCCCTTTTTGTAGGTGAGGAAGCTACACAGACTGCTTAAATAACCTGCACAAGGTCAAACAGCAACGCTGTGATTCAAGGACGTCAGAAGATCTGAGCAGAATGTCTTTGATTCCACACCTCCTACCTCTCATCCCAGGAACCCATTGAAGAAATGTGAAGCAGAGAGTGTCACGCTTTCAGATTTCCATTTCAGAAAGACCATGTTTGCAGGACGGACTGCAGCAGGCTGAGCCTGGAAGCCGGGAGGTCATTTAGACAATTGCAGCAATCCCTAGGAGAGAACTAGTGACTGGAGCCATGAGGCATGGATTAGAGAGAAGTGGACACCTTCCAGAGAAGATAAGGATTAGGGATTGATGGAATATGAGTGGTGAGGCAGACTAGGTTTCTGATTCGGGCAACGATGTGGATGGAAGCATCATGTGTTGAGTTGGGGATCACTGGAAGAGAGGCCCCTTGAGGGGAGGGTGCATGAATTCAGTCATCGCAGTGCCCAGGGGCATGAACCAAGTTGACACGCAAGTATTTGTTGAATTGGATCAAGTAACATCGAATTTGGGAGCTCTTATAATACTTTCCCATGACTTTAAGAGAGGCCACAGGAAATCATTGACAAATGATAAGTCAGTCTATTTTGTGCATAAAAATCTCTAGGGAAAGATTTTCTAAAGCTGCCACTGACAGACCATTCTGATGTTCAACAGCTCTCACTGCTGAGAAATTTTTCTGCCATAAAAAGTCAGTCCAGCTATCAGGGTTCACTGGGAATCATTTAATTTATTAATTAATTTATTTATTTATATTTAATTTTTGATCCAAGACAAGAGAGGCCTTGCCCACCCAGAAAGACATCTCCAACATCACCACTGTGGCTTTGCCGCTTTCTCCCTGTTCACACGCATGGTCTCCTTGCAGCACACCTCACTACCGGTCATGTGCTAAGGTGACGGAGCGCCTTCTCCCCATGCCTCCTTCTCACAGAGCCCTCTACCTGGCACATGTTTGCCTTTTACTCATCCTATTTTGGAAATTCAATCCAGCCCGCAAGGCCCAGCCATATGTTTCCTCCTCCACAAAGTCTGTTGGAAGCTTCATGCTCCCACACTGGGAGTAATGTTTCCTCCTCTGTGATCAAAGAGCATTTCCTGGCTCTTTCATGTAACCTACAGAGCGGACGCACTCTGCCATGCATCAGCGTGTGCATCTGCTGACCAAAATTGGATTATAAGCTCTTTGGGGGAACCACAGTGTGTGTCTCACAATGTTTAGTGAATAGTCACCTATTAAACTAACAGTGATGGAATGCTTACAACCTCCTGGACACTGCAGGTACAAAGACCTGGTACTCTATGTTACTTCAAGGAGCATACAATCAAGTGTGGGGGAGTCTTAAAGAACAGACAGTTCCCCTTATTGAAACCAGGCTGGGCGTGGTGCCTCACACCTGTAATCCCAGCACTTTGGGAGACAGAGGCCGGTGGATCACCCGAAGTCAAGAGTTCAAGACCAGCCTAGCTAACATGGTGAAACCTTGTCTCTACTAAAAATACAAAACAAATTAGCTGGATGTAGTGGCACGTACCTGTAGTCCCAGCTACGTGGGGAGGCTGAGGCAGGAGAATCGCTTGAACCCAGGAGGCAGAGGTTGCAGTGGGCCAAGATCACGCCACTGCACTGCAGCCTGGGTGATGGGGAGACACCATCTCAAAAAAAAAAAAAAAATCAAAACTAGCTTCTTTAAGCCTGGTCATGAAAGGAGGCTGTCCATGTAGAGAGGAGAGACTGTACATGACACCCTACTCTAGAAAGAGACCCATCTTCCCCTTACTGGTTTTGGGACAGTCAGTATCCCTTTAACTCTTCAATGGCATTTAGACACACTATTTTTTTGTTCACTTAATTTCCCATAGCAGAGCAGAGACCAGGATAGACATTTATCCAAAGTTTGTCTAAAGACAAAGATAGGTTGGGTGCGGTGGCTCACACCTGTAATCCCAGTACTTTGGAAGGCCGAGGCGGGCAGATCACCTGAGGTCAGGAGCTCAAGACCAGCTTGGTCAACATGGTAAAACCCTGTTTCTACTAAAAATACAAAAATTAGCCGGGCAGTGGCGGTTGCCTATAATCCCAGCTATTGGAGAGGCTGAGGCATGAGAATCACTTGAACCCGGGAGGCAGAGGTTTCAGTGAGTCAAGATTGTGTCACTGCACTCTAGCCTGGGCGATAGAGCGAAATCAGTCTCACAAAAAAAAAAAAAAAAAAGATAACAGAAGGGAAGTGAGCAGAAAGAGTAACATGCAACTAAAAATGTAGCTCACAAATGTGATCAATCTGGGCATCTTAGATGTCTCTATGGGATGCACACCTGCTTCCAGGGGGCAAAGGTGCTGTGTACCTCCTCTCATGCAGGATCCCTGGCAAGTCATCTCAAGTTTCTGAAATCCATACCCTGTCGGACAAGGAGACAGCAGCTTCCCTCTCCTGGTGGCCTCAGGCTGGCCTCCTGGTTCCAGTCTCCCGAGGGACATAATTATTGCACCAAATGCTCCCTTCCCCAGATGATTAACCACAAGAATATCCAATCATGAGGCCACACTCTCGCCTCAGGGGCATGGCATTACTCTGTGGCTTGTTAGACACTCTGCCATTCCTTCTCTACTTCTGCCTAGATGGCTTCATGAGTGTAATACTTTTTTAATAATGACAGCTCTCCATGTATCTCCAAACTCAACTGTTTTCCCCAGCTTAGTAAACAATGCCACCATCCTTCCAGCTACTCAGACCCATGAGTCATCAAGTCCTCCATTACCCTCAGCCCCTCATGTAATCAGAAGCACACCCTGTGGGTTCTATCTTGAAGGTACATCAGGAATTCAGGCTCTCTCCAATGCAACATCATCACGCTAGTTCAGGCCACCATCACCAGCTACCTGAAAGATGATAACCGCTGCCGTACTGGTCTCCCATTTCTACTCTTGCCCTTCTAATCTTTTCTATACAGCAGTAAAAGTGAGCTTTTAAAACTGTAAACAGTTATGTGCAGCTTGGAACCCTTCCATGCATTCCCATGGCATTAAATCAAAAATGCCTTTACGACTTCTTTTTTTTTTTTTTTCCTTGGTGACAGGGTCTCACTGTGTTGCCCAGGCTGGAGTGCAGTGGTGTGATCATAGCTCATTGCAGCCTTGAACTCCTGGACTCCTGGACTCCCGCCTCAGCCTCCTGAGTAGCTGGGACTACAAGCACACCACCACACCCAACTACCTTCACCTCTTATCTGTCCTCTTGAGCTCTCTGGTTGAATCTCTTGCCACACTCCTTGACCCCTGTCCACCACTCCCAGCTCAGGGCCTAGAATGTGCTCTTTCCTCTGCTTACAAGCTCCTGTTCTTCCTTTAAGTCTTTCTTTGTGGTACCTTCTCAGGGAATCTTCCATTAGCACCTTGTCTAAATCTACCCCCATCTTCCTCTTCCACTGCCACCCTAAGTATTCTGTCTATATTCTTTATAATACTCATCACAGCTTGTAATTACTGTGTTTATTCCTCTGTGGTCTGTTCTTCGTTGTCACTCTTCCCCACTAGAGTACGTGCCCCTGAGGGCAGGCACTGTGTCTGTTCTGCTCACCTTTGTATCCATTGCATAGTACAATGTCTGGCACCCAGGAGATTTCAATAAATGTTTGTTTCCCTGTGAAAAGCAGTTTGGGGATCTCTCAAAGAACTTAAAATAGTACTACCATTCAACCCAGCAACATCATTACTGGGCATATACCCAAGGGAAATTAAATTGTTCTACCAAAAAGACACATGAACTCGTGTGTTTGTCACTGTGCTATTCACAATAGCACAGACATGGAATCATCCCAGGTGCCCATCAATGGTGGACTGGATAAAGAAAAGGCGGTACATATACACCGTGGAATACTGTGTAGCCATAAAACAGAGTGAAATCATGTGCTTTGTAGCAACATGGCTGCAGCTGGAGGCCATTATCCTAAGCAAGTTAATGCAGAAACAGAAAAGCAAATACTGCATGTTTTCACTTGTAAGTGGGAGCTAAACATTAGGTACACACAGACACAAAGATGGTAACAATAAACACTGGGATCCCAAAAGCGGGGGTAAGGGAGGAAGTCAAGGGTCAAAAAACTACATATTGGGTACTATGCTCACTACTTGGCCAAAGGGATCAGTAAAGTCTCAGGATCATGCAATATACTCATGCAACAAAACTGCACATGTATCCCTGAATCTAAAATTTTAAATAAACTAATGTTTGTGGCTTACATGAACTGTTCTGATCACCTTCCACTCATTTGTTGGTGAAGAAAGGGGATACCCGCCCTAAAAAGTCCAAGATAGCTGAACGCATGACCCCTGGCCCTGGACAGATGAGACCTACAGCAGTTTATTCACAGTGTAAACTCAAAGCTGGAGAAGGAGGACATTGCATGCTATGAAGGGACCATGGGGGCTGCATTATGGAATATAGCAAACCCCCAGAAAAGCAACCTTGGTAGTGTCAAGAGGGCAAGATTGCCCTTGGTTCCCATTGGATCATGTGATTGGTTTGTTAGAATAATTTCACAGGCTGATGGGAAGGTGGAGGTCATTAGGTTGAGAACTGCATGGGTGCAGCTTGTCCAGCTGATAGGAGAATTAGCCAGGCATGTCTGGTGAGAGTAGGGGAATTCACAAGCCTTTGGGTCCTGTGATCCTCAAGGATGTCAAGGTAGCACTTGACAGTTTAGGTCTTACCATCCATGGATCTATCATAGCATCTGGACAAAAGACATACACATACAGTAGTCAGAGGCAGGGGGTATGGGGAAGATACTATATTATTACAAGACTAAGTAAATAAATTGTTATACTATAGTCCTGTGATTTGTATGTACAGGCTACTAGACGAGTAGCTAGTGTAAGTTTTCCTTTAAAAAAAAAAAAAAGAATTTCTATTCCTACCTTTTTTTTTTTTTTTCTGAGACATGGTCTCTGTCACCCAGGCTAGAATGCAGTGGCGTGATCTTGGCTCTGCAGCCTTCACCTCCCAGGCTTAAGTGATCCTCCCACCTCATCCTCCCAAGCAGCTGGGGACTACAGGTGTGTGGTCACCACGCCCGGCTAATTTTTCTGTTTTTTGTAGAGACAGGGTTTCACAACATTGCCCAGTCCGGTCTCAAACTGGACTCAAGCAATTTGCCTGCCTTGGCCTCCCAAATTGCTAGGGTTGCAGGCATGAGCCACTGTGCCAGGCCCCATAATCCTCCTTTATTCTTGTCCTAAATGGGGGTCCATGGGGAATCATGCTTAGCTGCATATAACAGAAAAGTCAGATAACACTGGCTTAAACCAGATAGGTGATTATTTTTCTCTTCACATCATGAGAAGTCAAGAAGTTCAGAAATCCAGAGCTGGAATGGCTGTTTCCATCATCGACTCAGGCATCTCTTAGCTTGTCACTCCACTCTTCCTGGAGGTGGAGCTTTCATTCTCATGTGTACAACATTGTTGCTGTGGCTCCAAGCATCAAGCTATATTCCAGGCAGAAAGGAGAAAGGATGAAGAGCAAATGGGCATGAGCCAATTTGAGTGGCTCCCGCTAAGGAGCTTTTCCTGAATCCCACTGGCACTGTATTGTTTAGATAATAGTATGCTAAAAGAGGTCCTGGGATTGTTCTTAGCCGGGCACATTACTGCCCTGACTCCCACTTCCAAAATGGATTCTGAAGGACGACAAGAGCATGGATATCCAACAGGCGACTAACAGGCTGTCCATAGCCAGGGGGAGTGAACAGTGTGATTACAATCAATGAATAGACTGAATATTTTAAATAAGGTCTGGAATTGAAGAGCTTAGGTAAGGCGGACTGGAAAATAGAAAGGCTCCACAAGATCACCTTTACTTAAAAAAATTTTTTTTTTTTTAAATTTTGAGACAGGGTCTTGTTCTGCTGCCAAGGCTGGCCTTGAGCTGCTGGTCTCAAGCAATCCTCCTGCCTCCGCCTCCTGAGTTGGGATTACAGGCACAAGCCACAGTACTCAGCTTTTTATTTACCCTTGTTAGAAGATAACACAGACACATGTCCATTGTGTAAATAAGGTGCGTATGTGATGCCATGGTAAGGGTCATGTCTGAAAGCATCGTGGGGATGACAAGCAATCGCAGGGTCATCGCTACAAACTGGCAGTGTGACCTTGGGCAACTTACCTAGGGAGGTCCTTTGGTCTCTGGGTCTTAAAATGAGAGGACTGAACTAAATTATCTCTAAGATCTTTCTCAACTCTAAATTTCTATTACAACGATGGTCATTTTTGTTTTAGATAGGGTCTGGCTCTGTTGCCCAGGCTGAAAGTACAGTGGCGCCATCTCTGCTCACTGCAACCTCTGCCTCCTTCACTCAAACCATCCTCCAACCTCAGCCTCCAGAGTAGCTGGGACCAAGGCATGTGCCACCATGCCTGGCTAATTTTTTTTTTTTTTTGAGTTAGGGGTTTCACCATATTGCCCAGGCTGGTCCTGAACTCTTGGGCTCAAAGGATCTTCCGATGTCAGCTTCCTAAAGTGGTGGGATTACAGGCATGAACCACCACACCTGGCCAATTTTTTTTTAATTCAGTGAAATATTTTAGACAAATGAAAGGTTTCATAGAAAGCAGACGAAGAACTGAGTGAGACAGAACATACCTACCTGCATTCTCAACTACTCAGGAAACTGAGGCAAGTGGATCAGTTGAGCCCAGGAGTTCAAGACCATTCTGAGCAATATAGCAAGACTCTGTCTCTGAAAACAAAACCAACCAACCAACAAACAAAAAACAATCAAGCAGGGGGCCCCAGAGGATGCAGGAAGAGAATTCAGTAGCAATGTCTACTTGGCCTCGGTCTTCATTCCCATGGGGTCCCCTGAGTTCTGTGGAGCTCACTTCTACATAGCTCCTTGTGTGACTTCAACAAAATAAAATGACGCATTTATTGGTAAAAATCAGATTACCATCAGAAATGGAAAATTGCTTTTACTTGGTAATAACAATCTTAGGCACTTTTAACCAAACCCATCACATTAAATAACTAGCATTTCAAATTGTGACACTGTGTAATAACCCTCATTTGAAATGACTGGAGAAATATCCACCAAATCTCACGGAAGAATGATAGAATTTTCTCCAGAATGTATCGTAAAGAAAAGAGGTTGGACTGTCAAGAAACGTACTTATTATTTTCTAGATAGTTATTCAGATAACACTTGTGCGAGGAGGGAAACACACCCCTGGGCTTTGCAAACACTTGTTTCCTGTGTGTCAGACTCGCTTGCATCCTGTTTATCAAATGGAGCTGATAATAATTGGACGCAAAGACCACAGCCACTTACCTCTCATCAGTCACCTGCTTTTCTTGTCATACTTTCAGCATTTACGAAATTTTAAACTGTGCCTTTTAATCATTTGGTAATTACTTTTAAACTTTATTTAAAAATATAGAACTGAGTTCTGAACAAATTATCCTTGAATTTCTCCCTCTAGTAGTTCTACTTTTCAGTGTCTGTGAAGTTTTTTGACTCCTCTGATCATTTTTCCTCCCGCACAGCATCTAAAGTGTATCGTTACGGAATAGCTGCAAGTCCCAGCTTTACCCTCTCTCTGCGTTTTCCTCTCACAGCCCGCTTCTGTTGGACTCTGCCCTTCCTCTCAGCGCCGTAACCTTTTTTTTATTTCCAGATAGGTTTTGAAAACACCGTCTGTTCCCGTCTTAGGATCCCTGGGGCAGATGATAGGTGTCTCCCACATCCCAGACACATGGCCACCAAAGATGTTCTTGCCTTTTTAATGTTTATCAAGTTCTTCCACAGGCAACAGAAAGCAAGTCGTCTTTAGATATTTATGAAAGGTAACACAGACCTTTAAAAATATGATCGTGATACATTTCGAATGAGGACTGTGTGAGAACATACAGGTCCTATTGTTTCCCTCGTTGTGTTGTCTTTTCCTCAGCCAGAAAGCGATCAGTTGCCAGCGACAGGGAGACACACAACTGGCCCTTATTCTAAGGACCAGGCCCAGCCTGGAATGCGGCCAGGCGAGGAGTTCCTGCTACGGCCTCGGGGACGCTGCGGCAATGAGCCGCCGGCCTCGGAAGGTGGTGCTGTTGGGTGTGAGGGGAGATCCGGCTCGCGCTGGAACTCAGCGAGCGCGCTGCCAGAAGGAAGCCGCGATTTCCAATGCGGATTCCCCTCGCTGGGACACTACTCTTGAGAGTGAGATCTCTAGGGAATCTGAGAGTTTGAGGCAGAGGCAGAACGGCTCCGGGCGGAGTGATGGCGAGGAAACCAGCATCCAGCGCGAGTGGCTGACACCGGGCCGGGCGCGCGCATCCAGGGGCGCCTTGGGGACGGCGCGCGGAGAAAAGTTGCCGGGTGGAGAGAAAGGGTGGCGCTGGAAACCAAATGGTTTTATCCCCTGGAGACAAAGAGGTGCCTTCTTTTGACAACAGCTGCCAGTGACATACACACCATACGGCGGGGCTGGCGGGGGAGGGGAGCCCGGGAAGAGAGAGTCTAAGGCGGGGACCGGCTCTGACTTTCAATAATGGGGTGGTTGCCATGGTGACGGGCCAGGCATCTAAAGGGGCGGCTGAAAGCACCCTTTGTTCTGGGGCCCGGCTGCCCGGGTTGTGCCTGTTCCTAAGAGACACCTTTAGACACCTCCCTCCGTGCCGGGGCGAGCTGCGCCCGCGGCTGGGAGCGTCTCCGCGGCGGTTTCACACCAGGGTCCCGGGCCGCAGATGCAGCGCCACCGCGGCTGCACGCGCGCTGCATGCGGAGGGCAACGCCGCCTCCCACGCGCAATCCACCCGAAATCTGAGCTGGTAGCGAGCCCGCCGGGGCCCAGACGCGCAGGCCGGGACTCGCTGCTCCGCCCGCTCCCCGCTGCCCCGGGGAGACTTCGAATTACAATGCGGAGCCGGACCCGGTAACTCCACAAATAACTCGCTGAGGTCTAGGGCGAGGGCACTCGGGAAAGCCCCGTAGAGTCACTTTGCAGTCTTGCTGGAAGGAAAAGCAGAACCAAATCACTGGATAAAGAAGATTAAAAGTAACAAGGCAGCGTTACAACGTTGCTTGTAAGAGCAAGCAGCTGGAAACAACCTAAAAGTCCTTTCCTGGGGCCTGGGTGAATGATATGGGGCGCATCCCTCTGAGGGAACCCTAAGCTGCCATTAAAGAGTACCGGGCAGCTCCTGTATTTGCTGAGACATGGAAAATTTCCGGTGTATCCTCAGTAATAAAGTGCAGAAGAGTGTGATTTGGGTGTGTGTGTGTGTTTGCATCTCTGGAAGTGGTTGCCTCTTAGGATGGTCACTGTGGGACTAGAAGTGGAGGAGAGAAAGGAAACTTGCTTTTCACCATGCTATAATCTTCCTCACCTTTTGAATTTTGCTGTTTGTACTATCTTACCTGCAAAGGAAAAAGAACTTTGAAATAAAATCGCATTTGCTTGAACACTAATGAGATGTGGCACTCTCCATAAAGCATCTGAACTCTTTTTTTAGTGCTTTAATAAATATTACTTTTTAAAATATATATGCACAAATTCTATTAGCCCACAGATACGTAACTTAATGGCAGTGGCAAGTCAGAGATGAAGATATATACTTCTTTCCTGCCTTCTTGTGGTGCAGAGATGGACGGAGCCAGCTGTCATTCAAGGAGCCCGCTGTATAAACCCATCTATTTATTATTGTATCACTTTAATCACAGGGCCCTCACATTAAACAAACATGACACTAGGGAAATTTTCCTAGTTACAAAATGGTATGTAACCAGTGAAATGGACTACTGAACACCAAAGTCATGGATGATCTTTCTACACAGATAAAAATAATTGTTTCTTAGCAGTGACTTCACTGACTGATGATAGTAAGTTAACATCTATTGAGCATTTACTGTGTGCCTTATTGAGCACTGTTTAGAATTTGATATGCAGGCTGGGAGCAGTGGCTCACGCCTGTAATCCCAGCATTTTGGGAGGCCAAGGAGGGTGGATCACTTGAGGTCAAGAGTTCGAGACCGGCTTGGCTAACATGGTGAAACCCTGTCTCTACTAAAAATACAAACTTAGCTGGGCATGGTGGTGCGTGCCTGTAGTGCTGGTACTTGGGAGGCTGAAGCAGGAGAATCTCTTGAACCTGGGAGGCGGAGGTTGCCGTGAGCTGAGAGGGCGACAGATTGAAACTCGGTTTCAAAAAAAATAGAAGAGTTTGATATGCATTATTTCTTTTAATCTTCAAAACAATTTCCCTATTTCACAAATGAAGAACCATAGAAACATTCTTCAGTTTACCTGATGTCACACAACTAAGAAAGCCACAGAATCTGGATTTGAATTCACATCTGACTGACTCTAAAACTTATGTTTTTAACCTCTACCCTACCTATTACTTTTAAAATAATGGTGAAAATTCAGGCTCAGTATGACTGTAATCCTGTGGTTTCATGAATTGAGAAAAAGGTATCTAAAGGTTGAGAACTAGATTATCTTTGAGGGAATAGTTGCAAAGCATAGTGGGTATAGCTGATGCAGTCTTCATCTCAGGGTCCTAACTACGGTTTGATGGGAATCCAGCCAAGCTTATGTGTTTGTGCTGTCTATGGCTGCTTCTCTGCTACTATGGCAGAGTTGAGTACTTGCAACAACTAAAAATATTGACTAAATGGACCTTTACAGTAATGTTTGCTGATCCTTGTTCTAGAGTGATGGTCAGTACTCAGAAAGGCAAAAGAGAGGAGAACTTTTAGAAAAATGCCAGCCCCATTCTAAATGTGTTATTTTCATATTCACCCAAGTACTCCATTCCTGTTCAAAACTGCACATTCAGGCCAGCCGCATTGGCTCACACTTGTAATCCCAGCACTTTGGGAGGCCGAGGCGGGTGGATCATTTGAAGTCTGGAGTTCAAGACCAGCTTAGCCGACATGGTAAGACCCCCCCATCTCTATGAAAAATAGAAAAATTAGCCAGGCATAGTAGTGAGCACCTATAATCTTAGCTACTCTGGAGGCTGAGGTCGGAGAATCACTTGAACCCGGGAGGCAGAGGTTGCAGTGAGCTGAGATCGTGCCACTGCACTCCAGCCTGGGCAAGAGAGTGAGACTCTGTCTCAAAAGAAAACAAAAACAAAAACAGAATTGCATATTCAGTGCTGTCCCAAAGGATTTTAGTATTTGGGAAAATAACACCAGTTTTTAACGGGATGAATATGGTATGATTTCATTCAACTACAAAGGCCCTTTTTTTATGCTTTATCGGAGCCAAAAGACCAAGAAGCGATCGGGCTGCCTTTTGGTTTTGTTTCTTGGTTGTTTTTTCTGTGAGAAGGAGCTAGCTTACCCATGAGCATACATCCTTTGCTCTTGAGGCTGTTCTTTAGCAAACACCTTCCAGGAAAAGAAAGAAGCCAAGGATAGATGATGTTTTGCCAAAATGAAGTAATTATTATGACTTGAGATATACATACGATACTTGGAATTGGCTTGGAGAGATGATTGCCAGTTTTCCTTAGATTTCAAAGAATTGTGCTCCTTTTTTAAAAGCTTTAATGGCTCTGGAAAACATACAGAAGATTGTGTGAATTTATAGAAGAGCACAGGGCTCGCTCTCGGGACTGTTGGCCACCAATTGCAGGGTGGAACTTTTAGGGAAACTGATGTGAAGGAATGTGAATTCCAGCTACCCCTCCTCTTATCACTCTCTGTCACTTCTACTCCAGAGAGGTAGCAGTTGCTCCTTATTGCACAACCAGAAACCCAAGTTTATGCTCATGGACATCACCTGCTTCTAAGAGCCAAAAGCTGTAGGTGTCTTTAGGCAGCATGCCAGATGACTTTGAAATTTTGTTTCTTTAAGCTGGGAAGAACTCTCTAGAAGTTTCTCCACCCATCTAACAGCTGACCTGTGTTGGCTTGTTTAAAACACTCATAAAATTGGCCACAGTACAAAACTCTTATGAAGCACTGGGCTTACCAGTAGAAACAGAGTACGTAATTATGGCAGAGCTGTCACTACTCAACATCACTTGTAGGTCTAGGCAAATGCTAATTCCAGCTAATAAAAATTAGGTTCTGATTATAGAATCTAGGTGGTGGGTATATGGGTGTTTGCTGTACTTTTTTTTTTCTTTTCTTTCTTTTTTTAAATTTTTTATATTTTTTGGAGACAGGGTCTCGCTGTTGGCCAGGCTGGAGCTCAGTGGCTCACTGCAGACTCAACCTTCTGTGCTGTGCATGCCACCCTCCCACCTCAGCCTCCTGAGTAGCTGGACTACGGGTGTGCACAACTATATCTGGCTAATTTTTATTTTTATTTATTATTATTATTATAAAGACGGGGTTTCACCATGTTGGTCAGGCTGGTCTTGAACTCCTGACCTTAGATGATTCGCCCGCCTTGGCCTCCAAAGTGCTTGGATTACAAGCGTGAGCCACCATGCCTGGCCTTATTTTTATTATTTCTTATTTATTTATTTATTTATTTGAGATGAAGACTCACTCTGTCACCAGGCTGGAGTGCAGTGGCATGATCTCAGCTCACTGCAACCTCCACCTCCCGGGGTCAAGTGATTCTCCTGCCTCAGCCTCCAGAGTAGCTGGGATTACAGGCACGCACCACCATGCCAAGCTAATTTTTTTGTATTTTTAGTAGAGATGGGATTTCACCATGTTGGCCAGGATGGTCTCGATTTCCTGACCTCATGATCCACCTGCCTCGTCCTCCCAGAGTGCTGGGATTACAGACGTGAGCCACTGTGCCCGGCCTATTTTTATTTATTTATTTATTTTGAGATGGAGTCTCACTTTGTCACCCAGGCAGTAGTGCAGTGGCACTCACTGCAGCCTTTGCTGCCTGGGTTCAAGCAATTCTTATGTCTCAGCCTCCCAAGTAGCTGGGACTACATGCGCACACCACCACACCCTGCTAATTTTTGTATTTTTAGTAGAGACAGGGTTTCACCATGTTGGCCAGGCTAGTCTCTAACTCCCAAGTGATCCTCCCACCTCGGCCTCCCAAAGTGCTGGAATTGCAGGTGTGAGCCACCGCACCTGGCCATTTACTGTACATATGTTACAAATTTCCTGTAAGTTTGAAGTTTTTTCTAATCCAATATGCAGAAAAAATTAGATGCCTGTCTGAAAGCTCTCTTTTCTCCAACTTTCTGGAGGACAAAACAATTTGAGAAAATATTAGAACTTAGTTAAAAACATATATAAGGCCGGGTGCAGTGGCTCACGCCTATAATCCTAGCACTTTGAAGGCCAAGGTGGGCAGATGATGAAGTCAGAAGTTCGAGACCAGCCTGGCCAACATGGTGAAACCCCGTCTCTGCTAAAAATAAAAAAAAATTAGCCAGGCTTGGTGGTGGGTGCCTGCAGTCCCAGCTACTCAGGAGGCTGAGGCAGTAGAATTGCTTGAACTTGGGAGGTGGAAGCTGCAGTGAGCCAAGATTACGCTAATGCACTCCAACCTGGGCAACAGAGTGAGACTCCCTCTCAAAAAAACAAAAAAGTATATATTCTTTCTTCAGAAAAAACCTCAGTTAAGATCATAAGAATTCTATGAAAATTAAAAATACAAGATAAGATTCATAAGCTACAATAATTTTGATGATCTTTTCCTAAGATTTGAAAACACTTTGGGAAAAACATCGGGACATTTCCTTAAAAAAAAAAAAAATTCCCAGAATTATTCTTAAATTTTCAGTGAATAGTAATAAGAATAATTGTGTATATTAGTGGAATGTTCTCCTCCCATTCAGACTTAAATTGCCGTTACTTAATTGTTTCTAACTCCCAAGTAGCCCTCTTTGAACACTCGTATCTCGCGGAAGTTCCCAAAGAGCCTCAACCTATGTAGATGTCAAAGTTTCTTCTTTCATTTTCTCTCGTTTCCCTAATAAGCATCCATCGCCACCTCTTTTACAGCTGCCAAACTACCCCCAAGCTTCTACTCAGTCCACCTCTCAGCCTTTTCAGTACACATATAAACAAGCAGAGAAGAATATGAAGTTACCGAACATTGTACTTTTGACTAATTAGACCTAATGAATTTTCTTAGCTTACTAATACATATTTTCTTCTTTTTTAGACAGAGTCTTGCTCTGTTGCCCAGGCTGGAGTGCAGTGGTGCAATCTCGGCTCACTGCAACCTCCCTCTCCCGGGTTCAAGTGATTCTCCTGCCTCAGCCTCCCAAGTAGCTGGGATAACAGGCACGTGCCACCATGCTCGGCTAATTTTTTGTATTTTTAGTAGAGACTGGGTTTCACCATGTTAGTCAGGATGGTCTTGATCTCCTGACCTTGTGATCCAGCTGCCTCAGCCTCCCAAAGTGCTGGGATTACAGGCATGAGCCACCATGCTCGGCCACTAATATTTTTTATATTAATATACTGATATTTCATATTTATATACTAATATACCCTAAACCTAATCTCTCACTCCACAAAAAGTCTCTTAACTACATAAGGAGCCAAGTATTTAATTTAATAAGAAAAAAGCAAGAAAACTGAAGAAAAGAAAATGAAAATAACAATAAAAGTGAAATTGAGAACTGATCAAACAAAAAAGAGAGAAAGTAAGGGAGGTGGGGAAAGTTAATACATACAAAAAAATAGAAAGAGTGAGTAAGACCTAGTGTTTGGTAACACAACAGGGTGACTATAGTCAATAATAATTTAATGGTACATTTAAAAAATACTAAAAGAGGGGCAGAGCTTGGTGGCTTATGCTTGTAATCCCAGCACTTTGAGAGGCCGAGGTGGGAGGATCATTTGAGGGCAGAAGTTTGAGACCAGTCCCAACATGGTAAAACCCCAGCGCTTCTAAAATGCAAAAATTAGCCAGCCATGTAATCTGCACACCTGTAATCTCAGCTACTCGGGAGGCAGAGGCAGGTGAATTGCTAGAACCCAGAAGGCAAAGGTTGCAGTGAGCTGAGATTGCACCACTGCAGTCTAGCCTGGGAGACAGAGCGAAACTCTGTTTTAAAAATAAATAAATAAATATATAAATAAATGAAATAAAAATTACTAAAAGAGTATAACCGAGTTGTTTGTAACGTAAAGGAGAAATGCTTCAGGGGATGGATATCCCATTTTATTTATTTATTTATTTATGTTTTTTTGAGATGGAGTCTTGCTCTGTTGCCAGACTGGAATGCAGTGGCCAGATCTCAGCTCACTGCAGTCTCTGCCTCCTAGGTTCAAGCGATTCTCCTGCCTCAGCCTCCCAAGTAGCTGGGACTACAGGCACGTACCACCATGCCCAGCTAATTTTTATATTTTTAGTAGAGACAGGATTTTACCATGTTGGCCAGGATGGTCTCGATCTCTTGACCTTGTGATCCACCCACTTTGGCCTCCTGAAGTGCTTGGATTACAGGCGTAAGCCACCGAATCTGGCTGGATAACCCATTTTCCATGATGTGATTGCTATGCACTGCATGCCTGCATCAAAACATCTCATGTACTCCATAAATATATACACTTGCTATGTACCCACAAAAATTAAAACAAAAAATTAAAAAGAGGGAAAGTAAAAATAAAAAGAATAAGAAAGATATAACAATGAATACAGGAGAGATTAAAGAAAAAATGTTTACTTCATAAAATTATGTGGCAGCCGGCCGGGTGCAGTAGCGCACGCCTGTAATCCCAGCACTTTGGGAGGCCGAGGAGGGCGGATCACGAGGTCAAGAGATCGAGACCATCCTGGCCAACATTGTGAAACCCCGTCTCTAAAAAACAAAAAAAGGAAAAGAAAAAAATTATGTGGCAGCAAATATGAAGATCTAGAGGAAATGGGTAACTTCCAGGTAGAATGTAAATTACCAGAAGTGACACAAAAGAAGGTGGAATATCTGAATGATCCATTATCATAGAAGAAATTGGAAAAGTTATTAGATGTTTTTCATTAGAAGAGGAAACAGGCTGAGCGTGGTGGCTCAGGCCTATAATCCCAGCACTTTGGGAGGCCAAGGCAAGCAGATCATTTGAAGTCAGGAGTTCGAGACTAGCCTAGCCAACATGACGAAACCTTATCTCTACTAAAAATACAAAAATTAGCTGGGCGTGGTGGCATGTGCCTATAATCCCAGCTACTCAGGAGACTGAGGCAGGAAAATCGCTTGAACCTGGGAGACGGAGGTTGCAGTGAACTGAGATCCTACCACTGCATTCCAGCCTGGACGATAGAGTGAGACTCTGTCAAAAAAAAAAAAAAAAAAAAGAGGAAACATAAAAACTATTATCAATATCTTCAGAGTGATCTCCATGGAATGAGAGCAGGATAATACAAAACAAGGAACAACAGAGAGCAGAGGATATAAAATAACTTTTAGAAACTTAAAACATGTCTATCTACATAAAAAACTCAATAAAACACTTGGAAGGGTAAGTCTAGGAAATCTCCCAGAAAGTATAGAAACAAAGGCAAAAGTATAGAAAACAGAAGAGAAAATATAAGAGAAATAGACCATTTCAGGAA
This sequence comes from Sapajus apella, assembly GCF_009761245.1. Taxonomy (NCBI): domain Eukaryota; kingdom Metazoa; phylum Chordata; class Mammalia; order Primates; family Cebidae; genus Sapajus; species Sapajus apella. Next base: position 1,900,461 of record NW_022436961.1, read on the forward strand.
GTCTAATTTTTATTTTATTTTATTTTTTGAGACAGAGTCTTACTCTGTCGCCCAGGCTGGAATGCAGTGGAGTGATCTAAGCTCACTGTAATCTCTGCCTCCAGGGTTCAAATCAGTGTTCTGACTACAGGTGCACACCGCCATGCCTGGCTAATTTTTTTGCAGAGACAGGGTTTTGCCATATTTGCCAGGCTGATTGCCAACTCTTGGCCCTCAAGTGATCTGTCTGCTTCAGTTTCCCAAAGTGCTGCGATTATAAGCATGAGCCACTGTACCTGGCCCTTATTAATAGAAATGTTATTAGAAATAGAGAAAAGGAAGGGGTGTGTGTGTGTGTGTCTTTTGAGACAGAGTCTCACTCTGTCACCCAGGCTGGAGTGCAGTGGCACGATCTTGGCTCACTACAACCTCTGCCTCCCGGGTTCAAGTGATTCTTCTGCCTCAGCCTCCCCAGTAGCTGGGACTACAGGCACGCACCACCATGCCTGGCTAATTTTTGTATTTTTAATGGAGTTGGGATTTCACTATACTGGCCAGGTTGGTCTCGAACTCCTGACCTCGTGATCCGACTGCCTGGGCCTCCCAAAGTGCTGGGATTACAGGTGTCAGCCACCATGCCTGGCTTGTGTGTGTGTTTTTTTGACTAGTAAATTTCCTAGTACTGAATGAAAATAAATTACTGAGTATGTAAATTGAAATAAATCAACAAATGCGTTGGTAAAAGAATAAAAACCAACCCCAGTAAAACAAAGAAATAACTAAAACCTACAGGATGTAAATTTTTTAAAGTGGAGACAAAATGGAGGAGGAGGGGAAGAATTAATAGGTCGCCTAGTGGCCTTTGATCAGGTGGGGAATAAAGAAGACAAGTTATACAATGTAGTTCTATTGAAGAATGAAAGAAGAATGATTTGGGTACATAGAAACCTGAGTGAACAAACAAAAAGTAATCATTAACTTCAGGAAAAACAGAAAGTAACACAAGAAAAAAAATGTCATCATAGCATATTATGTGGTTCATTAGTGAACATAGTTTAACTGATCATTATAAATTCCATCAACACTGGGACTTTATTTGGATTACTAATGCATCTCCAGCACCTACAGTAGTGTTTGACACATAGTATGTGCTCAAAAAATATTTGATGAATTAATGAATGAATACTGAATAATAACATGAATTATGATATAGCTGGACTACAAGAATGGGAGAGGAGAAGGCTTGGGAAGGCTGAAGCTCCCTCCTGTATAATAGAAAATCCATAGGTAAAGTAACAAAGAAAAAAAGTGGGGATGGGATGAGCCAAGAAAGAATCGTAAAAGAATATGGAAGTAGCTGGGCTCAGTGGCTCATGCCTGTAATCCTAGCACTTTGGGAGGCCAAGGTGGGCAGATCACGAAGTCAGGAGATCAAGACCATCCTGGCCAGCATGGTAAAACCCTGTTTCTACTAAAAATACAAAAAGTTAGTCGAGCATGGTGGAGTGCTCCTGTAGTCCCATCTACACAGGAAGCTGAGACAGGAGAATGGCTTGAACCCGGGAGGTAGAGTCTGCAGTAAGCTGAGATCGTGCCACTGCATTTCAGCCTGGGTGACAGAGCAAGACTCTGTCTCAAAAAAAAAAAAAATTAAAACTTTCATGCATCAAAGGACACAATCAATAGAATGAAAAGGCAATCCACGAAATAGAAAATATTGACATGCCATATGTCTGATAAGGGGCTAATATCCAAAATGCATAAAGAATTCTTAGAACTCAACAACAACAACAAAAAACAACCTGACTAAAGAATGGGCAATGGATTGAACAGGCATTGCCCTAAAGAAGGTACACAAATGGCCAATTATGTCTCAATCAGAGTGAGAGAAAAAACAAAACAAAACAACAAATGGCCAATAAGCACATAAAAAGTTCTCAGAGGCTCACTCCTGTAAGCCCAGCACTCTGGGAGGCTGAGGTGGGCAGATCACGAGGTCAAGAGATAAAGACTGTCCTGGCCAACATGGTGAAACCCTGTCTCTACTAAAAATACAAAAATTAGCGGCCGGGCGCGGTGGCTCAAGCCTGTAATCCCAGCACTGTGGGAGGCCGAGGCGGGTGGATCACGAGGTCAAGAAATCGAGACCATCCTGGTCAACATGGTGAAACCCCGTCTCTACTAAAACTACAAAAAAAAAATTAGCTGAGCATGGTGGCGCGTGCCTGTAATCCCAGCTACTCAGGAGGCTGAGGCAGGAGAATTGCCTGAACCCGGGAGGCGGAGGTCGCGGTGAGCCGAGATCGTGCCATTGCACTCCAGCCTGGGTAACAAGAGCGAAACTCTGTCTCAAAAAAAAAAAAAAAAAAAAAATTAGCTAGGCGTGGTGGTGGGCGCCTTTAGTCTCAGCTTCTCGGGAGGCTGAGACAGGAGAACTGCTTGAACCTGGGAGGCGGAGGTTGCAATGAGTTGATACTGCACCACTGCACTCCAGCCTGGGTGACAGAGCGAGACTCCATCTCAAAAATAAATAAATGAAAGCAAATATGGTCAACATGGGGAAACCCCGTCTCTACCATGAATAGAAAAATTAGCTAGGTGTGGTGTCGCACACCTGAGTTGAGATAACGCCACTGCACTCCAGCCTGGGCGACAGAGTGAGACTCCATTCCAAAAAAAAAAAAAAAAAAAAAGAAAAAAAAGTGCTCAGCATCTCTAATCATTAGGAAAATGCAAAACAAAACACAGTGAGATGTCATCTCCTAGCCATTAAGATGGCTACTATTAAAAAAATAAATCAGTAGAGGAACTGGAACTTTTGTATAATGTTGGTGGAAATGTACAATGGTGTAGTCACTATGGAAAATAGTATGGTAGCCCCTCAATAAATTAAAAATAGAACTACTATGTCACTTCCACTTCTGGGTATATACCTCAAGAGATTGAAAGCAGGTAAGTGAGAGCTAAGCTATAAGTATGCAAAGGCATACTGAATGGCGTAATTGACAATAGAGAATCAGCAATGGTTGTGGGGAGGCAGGGAGGGATGAAAATCTACGTGTTGGGTAAAATGCAAACTACTCAGGTGATGGGTGCACTAAAATTCTAGACTTCACCCCATGCAATTCATCCATCCATGTCACCAAACTCATACGTACCCCTAAAGCAAGAAAACAAAGAGAATCCCCAAAATGGGGGATATCTGCAAATCATATGTCAGGTAAGGGGCTAGTATCTAGAATATTTAAAGAACGTTTAAATTCAACAGGAAAAAGACAAATAACCTAATTTTAAAATGTGCAAAGGATTTATATAAACATTTCTCTGAAGAAAAGATGCCCCAAATCATCAATCAACAGTGAAATGCCAATGAAAACCACAAGGAGATGTCCATTTATACCCACTAAGAAGGTTATAATCAAAAGAGATGAGAACAGAAAAGAAGGAAGGAGAAAAAGAAAGAAAGAAGAAAGTGTAGGGATGTGAAAAAATTGTAACCCAGTAGCTCACACTGTAATCCCAGCACTTTGGGGAGCCCGAAGCAGTAGGATCACTTGAGGTCAGGAGTTCCAGACCAGTCTGGGGAACGTAGTGAGACCCCCATCTCTACAAAACATTCAAAGTTAAAAAATTAGCTTGGTGTGATGGCACCTCCCTGTAGGTGGAGGTGCCAACTACTCAGGAGGTGGAGGTGGGAGGAGCCCTTGAGCCAGGAAGTGGGGGCTGCAATGAGCCGTGATTGTGCTCCACTGCATGACAGAGCGAGATGCCATCGCTAAAAAGTTAAATAAAGAAATTGGAGCCTTCATCTATTGCTTCTGGGAATGTAAAATGGTGCAGCGGCTGTAGAAGGCAGTGTGGTGGGTCTTCAATAAGTTAAACATGGAATTACCATGTGAGTGCCCATACCGGCGGCTGGCCCAGTCCACATACCCAGCCAGTGCCTTCTCTGCACCAGGGAAGCCCCACTCACCTGAAGCCAAGCTGTCCAGCAGGCAGGCCAAGGCCAGACCACCAGGAAGTGGCCACAGCAGGCCACATCCAATGTCTTCGTGATGTTTGACCAGCTGCAACCCGGGAGTTTAAGGAGGTCTTCCATGGGTTTGCCCAGAGCTGTGATGGCTTCACTGACAAAGCAGACCTGTACCACGTGCTGGCCTCGCCAGAGGAGAAGCCCATGGTGAACTGCTGGAGGGTGAGCTGAGTGAGGCCCCAGGGCCCATCGACTTCACCATGCTGCTCCCTGCATTTGGGGAGCTGCTGAATGACATGGCCCCTGAACATGTGATCTGTAACGCTTCGATGAGGAAGCCTCAACTTCAGGTTTTCTCTAGGAAGCCCCCACATGGTGACCGCCTCACAGATGAGCAAGTGGACGAGTCTTACCAGGAGGTTCCTGTTGACAAGAAAGGCAACTTTGACTCCATGGAATTCACCCTCATTCTCAAACACAGCACCAAGGACAGACCACAAGGCCACCCCAGCCCTCCTGACGCCCAGGCCTGTCCCAGTCACCCCTCCCACACACACACTCTGTACCAGCTCCACGCCCACAGCCCTGCAAGACCCTCTCAGGGAGTCCCCACTTTGAGAGGTTAGGATCCCAGCTCCCAGTGGAGGAAATGGGCCATGAAATGTGAGTGCCAGGCAAGGGGCACACCGCCAAGTTGAGGCTGGTGTTCCCACCATGACCCCAGAGCCGGGGAGAAAGTCTGGGACCCCTCCAAGGAAAGACCACCTTCTGGGAGATGGCTCAAGGGCAGGAGCAGGAGGCACCAAGAGAAGGCTCCTCAAGAGAGCCAAGCCTTGGCTGAGGCCTGCCCATTCCTGGACTGTCCTGCCTATTCAAGGCCCTCTAGGAGGAAGGGCCTTGAGTTGTGGGATCTGACACCACTTTACGCGCATGCTCACATAAACACAGTCACCAAGGTCCCCTCTCCAAGGACAGGATGCCAGACCTCTCCCCTGCACCCTGTCCAGAACCAGAGCACACCCACACACAGCACACCACGCACCGTGGGAGTGTACTGATGAGCGTGCAGAGGGTGGAACATCCATTCTAGGGGAGGCAGAATCTCCAACAGAGGACCGAGCACTGAAAAGAAAAAGAAGGAAAGAATTACCGTGTAAAACAACAATTCTACTCTTAGGCCCAAGAGAATTGAAAACATATGTTCACAAAAAAACTTGTGCACAAATGTTTATAGCAGTTTTACTCACAACAGCGCAAAACTGGAGACAACCCAAATGTCCATCAGCCAATGAATGCAGAAACAAAATATGATACATTCATGCAATGGGCTACTATTCAGTCATGAAAAGGAATGAAATGCTGATCCACCCTACATCAGGATAAACCTTGAAAACATGATGTTAAATTGGCTGCGTGTGGTGTGGTGGTTCACGCCTGTAATCCCAGCACTTTGGGAGGCTGAGGGAGGTGGATCACGAGGTTGGGAGTTCGAGAACAGCCTGGCCAACATGGTGAAACTCCGTCTCTTCTAAAAATACAAAAATTAGCCGGGTGTGATGGTGGGTGTCTATAATCCCAGCTACTCAGGAGGCTGAGGCAGGAGAATTGCTTGAATCCAGGAGGCGGAGGTTGCAGTGAGTGGAGATTACACCACTGCACTCCACCCTGAGTGACAGAGTGAGACTCAGTCTCAAAAAAAGTCCCCCCAAAATTAGGCTAAGTGAATGGAGATAGGAGCCAAAGACCACATATTGTATGATTCCATTTATGTGAAATGTCCAAAATGGGAAAGTCCATTGAACAGAAAGTAGATTTGTGGTTACCAGGGATGGGGGTGAAGAAAATTGCCACTAATTACTTATAGAGACCAGGTTTCTTTTGAGGTGATGAATGTTCCAGAGTTAATAGTGGTGATGGTTGCACATGCTCGCTATAACTAAAATCACTAAAGAGTATCCTTCAAAATGGGTGATTTTTATGTCAGATAATTTATATTTGATTTTTAAAAAATAGGCCGGGTTGGGTGACTTATGCCTGTAATCTCAGCACTTTGGGAGGCCGAGGCGGGTGGATCACAAGGTCAGGAGTTCAAGACCAGCCTGACCAACATGGTGAAATCCCGTTTCTACAAAAAATACAAAAATTAGCCAGGCAGAGTGGCACACGCTGGTAATCCCAGACACGTGGGAGGCTGAGGCAGGGAATTGCTTGAATCTGGGAAGTGGAGGTTGCAGTGAGCCGAGATTGCGCCACTGAACTCCAGCCTGGTGATAGAGCACAACTCTGTCTCAACAACAAAAAAAAAAAAAAAAAGAAAAGAAAAGAAAAAAAAATATGTATATATATAATGGGGATGAGTTTAAAATTACAAAAAAGCATCCCAAATAAAATAACAATCATTCATTATACCATTATCTAGTATGAACCCTGTTAAGCATATTTAATTCTATAAATTCTTCATATGTGTACCAACAATAAATCTTAATAATGATTTAAATAATGTAGTTTATGTAAAGAAGTTTGAAGATGAAAAAAAAATCACTCCAAATCCCATCAATAGTTATCATTAGAGAAATATTAGTTCTAGATATAGCACACACACATACACATACACACACACACCTAAAAGAAGAGAAAGATTTTGTTAGAATAGGATTAAGCATAAGATGTTCTTTTAAATAAAAAGTATACAATTTAATTTTATTTGCATTTGATAGAATAAAAAGTAAGTGAAATACATCTAGAGGAATGGTTGAATTTTCAAGTAAATGCTTCTGCACAATAAAATATATTATTAAAAATCTTCTAGGTTTAAAGAATTGGAGATAGAGAAGGAGGGAGGGAGAAAGGAGAGGAAAAAGCACGAGAGATTATGAAAAATAAAGCCAGTATCTGTTTTTAAAAACTCTCTAGTTCCATTTCAGATAGCAGACAGTGTTCTTCTGCTTTGGAAGATGAGGGCATAACTCTTACTCTCTCCCAGCTCCCACAGATTTTTTGTTTGTTTATTGTTATTTTTATTTATTTTTATATATTTTATTGCATTTTATTTGAAATGGAGTTTCGTTCTTGTCACCCAGGCTGGAGTCCAATGGTGCGATCTCAGCTCACTGTAACCTTCACCTCCTGGGTTCAAGCGATTCTCCTACCTCAGCCTCCTGAGTAGCTGGAATTACAGGCACCCGCCATCACTTCCAGCTAATTTTTGTATTTTTAGTAGAGATGGGATTTCGCCATGTTGGCCAGGCTGGTGTTGAACTCATGAACTCAGGTGATCTGCCCACCTCGGCCTCCCAAACGGCAGGGATTGCAGGCGTGAACCACCGCACCCAGCAGTCCCCATGTTTTATGCCCTAGCTATATTGGTATTGTCCTACTCTCCGGGTTTGTATCAGTCACATTCTCCTACGTAACAATAACCCAGTAGGTGGTCATTCTTGAGCTGGATTTTATGGAGTTTGTGCTTATAGCCAGTTTTGCTTTTTTTTTTTTTTAATTGTGGCTTCTGCGTTTCTGGATTGTTTGTGGTGATTCATCTTAAAATCATCTGGATTGCATTGTCAAGCAGTTTGTTTTTTCCCTATGAAGAACTCATGGTTTCGTATTTCCTGAGCTTTGTCATGCCTGTGAATTTCTTCCTATTGACTTTGCACATGAACAACGTCTTGCCTGCCTATTAATTCCTGGGTCACAGGTTTTGGTTTTTGGGTAGAATTTTCTAACTACAGCTCCTTTGACCTGCGGTTTTAAGCACTGTCATGTCGCTCTTTTTGGGTAATTTCATTTTATGTCTACATGCCTACAGACTTCTTTCCTTATCCTTTAAATTCAAGGGCTTACACGGGAGATGTCTTAGGTAGGAGAGTTTATCAAATTCTCTTGGTATGCTATGTTATGTTGTATACTCTGTGGATTTAGGTTTTTTTTTTATTTTTTTGAGATGGAGTCTTGCTCTGTCACCAGACTGTAGTGCAGTGGTCCGATCTCGACTCACTGCAACCTCTGCTTCCCGGGCTCAAGCAATTCTCCTGCCTCAGCCTCCCAAGTAGCTGGGACTACAGGTGCATGCTACCACGCCTGGCTAATTTTTGTATTTTTAGTAGAGACGGGGTTTCACCATGTCAGCCAGGATGGTCTCGCTCTCCTTACCTCATGGTCTGCCCACCTCGGCCTCCCAAAATGCTGGAATTACAGGTGTGAGCCACTGCAACTGGCACGGATTTAGTTTTTTCTTCAGCTTTGGGTATGTTGTCTTACATGACATAATTTAACATAACTACTTTCTACTGCTTTGTACATATGTTGGATTATCTTTATCTATCTCCCACATGTTTTAGATTCCCCAGTTATTTTACTGTGATTATCTTATTCATTCATCTATATTTGCTGTAATTATTTCCAGCCTTTCCCATTTGTCATTCATTTCTTTATCAATGCTGTTTATTTTGATTGTTGTTCTTTCTTATTTATTTATTTATTTATTTGAGACAGGGTCTCAATCTATCACCCAGGCTGGAGTGCAGTGGCACAATTATGGCTCATTGCTGCCTCAACCTCCAGGGCTAAGGTGATCCTCCCACCTCAGCCTCCTGAGCAGCTGGGACAACAGGTGTGCACCACCACATCCAGCTAATTTTTATATTTTTTGTAGAGACAGGGTTTCATCACGTTGCCCAGGCTGGTGTCAAACTCCTGGGCTTAAACGATCCACCTGCTTTGGCCTCCCAAGGTGCTAGGATTACAGGCATTAGTAACTGCGCGAGGCATCTAATATAAAAATGTTGACTTGGACCTCAGTTGCTTCCTAGATCTGAATTTCCCCTTTCTGTCTCATCTTTCAGTTTGTTTTATTGTGTTCATATATATATATATATATTTATTTATTTATTTTTATTTTATTTTTATTTTTTTTTGCTTTGGAGCCTCACTCTGTCCCCCAGGCTGGAGTGCAGTGGCAGAAACTTGGCTCATTGCAACCTCTGCCTCCTGGGTTCAAGCGATTCTCCTGCCTCAGTCTCCCAAGTAGCTGGGATGACAGGTGTGTGCCACCATGCCCTGCTAATTTTTGTATTTTTAGTAGAGATGGGGTTTCACTATGTTGTCCAGGCTGCCCTTGAACTCCTGACCTCAAGTGATCTGCCTGCCTCAGCCTCCCAAAGTGCTGGAAATACAGGCTTGAGCCACCGCACCTGGCCAAAGAAATTTTTTTCTTTTCCTTGAAAAAAATTTTCAAGGGGCAAGGGGGCAGGCTGTAAAAACCTTTGTCTCCTGATATACCATGTTGAAAATAAAAAATGATGCAGCTGCTTTGGAAAACAGTTTGGTTATGCTTCAAAACATAAGAGTTACCAAACGATCCAGTTTAACTCATAGCTATATACCCATAAAAATTGAAAACGTAAGTCCACACGAAAATCTGTACCTAGCACCATTATTAAAAACGGCTAAAAAGTAGAAACAATCTAAATATCTATTAACAAATAAGTGCATGAACAAAAGTTTGTGCATTCACACAATGGACAATAATTCAGGCATAAAAAAGAAAGCAGTACAGATACATGCTACAGCAGAATACACCTTGAAAGCATTATGCTAAGTGAAAAAAGCCAAGTACCAAAGACCATTATTGCATGATTGCATTTATGTGAAATGCCCAGAAGTAGTTGGATTCTCTATATAATTAAAGGTGGGGCTGACAGGGTTTGCTGACACGTTGGTTGGGAGGTATGGGAGAAAAGAGAGCCAAGAACCACTTTGAAGCTGTTGGCCTCAGCACCTGGAAGAATGAGACTGCTACCTCTACCAAGATGAAGAGAATATTAGAAGGTTGGTTTGGGACAGGTTAAATTTGAGATGCTTCCAAGTGGAGCAGTTGAGGAGTGTGGTGTAATAAAGAATACATCTTTGTTCTGGGTCTCTGGCATGGAGCTTCAAAACCTCTTGGAATTTCCTGAGTGACAGGGACAGGAATGCGCTTGTTATGCTAATGAGGTGATTTGAGGCCTTAGATGGCTTCCGGATGGGGGCTGGCCACCAGAAAGAACTGCCTTGTGAAAAGAGTTAGAGGGTTGCAGCTTTGGGTCAGCCTCACCCCTGGGAGCGGAGGGTGGCTAGAGATGGGGTTCAGTCACATGGCTGGGAACAAAAATCAATAAAAACTCTGGACACCAAGGTTGAGATGCACTTCCTGGTTGATGGTCACAGTGATGTGACAGGAGAGCTCTGCACCCCTCCCAGACCTCGCCCTGTGTGCATCCTTTAGGAGGCATCCCATCTTCAGTCAGCTCTGTCTATCATTTTAGGGAATTATGGAACATGAGGGGGCCAGAGGGATCCCTGAATTTACAGCAGGTGGCCTGGATGTCAGAGGTGTGTGAACCAGAGCAGCTCTATCTTGAATAGGAGCTGGGCTGCATTCCCGAACAGTTAAGGCATTCTAAGTCATAGGATGAGACAAAAGGTTGGCACAAGATAAGGACCTTGCTGATAAAACAGGTTGCAATAAAGAAGCTGGCTTTAACCCACCAAAACCAAGATAGCCACGAGAGTGACCTCTGGTCGTCCTCACTGCTACACTCTCATCAACGCCGTGACAGTGTACGGATGCCATGGCAATGACAGGAAGTTACCCTATACAGTCTAAAAAGGAGGCGCATGAATAATCCACTCCTCATTTAGCATATAATCAACAAATAACCATAAAAATGGGCAACTAGCAGCACTGGGGCTGCTCTGTCTATGGAGTGGCCATTCTTTCATTCATTTACCTTCCGAATAAACTTGCTTTCATTTTACTCTGTGGACTTGCCCTGAATTCTTTCTGGCACGAGATTTAAGAACCCTCTTTTGGGGTCTGGATTGGGACACCTTTCCTGTAACATGAGGACCCCACGGTGGCTGCTGTCTGTGGCAGGGGCAATTCCCTTGAACTTGTGGAGTCTGATACTAACAGCGGTGGTTAGCTTCAGATTGAATGGTATTTCAGTGTGCCCAGTTGCTGTAGGAACAGGTGGATGGAGATGAGATGAGGGGTTGGCTGGCATTCAGCTCAGGGATCCAGGTAAGCAGTCAAGGCTGGAGAGAAAGCATTGTGAGCTATGAGCACATGGAGGCTGTTTGAAGACCCAAGACTGGATGCAGCTTTTGTGTGTGTGTGTGTGTGTGTGTGTTTGTGCGTGTGTGTGTTTGTGCTTGTGTGTGTGCACGCGTGCACGTGTGTGTGTTCCAATAAAACTATTTATAGACCCTGAAATGTGAATTTCATAAACTTTTCATGTGTCATGATATATTCTTTTCTTCCAGCCATTTAAAAAAATGTAAAAACATATGAGGTTACGTTAAGTCATCGAAAGCAGCCAGCCACCAAGGACCACATATTGTGATTCCATTTATATAAAGTGCCCAGAATAGGCGAACCCACAGAGAAAGAAAGTAGATTAGTGGTTGCCCAGGGCTGGGAGCGATAGAGAGACTGGGGGTGCAGGGTTTCTTTTGGGGGTGATGAAAATGTTCTAAAAACTGATTGTGGTGGCTGGGCACAGTGGCTCACGCCTGTAATCCCAGCACTTTGGGAAGCTGAGGTGGGTAGATCACAAGGTCAAGAGATCAAGACTAACCTGGCCAACACGGTGAAAACCCGTCTTATTAAAAAAATAAAAATAAAAATAAAAATGACTGTGGTGATGATGGTCACACAACCATGTATATACTAAAAGCACTGGATTATACACTTTGAAATGGGTAAGATGGGCCGGGTGAGGTGCCTCATGCCTGTAATCTCAGCACTTTGGGAGGCCGAGGTGGATGGGTCACTTGAGGTCAGGAGTTTGAAACCAGCCTGGCCAACATGGTGAAACCCTGTCTCTACTGAAAAAAAAAAAAAAAATAGCCGGGTGTGGTGGTGGGCACCTGTAATCCCAGCTACTTGGGAGGCTGAGGCAGGAGAATAGCTTGAACCTGGCAGGCGGAGGTTGCAGTGAGCCAAGATAGTGCCACTGCACTTGGATGAAGCTTTCTAAGGAGTGAGCATAGACAGAAAAGAGAAGACGTTTGAGGTCGTGCCAACATTTAGAAGTGAGAAAGGCCGGGTGTGGTGGTTCACACCTACAATCCCAATGCTTTGGGAGGCCAAGGTGGGAGGAGTTTGAGACCAGCCTGGGCAACACAGCAAGATCCTGTCTCTACAAAAATTTTAAAAAATTAGCCAGGCGTTGTGTGATGCATGCCTGGAGTTCAAGCTATTCAGGAGGCTGAGGCAGGAGGATCACTTGAGCCCAGGAGTTCAAGCCATTCAGGAGGCTGAGGCAGGAGGATCACTTGAGCCCAGGAGTCCAAGGCTGCCGTGAGTTATAATTGCGCCACTGTACTCAGCCTGGGTGACAGGACAAGACCCTGTCTTAATAAAAATTTTAAGAAATAAAGTGAGAAAGCTGAGGAGGAAGCAGCAAAGGAGACTGGAAAAGAGCAGCCAGAAGGGAAAACCAGACAACGGTAGTCCCTGGAGAAGGTAAACTGTGTCCGAAGTTGCTGATAAGCCAAGTCAGGTGGAGACTGGGGGCTTTTCACTCCATTTAACAACATGGAGGTTCTAGGAGATCAAGGCAAGAGAAGGTTAAATGGAGTGATGAAGTACGAGAAAGAATGGGAGGTGACAGATTAAAGCAACTTGTGCAACAGTTTTGCTATAGAGGAAAAGAACCACAATGGCTGCAGGAGGGCATTGGTCTGCTTTCTGAAAGGCAGAATGAGCAGAAGGGTCATAGGCAGATGGAAATGACCCAGGAGGAAGGGAAACATTTACACAGAAGAGGGACCTGGATCAGGGCAAGTGCGGCGAGTGAGAGGGGAGCTGGGACGGGGTCCCACGCACAGTGGAGAGGCCAGCTCTGGTGACAGCAAGACACAGTTCACCCACAGTGCAGGAGGCAAGTGCAGGGCTGTGTGGGTGCAGTGCCACGTGCCTGCAGAAACTCTGCTCTAATTACTGTTGTCACGGTTTGGATGATCCAGAAGCAGACACTGAGACAGAGATGTTTATCAGAGATCAACTCCCATGAACAGAAAGCAAGGGTAGGCAGAGGAAGAAGGCAAACTAGGAGGCAGGCCCAACACAGCTTGGCTGGTCCAGTGGGGCGCTCTGGAGGTCACAATGCCCACCAGGGTTGTCCTGCTGTGGGCTGTCCTCTGCGGCTGTTTTCCCTAGCCCATTCTGCAGCCTGAATGTGCTGGGATTCTCTGGGTTCTCCCAGTAAGATGCTGTTGTACAGGTGTGGCCATGCTGGATGCCAGCTGTGGACCCCCGGGGTGCCCTGAGGACTATGCCTCTTCCGGTCCACTAGGTCTTGTAACTCCTCAGAGAGCTGTGTGTCGAGTGCCACTCATCATGTGTACATTGGTTCAGTGTCTCTGATCCAGGAAGGACAGGAAGAGGGATGCGTGGTGTGCAGGGTTGGGGGCTGGCAGTCTGCATGAAAAAGCAGGCTGCCAGAAAAGCAAGAGAAAGATCACAAAAATGAGTGGGCTGGGAACGGCGGCACACACCTCTCATTCCAGCGCTTTGGGAGGCTGAGGCAGGTAGATCGCCTGAGATCAGGAGTTGGAGCAACATGGTGAAACCTCGTCTCCACTAAAAATACCAAACTTAGCCAGGTGTGATGGCAGGTGCCCGTAGTCCCTCAGGAGGCTGAGGCAGGAGAATCAGTTGAACCTGGGAGGGAGAGGTTGCAGTAAGCCGACCTTCATTTGAAAAAAAAGAAAGAAATAGAAAATGAACCAAATTAGATGAACCAATCCAAACCCCAAGAACAGCCTCACCAATCAAGACTAAGTCACTCCCAGCTCTCCACTGAAATGGTCTCTCCTGGGGTGAATGTGGCTTACCGTCCCTAGCCATGAACTGCTCATTAGGTCATCCCCGGGCCTCTGAGGTAGGAAATCACTCCTCGCTCTGTGCATCTTCTGTTTGCCCCCTGGACCCACCACCCTCTCTTCCCAGCCCTGACGTCTGCTCTGGGAGGCCGACGTTTACAAGTTAGTCAGTTCCCTCCCTCTTTGGGTTGGGTTCAGTCAATAGGGAGCCCCATCAGGAAATTGGAAACAAGGAGGAGAATGAGGACAGAGTACTTGTTCCCCTGACTCTCCTGTGATGCCACCCTGGGCTGGCTGTGTCCTTGGACAGTAGGTCACTGGTTCTATTAAAACAGCTTAATCCACATGACTGTCCTTCAGCTGCAGGCACGCTTTCCCTGCTGTTCTCTCAGACCCCATTCTACAGAGTCCTGTCTAGTCTTGGCGTAGTTTGCTTTTACCATACCCATATTTTGGAAATTAATCCTTTTGCAAATAAACCCTTCTCGAATATTACATTTCTTGTCCCTGGCTGATCCACCTTCTAAGTCTTGATCTGTTGCTGGAGCAGCTAGGAGTGAGGACAAAAACAACTGGGCAGAGAAACAGTGCTCAGAGGAGAGTGTCAGTGACGACCCTCGCAGGTGCCGTGCTCAAAGCCCAGTGGGAAGCAGAAACCACTGGCTTATGTAACTCAAGAGCACACAGGCCATCTTTCTGCAGGCACAGATGATCTAAGGATGGAAACACTTCCTCAAGGCCCTGTCTCTTGTTTCATCTGCTGCTTTTGCTCGAGGTGTTTTTTTTTAATTCATAGGCAAGCTCTGGTTTTGAGACGGCAAATATGGCTAAAGACAACACGTGCTGATATTGCCCTTCAGCTGCTGATCCCATAGAAAGGAAGCATCTCTTTCCTGGCAGCACCAGCAAAAGTCCGGAGTCTTTCACTGATTGGCTTGATTTGGGTCACATGCTCATTCTGAACTAATCATGATGACCAGGGGGTGGTGTTACAGAATTGTCCAGACTTGGTTCATCTGCCCAGGTCTGTGGAGGGAGGTGGTAAAGGGCCAGCCTTGCTTGCAACACATAGTGTGAGTTCTCCGCAAGGAAGAAGTGCTCCATCACCAGCAGTGGGGTAGGAAAATGATCGAGGGCAGCAGGAGTGAAAGCTCCCACAGCTGAGTGTAAGTGACTTAAGGGTGAAGGTATCAGTAGTAGCTTTTGGGAATTCTGCTGTGAGAAGCTGCTGACCCCTTTGCCCTAGAGGTAGGTGATATAGCAACATGGCCCTCTTTCCACACTTGGTGGTCAGCCCGATGGGTGAAAAATTGGGAGAGGTAAGCTCTAGGGGATTGTGATTTGCTTTGAAGTTTGACACTATCTCCCAAAATGAGAAACGACTTCAGGCCTCCAAGTCTGTTTAGATATCTCACAAGCAATGCTATTGATAGTGTGGGGCTCTGAGAGCCACTGCAAGAAAGAGCCAAGGATGTACCCTCAGCCCAGCAACAAAAGCCCCAGTCCAAGAACTGTAGGGCCCAGCAGGCAGATGCAAATGTGTGAGGCTCAGCCCCTACCAGCCGCCACCTGGCTGCCCTCCCTGGAGCCTACACAATCGCATCATGCTGGGGCGCCATGAGGCCTCCTTGGAACCCTGTACCTTGAGTTTTCGCTCTCCTTCAAGGAATTGTCTTGGACTCACTGCACTAGTTTTATATTTGCTGTACCAATTAATGTAAGAAACTCTGCCTGGTCAAGAGAACCTTAGGCTGGACGTGGTGACTCATGATATTAATCCCAGCACTTTGGGAGACCAAGGCAGGAGGATCCATTGAAGACAGGAGTTCAGATCATCCAGGGCAACACAGGGAGACCTTGTCTCAAAACAAATTTTTTAAATCATTCAGGGATGGTGGCATGCAGGCATGCACTTGTAGTCTCAGCTATCTGGGGAGCTGAGGCAGGAGGATCACTTGAACCCGGGAGGCTGAAGATGCAGTGAGCTATGATTGTGCCACTGCACTCCAGATGCCTGGGCAAAACCTGCCTCTAAAACAAAAACAAAGACAGACCCTAAGCTCAGCCTTCCTCACCCCCACCATGCTGGTCCTGCGGGTCTCACTGTGGAGAGTGGGATGTCCAGTTCTTAGCTGGTTCTATTGGGGCAGGACCTAAATTTGGGGCAGCTACAGCCACCTTAGGAAGAGGAGAGGACTTCCCATGTGCCTAAGATAGTTCATTCTGCCAACTGCCCTCCTAAATCTACATTCTCACAGAGCTGTGAAGAGTGTGTGTCTCCTGTTCTGTCTTCCACTTGCTCCTTCACATTCTCGATTTTCCTTCACAGGGTATCTGTGAAGTGAGGATGTGTCAGGGGCTGTGAGCTAGGAGTTAATGGGCCTCCAACCCTCCAGGAGCCAAAGAGTCCAGAGGCCAGGAAACAACAGGACCTGGCCTCACTCGACCTTCCCACGGGGACCATCTGCAGGAAGATGACCCTGGTCACGTGGAAGGTCATCTTGCTTGTCAGTCAGACCTGCTGCACCAGAAGATATCCAGAAATGAATGGGCAAAGCTGAGATTAATCACAGAGAAGAAAAGATGTGGTGAAGTGCAGACATGAACTAGGGCCGGGCAGTTATAAATCCATGGACACCAGGCTTCTAGCAAAGCAAAGTCCTTTTCTATTTAGCTGTCATATCCTCACCCAGTAGCAAGTCAGTCTGAAAGGGGCGGACCCCTAAAGGGAGGATCCCACCTGGCTAGCTTAGGCTAGAATCTCCTAGGCCATATCCATCGCCCTGGGGGCCAAATTGCAAAATCCAACAGAGTAAGAGGTGCAGACTGCCTGCTTTTGCCTTTCTCAGAGAAAGAGTCAATAAGCAGTCAGGGGGCAGTGTGGGGAGAGGGTAGGCAGGTAACAAGTAGAGCTGTACACCAGAGAATTGGTTAAGGTGAGGTTCCAAAGTCAAAAGTGACCTGGAAGCAGACAGGAAGCCAGGACGATGAAGAGGTGGAACTGATGACCATAGGTGGCAGAATGTGTCATTCTTTGGAGAAGACATTGGCCCAGGATAAGTTTGTGTAGATGCCTGAGCCTCACCTCCGCATGGTTCCTGCCTGAGGATGCCCCACGGCGAGGCGCAGCGTGTTAGAGCCACAGGCTTCTGCCAGACACCCAGACTACAGAAATCCATGGTGCTCCTCCAGGGAGAGAACTAAGCCTCAAACAGGGCTTGCCGGACTCAGAGCACTGCACAGAGATAGACGGGTGAAGTCCGCAGGATCAACTTAGAGTGGGGCGGGGCATGGGGAGTAAGGAGTAGAGGAATGGGAGGTGGCAATTGGAGCTGAGTGCGGATGATTGAGACCTGACTCCAGAATCCCTGCTCCGGCCAACACTAGCACCGTTTCCAGTTCTCCCCTGAGATGGCATTCTCTGGTGGGCATTCAGTTTGGTAGCCATAACTATGAACCTCTCCTGGGGAAGCTGTGGTCACCTGGGGACACTCTGGAATGACCCCAAAGGCCATATTTTGGAGGGCAAGAGGTGTGTGTTCTCTGTCCTTCCATGAACCCTCCATGGCTCACAGACCTGCCCACTTACCTCACCAACTCAGTAAGGGCCAGCAGCTTCCAGCTCCCCAGAACCCCTGCTCTCCAGAGTTGCTTTCTCAGGATTCTCACTTTTGAATCCCAGCCCCCATGCTGTGATAAGCCCACATGGCGTGGCGTGGAGAGGCCATGGGTATATGCCCTAGTTGACCGTCCCAGCTGAGCTCAGCCTTTGGTCAGCCCAGTCCAGGCACCAGACATACAAAGGAGGGAGTCATTGAATCATTCCAGCCCTCAGCCATTTGAATCCTGCCAAGGTATGGGACCAGGTGGAACGCTGTTCCTCTTGTGCCTTGGCTGAATTCCTGATGCACACAATCTATAAGTGTGATCAAATGGGTGCTATTTTACACCATGAGTTTGGAGTGGTTTATTATGCAGCAATATATTTTAGAATAGGTCTCAAGCCTTCAAAAGCAAGCCTACTGAGAGCAGTCTTCACATTCATGGATGGGGGCTGGGCTTCTACGCCTGCAGGTACAGTGGGCAGGGGCAGCGGATGGAGGAGGGGAGGAAGTTGCTTGCTTCTCTGAACCTTTCTGTAGGCAGCCCATCGGCCAGTCTCATCTTTAATCCACCTTGAAAAAAGTCCAAGTAGCCTTTTGAGGTGGGAGCCCAGCCTTGAACCTCAGCCTTGCCAGACTCTAGTCCCCAAGACTGTATTCTCTTCTCCTCCAAATTCTAGTTGATTCCTGCATCATCTTAGATCAAGCTTGTCTAACTGGCAGTCCATGGGCCACGTTCGGCCCAGCATGGCTTTAAATGCGGCCCAACACAAATTTGTAAACTTTCTTTTTTTTTTTTTTTTTTCAATAAAGACGGGGTTTCACCACGTTGGTTAGGCTGGTCTTGAACTCCCGACCTCAGATGATCCGCCCACCTTGGCCTCCAAAGTGCTTGGATTACAAGCGTGAGCCACCACGCCTGGCCTGTAAACTTTCTTAAAACATTCTGAGGGGTTTTATTTTTGCAATTTTTTTTTTTTAGCTCATCAGCTACTGTTAGTGTATTTTATGTGTGGCCCAAGACAATTATTCTTCTTCCAACGTGGCCCTGGGTAGCCAAAAGATTGGACATCCCTATCCTAGATGATTCCCAATTGGAGATACTACCCAGGGCCTCATTTCAGCCCTGGGTCATCATAGGCATTTAATATGTCTTTTATAAATGAATGAACTAATGACCTGTGACTCTGAGGCTGAAAGCCACTGCAGTTTAAACCAGACTTCACATCCTTCTTGTTCCAGGCCCTGCAGCAACAGGGCTTGAGTTTCTGGGATTAAATTTGAGTCTTTCATCCCTTGAGCTTTGTGATTTGAATAGCTGTTTTTGTGGAACTTCTCCAATAAACCTGTTTTTTTTCTCTTAAGGACTTCAATTGATTGGATGAAACTCACCCACATTGCCTAGGATAATCCCCTTCACTTAATGTCAGCTGACTATAGATGTTAACCACATCTACCAAATACCTTCACAGCAACGCCTAGATTAGTATTTCATTAAATAATGGCCTAGTGAAGTTGACACATAAAGCTAACCATCACAGATGTAGACGTCGTGGGGGACCATTATTCTCCCAGTCACAGGTGGGAATAGTGAGAATGATAGAAATGGCTTCTCTTCCAAGAGTCTGAGGGAGTCCTTTAGTAGGGGAGGGTACTCCACAAAGTGCTGATAATATTTAGCTTAAGAAAACACCTAGAAGATCATGCCAGAGATGCACATTTCCTGTGGGAGGCAAGGCAATATGTATTATTCAGTTTGCAATTTGGGGTTGGGGAAAAGGTTTCCAAGAGGCACTCCAGTAGGGACTATGTCAGATGGAGGAGGGTGGGAGGTAGTGAGTCCTATTCCTGGAAATAAAAGTGCTGGGGTGAAGCCTCACCATCTTCAAAGCTTCTCAGGTACATTAGATCAGGAATCGCTGATGGACAAACTTCCAGCTGTAACTTCTCCATGCTTCCTGTGCAACAGATAAAAATGAAGCCCCAAAGTCCTATGTGCTCATTGTGGGGGACAGCTCTACAGGTGAGAGTAAGGAACACTGTGGTCCAGTGGTTGACGGGCTTTAGGGGAGAGAGAAGATGGAGAAAATGTTCCTGATCCAGAGTGGAGGTGGCGGCTGCTAAGAAAGGGGACAGAAGACAGAATCTTAGGCTTATGAGTAAAAGAGGAGGAAAAGCAGGTTCCTGGAACAGGCTCTTACTGCGGAGCAACTAAAAGATGCATGCATGATCCTCTAACATCTGGGGAGCACTGGGAAGCACAAGCTGTCCTTGATTCCCACTGGGTCTCATGTCCAATCAACATGTATCTCAGGGCGGAGCCTGGGGGTGGTGAAACACATATACTTCAAGCTTCGTAGGTAAAGCTGAGGCCAACTCTGCTGCTCTAGAGCCATCTGAACGGATGGGTTGTAGACATGGATTTGGATGTTATTCCCTAAATGTGGACCAGGAACTGGCTCCCATGGTCTGAATGCTTGTGTCCCTTCCTATATTCATACTGAAACAGAATCCCCAGCGCAACTGTGCTGGGGCCTTCAGGAGATGATTAGGCCCTGAGGGCTCCACCCTCAGGCATGGGATCACTGCCCTCATGAGAGGGCTTGAGGGAGTGTGGCTTTTCCATCCCTTTCTCCATGAGAGAACACAGCAAGGCGCCATCTTGGAAGCAGAGAGCAGCCCTCACCAGACGCGGAACCTGTCAGTGCCTTAATCTTGGACTTCCCAAGCCTTCAGAACTGCGAGAAATAAATTTCTATTATTTACAAATTACCCAGTTTGACTCTCTTATAGCAGCAGGAATGGATTAAGACACCAGGGTCCCACTCATCCCTTCACAGTGCCTTATCAGACTGAAGGTGTTCACCGGCCAGCCTTTGTAGCAGCCCAGGTCCCTAGAGCAGGCCTAGAAGGCTGGGGAGCACCAGCATCAGCAGCAGGGGCAAGCCCCTACTGAGCTCTGTTATGACATAATCAGAGTTCTAGGACATCCCTCAGATGGTAGCCCTGGCAGATGAGGTGAATAAGCAAAGACACACTGTAGAGTTTTTGCTCAAGAAGCACTTGTAAGATTTGTGAACTTGGATCTAAAAAGGAGAAGACATCTGTTCTCCAGGAATTAGGGAGATGACAGGACTCAGAATGAGCAAATTAAAGCTGTTGTGAAGAGGTACTGACACCGTCTTGACACAATAGATATTTGAAACCCAACTCTAAATGGAGCTCTTACTGAAGAATTGGGGTGGAAGACCAGGGAAAGAGGTCTCCAGAGAAGCCATGGGAAGAAACCCTTTGGCCAAGAAAAGAAAAGCAACTGAGTGAGTGAGAGGGAGTTCCAGCAAGTCTCCCCTCATATGACCTTGGGGCTTCTGATAGAGAGGAGGCCAGAAATTGTCTGGGGCCCAGCTGGATTCCCTGAAGATAGGAGCTGATGAACTCTGCCAAATCCATTGGAAGAAAAACCTGTGGGAGAAGAGAGGACTTTTGACCAGGTGGAATTAAGAGAATTCCCAGCAGCTTCCAGAAGTGAAATCCTGGCATTGTCTGAAGGTTGGAACATGGAATTCAGAGACACTCAATGTTTTGCATGCCCATCTAGGCAAAGAAATAGAATCAATGAGGTTTTGTCAAATGGAGGTTATCTATGTCCAAGTCACTTAACATGAGGTGTACGAATTCATAAAGTACTTTCCGCCGGGCGCGGTAGCTCACCTTGTAACCCCAGCACTTTGGGAGGCCAAGATGGACAGATCACCTGAGGTCAGGAGTTTGAGACCAGCCTGACCAACATGGAGAAACCCTGTCTCTACTAAAAATACAAAATTAGCCAAGCATGGTGGTGCATGTCTGTAATCCCAGCTACTCAGGAGGCTGAGGCAGGAGAATCACTTGAACTCAGGAGGCAGAGGTTGTGGTGAGCTGAGGTTGTGTCATTGCACTCCAACCTAGGCAACAAGAGTGAAACTCCATCAAAAAAAAAAAGTAATTTCCATGAGTTAAAACTATCTGTGGAGGCCGGGCGCGGTGGCTCACGCCTGTAATCCCAGCACTTTGGGAGGCCGAGACGGGTGGATCACGAGGTCAAGAGATCGAGACCATCCTGGTCAACATGGTGAAACCCCGTCTTTACTAAAAATACAAAAATTAGCTGGGCATGGTGGCGCACGCCTGTAGTCCCAGCTACTCGGGAGGCTGAGGCAGTAGAATTGCTTGAACCCAGGAGACGGAGGTTGCGGTGAGCCGAGATTGTGCCATTGCACTCCAGCCTGGGTAACAAGAGCGAAACTCCGTCTCAAAAAAAAAAAAAAAAAACAAAACAAAACTACCTGTGGCCACTTGGTCCAATCATCTGTGGAACTAAATGCATGCGGGATTTCATGAAAGATGGCATCGATTAAGGTGCTATATGACTGCTGCAATAAATTCACTTGGGGAAGAAGTTTAGAGTCTTCCAAAGGGACTTTTAGGGGGTATCTAACAAGGTTGAAGGCAAAACGGGGAGGACCAATCAGCTGCAGTCACCATGCACTACTCCATGGAGCTGCAAATGCATACACATGTGGAATGCTGGTATTCTCAGGATGAGAAGAAACCACACCCCTTCCAACCTGGTCTCACAGGTTGAGTTGGTTTTGGGGAGTCCCCTGGAGCTTGCTGTGGTGCATGTAGGAACATCGTATACTATGCCAACAAGAGTATTTGGCCTTGCAAAATACATACAGACCCACCCATATTCCTGTACTACACTCAGTTGCTAAGGAACAAAACTTGAGTTGCATCTGAGGGAATTCATCCTTCAAAAAGATGATTGCTTCTTGGAGAAACCCTAAATTTCATGGGATCCTCAATCATTACAATAAAAAATCAAAAAGGCAGTGTAGAGACATGATGAAGATACGGAGGTCATTTGAAAGTTTCTTATATGGCTTAATTTTCTGACCACATAGAGGAATTAATTATCTGCCATTTCAATGGAGACAGTTGCTGCAAACTCATCTGTAACCTTGCTCAAAAAATAAGTGCAGTTTGTAGATCAAAGTTGTATCGGGTGCCAAATGATGGAATTCAGAGCCCTGTCAGTGAAAATCAAGCGTATCCACTCTCCAGAAAACAGCGGGGTAGTAGCCGCAGAGGGACCCAGGGTACCAGAGAGAATGCTCTACAGGAGTCATTTCTGCCTTTTCCCTGGCCTCCTATCCCACATCATGTGACCCAGGCAGGCTACTAACTTCTTTTTTTTTTTTGGTTATCAGAACTTTTTTTTTGAAACAAAGAAAGAGAAAGAGAAAGGGGGAGAGAGAACAGGAGTCTTGCTCTATTGCCCAGGCTGGAATGCAATCTAAAAATGGTATTAAAAACCTCTTTTATGCCAATAATTGTGCTTAACAGTGGAGACAGGAAGGAATAAGGGAAGAAAATAACAAACAGCCAACCAATATTTCATTTAAGTCTGTGAAATGCTATGCAAATGCTGAAGAGTGATTTACTTTCAATTATGTGGTCACTTTCAAAATAGAGGTACTATGATACTGAGAAAAATGTATGTTCTGTGGACCTGGGGTGACCAGGCTACTAACTTCTATATGTTTCTTGTATCTGCTCTTTTCTCTCCACTTCCATCACCAAAGCATTAGTCATTTCTCTTCTGCTCTATTGCAAACATCACCTCAACTGATCTCTCTGTCTGCATTCCTACCCGACTTGAATTCATCCTTCACACTCCCCTCAGCATTAACTTATTCACTCCATTACTGGAAATCCTTCAATAAAACCCCACTGAGGCTGGGCGGTGGCCCATGTCTGTAATTCCAGCACTTTGGGAGGTTGAGGTGGGAGTATCGCTCGCGGCCAGGAGTTCAAGTCCAGCCTGGGCAAAATGGTCAGACCTTGTCTCTACGAAAAATTTTAAAATTAGCTGGGTGTGGTCGTACATGCCTATAGTCCCAGCTACTCACCAGGCTGAGACCAGAGAATCACTTGAGCCTAGGAGTCTGAGGCTGCAGTGAGCTATGATCGAACCACTGCACTCCAACCCGGGCAATAGAGCGAGACCTTGTCTCAAACAACCCTCCACCAACAAAACCCCCGTTGGGTATCTACAGTACAATAAAATCCAAACTTTTGCTTTTCACTAAAAAAAAAAAATTGGTTTTTTGAGACAAGGCCCTCTGTATTGACAGGTGGACCTGCCCTCTGTATCCACAGATGGACACACCCTCTGTATTGACAGGTGAACCCACCATCTAAATTGATAGGTGGACCCACCCTCAGTATTGACAGGTGGATCCTCCCTCTGTATTGACAGTGGGAACCACCCTCTATATTGACAGGTGGACCTGGCTCATTGGGCCCATCTTGGCCTCAGTCCAGGTGTTTGGTGCTCTCGGGCCTTCCCTGACTTCTCTAGGCAGGTGGATGCTTCTTCCTCCCCACTCCCATTCCCGTAAAGCTGTGCTGGAGGACCATCCATGGCGTCGGAGTTCATGGCATGGATGTCTGCCTTCCTGTGGAACTGAGCTCCTCAAGGGCAGCTTCGTGTCATTTACTGTGTCCCTGGTGCCTACCATAACACTGAGTAACTCATGCTAAGAAACTCATCAACTGTTTTTATTGTTTTTTTTTAGGCACAGCTTTGTGGATGTAAAAACTCATCAATTTTTAAAAATGAATATTTATGGTCTTCTTCTTCTTCTTCTTTGAGAGGAGTCTCACTCTGTTGCCCAGGGTGTGCAGGCGTGATCTGGGCTCACTGCAACATCCACCTCTCAGGCTCAAGACATTCCCTGGCCTCAGCTTCCCAAGTAGCTGGGGATACAGGCACCATGCCTGGCTAATTTTTGTATTTTTAGTAGAGACAGGGGTTTTGTCATGTTGGCCATGCTGGTCATGAACTCCTGACCTCAAGTAATCTGCCCTCTTCAGCCTCCCAAAGTGTTGAGATTACAGGTGTGAGCCACCGCACCCAACCTTATTAATTTTTCAATGATTTCTCGTCCCTTTCTGTCATTGACTCCAGTCTCTAACACCATAGGCCTTTCTTCCTTGTTACATCTATGTATCCTCATTTTCCTGTCCACAATAGTTATCCCTACCTGTACTTTCTCTCCCTGTATAGAATTGTTCAAAGTAGAGTATACAGACTCCAAATGATAATACATTATAAATATCTCTAAATATCCCAAGTGCCAAGACACATTGATGGAGAAACAGTGCCCAGCTCCACCCCTCCCTCTGGAAGGAGGACCAAGTTCCACCCCTTACAATGACCAGTAAAGTTAATTCTAAGTCTTTGTTCACTTGAGTGTGGTGTCTCTGGACCTGCAGTGCCTTTTAAGTCCTACTGCACATGCGACATCATGGAAACCCTTCTGAATAGAGTCAAAGAGGAAATGTCAGAGTGTGGTACTCGTCCCTGCAATCCCAGCACTTTGGGAGGCCAAGGCAGGTGGATCACTTGAGGCCAGGAGTTTGAGGCCAGCCTGGCCAACATGACAAAACCCCATCTCTACTAAAAATACTAAAATTAGCTGGGTGTGGTGGAATGTGCCAGTAGTCCCAGCTACTTGGGAGGCTGAAGCAGGAGGATCACTTTAACCTGGGAGGTGGAGGCTGAAGTGAGCCAAGATCATGTCACTGCACTCCAGCCTGGGCAACAGAATGACACTTTTGTCTCAAAAAAAAAAAAAAAAAAGAAAGAAAAAAGAAGAAGAAGAAATGTCAAAATCATGAATCTCTGAGATTTTGCACGAGAGGTGTGCAGGCAACTCTTTACAATATTCCTTTACTCGCTTAGCTGTTTGAGTGGGAGGGAGTTTTGCCTTAAATCTTTCCATCTTTAAATACTTCCAGTTCCTTTAGCCTTTTTGGAACCATATACTTTTCCTGACATGCGTTGCTTCTCCTGAGCCTGAATTCTTCTTGAGCGCTTGAGATGTGCATGAGTTGCCCTGTGGAGAGGCGCCCATCAGAATCTTCTCAGTCAATGAGTCTTGGGGAAACACCCCAGGGAGTTTACACGTACAGAACTTTCACTCTTGTTAGCAATAGCTGCTCACTCGTAAATACGCCTCATCAAGCAACAACAAAAAGCTGTGTTTGCTCGTGAAACCAAGGGTAGCTAGGGGCCTCTTAACTTGGACGCAGCACAATCTAATGAGTAACTGCCCTAAATCAGAGGTTGCTCTCTATGAAGAGATATCTAGGCAAAGTATGATCTAGTGGGCTATAAATCATGAATATGAGAGTCAGTGAAACAGAATAATGGCTAAAGTTTTGCTTGGTTTTGTTTTGTTTTTTGAGGCTGGGCCTCACTCTGTTGTCCCAGGCTGGGGTGTGGTGATGTGATCTTGGCTCACTGCAGCCTTGACCTCCAGGACTCAAGTGATCCTCCTGCCTCAGCCTCCCAAGTAGCTGGGACTATGGTGCACGGCTTTTCTTCCTCCTCCTCCTCCTCTTCTTCTTCTTCTTTCTTTTTTTTTTTTTTTTTTTGTATTTTTCATAGAGGCAGGGTTTTGCCATGTTGTTCAGGCTGGTCTCAAACTCCTGGACTCAAGCGATCTGCCTGCCTCAGCCTCCTGAACTGCTGGGATTACAGGCATGAGCCACCGTGCCTAGCCAGGCCAAAGTTCTTTGACTTAGTTCAACCTGTATTAGTTTAGTCCACACAACCTGGCACAGATCCTCTGGATCTTCATTTCCCTTGTGCCTCCTGTGCCTCCACCCCCACCAGCCCTTGCACATCTCCTGCTACTGCCCACGCTGGGGATTTGCTCCCATTCTTCCTGCCTCTGGAAGGTCTTCCTCCCTCCATGCATATTCTATTCATAAATAACTTGTGGCCAGGCGTGGTGGCACACACCTGTAATCCCAGCACTTTGGGAGGATGGTGGTGGGTATCTGTAGTCCGAGCTACTCAGGAGGCTGAGGCAGGAGCATGGCTTGAACCCAGGAGGTGCAGGTTGCAGTGAGCCAAGATCGCACCACTGCACTCCAGCCGGGGCAACAGAGTGAGACTCCATCTCAATAAATAAATAAATAATTTGTCACCTGAATTAATTCATATATTCTGCTCTAAAGTCTTTGCCACCCTTTGTCTCTTTTCTCCTATTAAACTAAAATCAGAAGAAGCTGCCCAATTTGGCTAGGTTAGGTGGCTCAGGCCTATGTTCCCAGCACTTTGGAGGCCAAGGGGGGGTGGATCACTTGAGGTCAGGAGTTCGAGACCAGCCTTGCCAACATGGTGAATCCCTGTCTCTACTAAAAATACAAAAAATTAGCCAGGCATGGTAGCAGGCACCTGTAATCCCAGCTACTCAGGAGGCTGAGGCAGAAGAATTGCTTGAACCTGGGAGGTGGAGGTTGCAGTGAGCTGAGATCGTGCTACTGCACTCCAGCCTCAGTGTGACAGAGCCAGACTCCATCTCAAAAAACAAAACAAAACAAAAACTGTCCAATTAACACCGTGTGCAAATGTACGGATAATGATCATTTGCTGAGCATTTTTTTTTATGTCATGCATGGTGGGGATCTGTACAATTTAATTAAAAAGACAAAACCTGGCTGGGCGAGATGGCTCACGCCTGTAATCCTAGCACTTTGGGAGGCTAGGCAAGTGGATCACCTGTTGTCAGGAGTTCAAGATCAGCCTGATGAACACAGAGAAACCCCGTCTCTGCTAAAAATACAAAATTAGCTGGGCATGGTGATACATGCCTGTAATCCTAGCTACTTGGGAGGCTGAGGCAGGAGAATCACTTGAACCTGGGAGGCAGAAGTTGCAGTGAGCCAAGATCGCACCATTGCACTCCAGCCTAGGCAACAAGAGTGAAACTCTGTCTCAAAAAAAAAAAATACAAAATCTTATGAAGGTAAATATATTTATTTCACATTTGAGGAAACTGAGGCTCAGAGAGATCACGTGGTTCCCCAGAGTTACAAAGTGAGTGAATGTTAGAACTGAATCAGGATCCCAAGACTAACCCAAAGCCTATAATTATTTTTCTATAATTTTTCTAGGCAATAAATAAGCTACTGTATATAAAAATATTTTTTTGAATGTAGAAATGTAGTGTTTATTGACATACTTGATTTGTTTCTATGAATTTGAAGATTAAAAACATTATTTGAAGAAAAGCCACCCGAAATTACCAAGTTATAACTGGATCTGAGGTTTCTCCTCTTTGGACACATCTCTTCTTTGACCTCTAATCAGAAGTGTCTCCATTTCAGGGTGAGGGGGAGGCTGTTCCTAGACCTGCTTGGTAGGCAGAGCAAGGGAGTGTGTGTGTGTGTGTGTGTGTGTGTGTGTGTGTGCACGCATATGTAAATATCTATATTTATTTTCTTATCCATCTGTAGATACTAAAAACCATGAGTTCACACCAATACCTCTAATTTTTTTTTTAGACAGGGTCTCACTCTGATGCCCAGGCTAGAGTGCAGTAGTATGATCTCAGCTCATTGCAGCCTCAACTCCTTGGGCTCAAGCAATCCTCTCACCTCAGCCTCCCAAGTAGCTGGGACTACAAGCACATGCCGCCACACCCAGCTAATTTTGTATATTTTTTTTAGAGATGGGGTCTCACTATGTTTCCCAGGCTGGTCTCAAACTGCTACGCTCCAGGGATCCTCCCACCTCAGCCTCCCAAAGCACTGGGATTGTAAGGGTGAGCCACCATGCCTAGCCCAATATCTCTAATTCAGTCAGTCTAATTTCTCCCTTCTTATTTTATATCTCCCTTCTCTGATCCCTAGAAAGCTACTCCCTTTTTTCTGAATATGTATATTTACTTTTGTATTTTTTGTGTTTTCTTTTTTGAGATGGAGTCTCGCTCTGTCACCAGGCTGGAGTGCAGTGGCACTGTCTCAACTCACTGCAACCTCCGCCTCCCAGGTTCAAGTGATTCTCCTGCTTCAGCCTCCCAAGTAGCTGGATTTACAGGTGTACACCACTACGCCTGGCTAATTTTGTATTTTTACAAATCCCGTAGAGACAGGTTTTCACCATGTTAGGCTGGCCTCGAACTCCTGACCTCAAGTGATCCACCTGCCTCGGCCTCCCAAGGTGCTGGGATTACAGGCGTGAGCCACTGCGCCTGGCCATGAATACATATATTTACTTTTTAAACAGCGCCCCGCTTGGGTGTGTACTCTGTCTCCTAATACCCCTACTTCCTCACCCTGCCAGAGCTCCGGCACTGCACCCAGCCCCAGCCCCAGCCCCAGCTACACTATAGAAGAACCTGTAAGTCTCAGAGTTGGGACTTGAACCAGGCAGATCGGCTTGAGTGTCTGTGATCTTAGTTTTTGGGCTGAATTATTCAGCAGAGAAGGAAAGAAAAAAGGCAAATATGTTTCTCCTTGACTTTTTGAACATATGGAACACAGTTATAATAACTGTTTTAATGTCCTTGTCTGCTAATTCTGGCTTCTGTGTCAGTTCTATGTCAGTTTTGATTGATGTATTTATCTCCTTACTATGGGTCATATTTTCCTTCTTTGCATGACTGGTTATATTTTATTGGATGTCAGACAACATGAATTTTACTTCACTGGGTGCTGGATATTTTTGTGTTCCTATAAATAATTGTGTGCTTTGTTCTGTGATGCAGTTAAGTTTTGTTGGAAACAGTTCAATCCCTTTGAGTCGCTTTTATGATTTGGTGGGGGGGATGGGCTGGCGCTGTGCTCACTCTAGGCTAATTATTCCTCACTGCTCAGGCTACTTCCTTCTGGAAACCCTCGCTGGTGTCTGGGACTCTTCAGCCCTCCACTAGCGGTAGAACTGACAGAGAAGGGGCAGAAAACAATAGTTAAACATTTAAAAATAATCATGGCCAGGTGCGGTGGCTCACGCCTATAATCCCAGCATTTTGGGAGGCCAAGGTGGGTGGATTGCTTGAAATCAAGAGTTCGAGACCATCCTGGGCAACATGGGGAAACCCTGCCTCTTCTTAAAAAAAAAAAAAAAAATTAGCCAGGTGTGGTGGCAGGTGCCTGTAATTCCAGCTACTCAGGAGCCTGAAGCAGGAGAATCACCTGAACCTGGGAGGTGGCGGTTGCAGTGAGCCAATATTGAGCCACTGCACTCTAGCCTGGGCAACAGAGTGGGACCCTGTCTTAAAAAATAATAATAAAAAAGAATTTAAAAAAAAAGAATTAAGGGAGTAGTCCTACCCTTAAAGAACTTGCAAATTTTCAGGGAGACAAGACATTTACACATGTAAAATGAAATCACAGGGTAGAATTGCTAATGTTTAGAAGACTGATTAAGACAATGAGAGTAAAATCGGATATGCTAGAAAGTATCTTCTTCCTGACAATAGACACTGGTAGGGTGTTCTACCCCACCCACCTTTCTTTTCAAAACACTTCCATTCAAGTAGGTTAACATTCCTACGTTACCAGCTTCATTTGACAAGAACAAAAGTTGACATGCTGTGGCAGATGTGGTAGGCTGCTTCTCTCAATACTTATTTCAACCTCTTTTCTAGGGTACCTTCTTGCACTGCAAAAACAGGAAAACTAAAAACTCAAAAATGGTTCTTCCCAGACTCCCTTGCAGCTGGGGTCTGGATGGGATTTAGGTTCCACCAATTGGGTGCCTCTGGTTCTGGAAGTGTATATGCAGAGTCAAGGCAGCGGGCATTGATTTTGTGGGATTGCAGCAGGTGCAGTACAGCTTTGTAACTGACTATTGCAGTGGTGTTGCTAAATACACAGGACACAGCCAAGGCAGAGTGTTCCTAATCTCCAGAATCTGTTGAAAGCAACATGGTAGCAGCCCCCTGGACTTCCGACTGGCTGAGCTTATGATGCTCTAGACAAGAGGTCCTCCACCAGGGGCTATTTTGCTTCCGGGGGGGATTTAGCAAAGTCTAGACATATTTCTTTCTTATTTTGAGACAGGGCCTCCCTCTGTCACCCAGGCTGGAGTGCAGTGGTGCAATCATAGCTCACTGCAGCCTCCAACTCCTGGGGTCAAGCAATCCTCCCCCTTTTAGCCACCTGAGTAGCTAGAACTACAGGCACGTGCCACTACGCCTGGCTAATTTTTAAAACGTTTTTGTAGAGATGGTGTCTCTTTATGTTCCCTAGGCTGGTTTTGAATTCCTGGGCTCAAGTGATCCTCCGGCTTCAGCCTCCCAAATTACTGGGAATACAGGCATGAGCCTTAGTGCCCGGCCTGGAGACATTTCTTATTGTTGTGACTGAGGGGGTGCTATCTGCATGTAGTGGGTAGACGCCAGTGATGTTGTCAGGCATCCTGCAATGCACAGGGCAGCCCCCTTCACAAAGAATTATCCTGTCCCAAATGTCAACTGTGTCTGTCCTAGAGCCTGTGATTTACATGGTGGTGTCCTAATTCCAAAAGCTTCCAGTAATGATAAAGTAGCCATTCCTCAGGTGGTTTACTTTTTTTTTTAGATGGAGTTTCACTCTTGTTGCCCAGGCTGGAGTGCAATGGCATGATCTTGGCTCACTGCAACCTCCACCTCCCGGGTTCAAGCAATTCTCCTGCCTCAGCTTCCCGAGTAGATGAGATTGCAGGCATGTGCCACCATGCCTGTCTAATTTTGTATTTTTTGTAGAGATCAGGTTTGACCACATTGGTCAGCCTGGTCTTGAACTCCTGACTTCAGGTAATCTTCCCACCTCGGCTTCCCAAAGTGCTGGGATTACAGGCGTGAGCCACCGCGACTGGCCAGGCAGTTTACTTTATTTGCATTTATGTTATACCAATTTATTCCTGAGCCATAACTTTTTGTTTCTTCAGTTTCTTTCAGCGTATCTTTTTCTTCTGTGAAATCTCCTCTTCCAGGTTAGGAACAGTTTTGTCTTTTTTTTCAGGAAGGGTCATCTTAGCGTGTCAGGAGGGCATGCATTGGTTCATCTGACCGTGAGCTCCGATTTTCATGGGCCATCTTGGGGGCTTTGTTCGCCTTCATGTGCTCAATGACTACAGCATCTACATCCAAACTCTTAAGGTCAACATTACTCCCTGCATTTTGGGGCAGCAATAATTCAGCACACTTTTTGGGCCACCGACCCTGCATTATCCCCACTGTCTGGCCTAGGCACTGCTGCCGACTCCACTATGGTAAGGCAGCATGGCACACGTTGCTTCTGTATTGTGACATCTTTCAGATACTGGGTGGCTTTGGGGATATGCAAAGCCTTGGTGGCCTGGGCAGTTTCACGAAGTGAAACTGGGTATTCGTGAAGTGAACACAGAGATTTGAACTTTGTGATTTGTGTAATCTTGTGGGTGTTGTGGGTCAAGTGAATCATGCACCATTTCAGAGATTAACTTAGGCCACTTATGGGAAAAGCAGAGGGTCACTGGGGCCCTGTCATTCTGAAAGGTCCAGCCTAAAGCCTGCTTTTCCAACCCACAAACATTTCTGTAAGCACCTTATTCCTTGGATTAAACTCCTTTTCTGTGTAAGACACCCAGAGCAGTTTCTAATCTGTGATTGAAGCCTGATGCGCATGCCATTGCAGAAACTGAGCCCCTATGATCTCGCTTTTGAAAAATGCACAAAATGTAATTTTGTGCTAACAAACCATGAGAAGTGTTAAGCTCTTGTGTATTTTTTTTTCTCTCTCCTTTTACCCACAAAGGCATCTGTCAATCTGTATATGGAATCATGTGTAATATGCTTGATTAAGGATTTTAAGATACCGCAAAGCAGATACCCAGAAAGCCAGAAGATGAAAGGGAACTTTCACGATGTGTCGGGAAAAAAATTCCAGCAAGACATTTCAAATATAAACAAACAGGCAAACAAGAATGCACAATGGCCTGGAGTGGCCATGAAGGCTTGCTGGAGGCAGCACTAGGCAGGGGTGGAGAGCGCGGACACTGGTCACTAGCAGCTGTTTGGGTTCAAGCCCTGGCTCTATGTCCTGGGGAAATTGGTTAACTGCATCTATAAGTTGGCAATTGATAAGTTGGCAATTGATAATAGTCTGTATGTCATCGGGATAAGTAATCCATATATGTAAAGTATGCAAATGCTGCTTCATGCATAGTAACAGGTTTTGTTGTTGTTGTTGTTGTTTTGAGACAGGCTCTTCACTGTCACCCAGGCTAGAATGCAGTATTGCAATCACGACTGACTGCAGCCTTGACTTCCTGAGCTCAGGTGATTCTCCCACCTCAGCCTCCTGAGTACAAGAGACCGCAGGCATGTGCCATCACACCTGGCTAATTTTCAGTTTTTTGTTTGTTTGTTTGGTTGGTTTTTTGATACAGTATCTCACTCTGTTGTGCTGGCTGGAGTGCAGTGGTGTGATCTTGGTTCACTGCAACCTCCGCCTTCTGGGTTCAAGTGACTCTCCTGTCTCAGCCTCCTGAGTAGCTGAGATTATAGGCATACACCACCATGTCCAGCTAATTTTTGTATTTTTAGTAGAGATGGGGTTTCACCATGTTGGCTAAGCTGTTCTCAAACTCCTGACCTCAAGCGATCTGCCCACCTTGGCCTCCCAAAGGTCTGGGATTATAGGCATGAGCCACCGCACTCAGCGGTAATGCTTTTAAAAGGTATGTTAAATCAAATAAAAATGGAGGTAGAACTTCAGTTGGATAGAATGCGTATTATTAAATGAGTGAAAAGATTTTTGAGGTAGGTAAAAGAATAGCAAGGCTGGAGCACAGGAAGAAAAGTGGCTCGAGTTCTGTGCAAGCTGGTATCGAGAGACGGCGACATCAAATATCAGCACAGCAAGGGAAGGGCAGGGTGTAGGGTCTTGAACAGCTTCCTAAATAGGCAAGGCTATAACCTGCAAAAAATTGAGATGTGGCTGGGCACTGTGGCTAATCCCTGTCATTACAGGCATGTCAGCACTTTGGGAGGCCAAGGCAGGCGATCACCTGAGGTCAGGAGTTCAAGACCAGCCTTGCCAACATGGCAAAACCCTGTCTCTACATGGATGGCTGCCACGAGTATTGTTACTGCTGTGCCAGGACGATGCTAGACGCCTGGATAGGGGTGGGCAACAGGCTTTCCCCTGATAAACTGCCCCTGAATGTGCCATGGCACCTCCAGCCTGGGGCTGGGATGGCCACTGCTACGCCTTGCCCTGAGATACCATAGTATACGTGTGCCCAACCCATGCCCAGGACTCCACTCCAGGGGGTGCAGAAGGTGGCAGTAGCCACAGGGGATGAGGAGGGGAGACCTGTGGTGCCAGGGGGTAGGAGCAGTGGGCTGACAGCCTGTCCCAGAGGTGCAGGGATGGTATGTCAGCTGAAGCTCCAAGCACCCAGCACAGGCTCCATTGTCCTGGAGGACTTCACTGACAAAACACACATTCAAAGATAACATTATTAAGCATTTCAGAACATCTATCAAAGGGCATTAAACATCAGGCATGGGGACTTTCTGAGCACAGGGTGTGACTCAACAGCCGTACAGTATGGCTGCACTGTTCCACAGCTGTTGCTATGTTCTGAATATTTGTGTTCCCCTAGAATCCATACATTGAAGCCCTAATTCTCCATGTGATTGTGTTTGGAGGTAGGGATTTTAGGAGGTAATTAAGGTGAAATAAGGTTAAAAGAGTGGACTCTAATCCAATAAGACTTGTGTCCCTATAAGAAGAGAGAGAGACCAGGCTCTCTCTGGGATACAGGTGGCTCGCGCCTGTAATCACAGCACTTTGGGAGGCTGAGGCAGGTGGATCACTTGCGGTCAGGAGTTCAAGACCAGTCTGGCTAACATAGTGAAACACTGTCTCTACTAAAAATACAAAAGTTAGCTGGGCCTGGTGGCACATGCCTGTAATCCCAGCTACTCGGGAGGCTGAGGCAGGAGATAATTGCTTGAACCCAGGAGGCAGAAGTTGCAGGGATCCGAGATGGCACCACTGCACTCCAGCTTGGATGACAAAGCGAGACTCCATCCCCACCCCTCCAAAAAAAAGAGGGAGAGGGAGAGACAGCAAACTACACCTTCTCAATGAGCATGCATCGAGGAGAGGCCACATGAACACACACAAGAAGGCTGTCATCTGCAAGCCAGGAAGAGAGCCCTCACCAGAACATGCAGGTGCCCTGATCTCAGACTTCCAGCCTCCAGAACTGTGAGAAATTGTCTGTTGTTTAAGCCACTCAGTCTATGACATTTTGTTCTGGCAGACTGAGCCATCTAATGCACCTGTGGAGCCAGACCGGTGAGCAGGAAGATTGTGAATTCCTTTATGAACCTGTTGAGTTAGGGGATCTAAGTGATATTCAACTAGCAATTCCTCATATACAAACTAATAGATCCGGTGGCCAAGAGGGAAGCTAGAAATACCAGTTTGGGAGTCATTAATGCACAAATAGTAATTAGATCCATGGGAGTGGATGAGATCACCCAAGCATGGTGTTTAAAGCGAGAAGAGAGTGAAGTTAGAAACTAAGGTAGGGGTGCCAACATTTAGGAGGTGGCCAGAGGCTGAAAGACAAAGAGTAGAAAAGATCAAAAAGAAGGGAGGAAATCCAAGAGTCAAGTATGGTATTCTGGAAACCAAAGAAAGGTAGAAATTAGTCAGCTTGTTAAATGCTGTTAATAAATCAAGCAAGACAAAGGTTGGAGAATGCCTGGTGGATCTGGCCATGAGGAGGACACGGGAAGGTAATCTGGTTTGACAAGTGGAACTAGAAGCTGAACTGGGATGAAGTGAGGAATGCAAGGGTGAGAGGCAGCATGGGGAAGCCCTATGTCAATGGGGCTGTATCATATCCACCCACAAGCTGTAAAGGTCGAGATTCCTGGGCTCTTTATGAAGGGACTATGATTTGGTAGATCTGAGACCCAAGAATCTGTTGGGTTTTGGTTTGTTTGTTTTTGGTTTTTTTTTTTTTTTTCCTTTTCTGGCCTCTAGATGATTTTGATGCCCTGGCAGGTTTGGGAACTGCTGAGAGAATGCAAATAATCTGAACTGCATTCAGAGAGACTAGGGTTGCAATCTTGATTCTGTCACATTTTAATGTTAGCTGTCTGAACCAGAGAAACTTCAATCTCTTTGAGCTTCAGGTATCTCATTCACACACAAAATAGTGATAGTCTTGCTTTGTGTTATTGATTTGAAGATTGGAGAGTATATATATAATCTGGCACAGAGTAAATATTTAGTAAATAGCAGCTGGTGCTACCAACAGTGGATAGGGCAAATACAGACTTCCCCTTAATAAAGAGATTGGCTAGGAGAGGCAGGAGAAAGAAGGATCAATCCTTACAGTACCATGTGTAAGGCCAGTTGCCTCCGGGGCTGGGACACGCCCATCGCTCTCTGCGCCTGAAAACTACATCACCACTCCACCCTCCACATCAAGCTCTGCACCTAGCACCTAGCTTGCCATTGGAAAACCCCACCAAAGTTTAAAAGAAGCCCCGCCAAGGCCGGGCGCGGTGGCTCAAGCCTGTAATCCCAGCACTTTGGGAGGCCGAGGCGGGTGGATCACGAGGTCAAGAGATCGAGACCATCCTGGTCAACATGGCGAAACCCCGTCTCTACTAAAAAAAATACAAAAAATGAGCTGGGCATGGTGGCGCATGCCTGTAATCCCAGCTACTCAGGAGGCTGAGGCAGGAGAACTG
Source organism: Sapajus apella (assembly GCF_009761245.1). Taxonomy (NCBI): domain Eukaryota; kingdom Metazoa; phylum Chordata; class Mammalia; order Primates; family Cebidae; genus Sapajus; species Sapajus apella. The sequence goes on from NW_022436961.1 coordinate 1,936,472, forward strand.
CCTGAACCCAGGAGGCGGAGGTTGCGGTGAGCCGAGATCGCACCATTGCACTCCAGCCTGGGTAACATGAGTGAAACTCCGTCTCAAAAAAAAAAAAAAAAAAAGAAGCCCCGCCAAAACCTACCCAATAGCATTTTGCTCCATCCAGGTCCCACTCCCCCGGGCGGCCTGCCCACCGGAAATCCCGCCTACCTACCAATAGCAGCTTGCCCCAATCACGTCTGGTTTTCCCACAACCAATCAAAACGCTTTCACTCCCTATAAAACCCCACACCCAGAAGAGTCAAGCGTGACTTCCCTGGCCCTTTTCCTCAGGACCATGGAACCTCGCCAGGGAGTTAAATAAATTGGCATTTAATTTTCTTATGCTGGTCTCAGTTTCCTCATTCTAAACTCGGCAATAACCCTTACACCATGTTCAAAGAGGGACAGTATTTTGTCGTGTCTTGATTTCTGTAAGACAGCAGAGCTGTGAGCTCATCTGTAAGCTGGGACACAAGAGAGGGAGGTAGGGTACAATGAGTCCACATCTCTGAGTTGATGGGAGGAATTGGCACCAAAGCACAGATGGAAGAATTAGCTTTGGGCAGAAGAGGAAATACCCTGGGAAGAAGTTAGTTGGTATGGGAGCAGGACATTCAGGGGTTTCGCTCCTGATAATTCCATTTTTTTCTGTGAAGTGGGAGACAGTGTCATATACCAAGAGGGGTAGGAATAGTAAGTATTGGCACAGGTGTGGGGAGAATGTGTTGGGAGTGTGAATGAGAGAGCTGGAAGACAAAAGCTACACAGAAAGGGTAATAAGGGTGTCCAGCTTAGATTGGAGACCACCAATTTCTTCTTTGTTTCCCTCTGTAATATCTGTGGTTTCAGCTAGCCTCTATATTTGTTTGGAAACAACAGATGTACCACTGCTGTGTGCTGAATGCCTGTGCCAGGCATTGCACTAAGCATTTTTCATGTGTTATTTCACTTAATCCTTACAACAGTCTCACCACATAGGTACCGTCCATGGTCCTTGTAATAGATGATGAGCTAAGGCTTAGAGAAGTTAACTAACTTGTCCGAGGTTACACAGCTACGTAGTTGCACAGTAAGATCTCTGTTTCAGATCTGACTCCAGAGTTTTTGTTCTTAACTGTGGCACGCCACACATTAATTGGGATTAGATTTTGTTGGCACATATAATGGAAAATCAAAACGTGGATCAGATATGATACAGGTTTATTCTTTTTCTTTCTTTTATTTTTTTGAGACCGAGTCTTACTCTGTCACCCAGGCTGGAGTGCAGTGTCGGATCTTGGCTCACTGTAACCTCCGCCTCCTGGGTTTAAGCAATTCTCCTGCCTCAGCCTCCCGAGTAGCTGAGACTACAGATATTCTGCTAATTTTTGTATTTTTAGTAGAAACAGAGTTTCATCATGTTGGCCAGGCTGGCCTCAAATTCCATACCTCAGGTGATCCACCTGTTTCGGCTTCCTGAAGTGCTGGGATTACAGGCGAGAGCCACCCTTCCTAGCTAGATTTATTCTTTTTCATGTAAGGAAACTCAGAGGCAGGGAGCTCAGCACTGGATGGCAGCTCCACAATCATCAAGTTCCCAGGCCTTTTCTATCTTTCTGATCCACATATTTAACATGTGACTTCCATCTGCAAGGTTGCTTCATTGTCCAAATGGCTCCTGAAGTTCCAAACCTCACATCCACATTCCAGAAAGCCAGAAGGTACAAGAAGCGAAAGAGGGTCTATCGGGGTCTGGCCTTTCGAAGAACTTCTCTGCAAGTCCTACCCAATTACTTCTGCGTACATCTCGCTGATGTAAGATCTTCTCCATAGATACAGGAGAAACAAGAGTATGTCATCTTAAGGACACGTTTTGCTATCTACAACATAATTGAGTTTTGTTAGTAAAGAAGAAGGAGAAAGCAGACATTGTGTGGGCAACTAGCAGTGTTTGCCATGCAATGAGTTTCACATATACTTAAAACCATAGGGGGAAGTCTGCTAATTCTCATTTCATTAACATGCAAGCCAAGTAGTTCTTGCTAAGCTTTCCAAACTCACTAAGCAGGTGTGCCCTCTCAGTAGTAGATTCATAGTAGAATGTTTCAATAATGTCTTAATGTGAAGGCATCATTATTACAAAAACTAGAGACGTTCTAGGTCCTAGTGAGAGAAGATCGAACACAAACTGGCCTATCCTTCAAACAAACTGCCTTAAACCTTGATCAGGCTAGCTGGTGAAGTCCAGAGGCAGTGGGCCTTGGAGGTGTTTTGGGCAGAATGACTCCTGATAAAAGTTGAGGCTGGGCCGGGCGTGGTGGGTCACACCTGTAATCTCAGAATTTTGGGAGGCCAAGGCGTATGGATCACTTCAGGTCAGGAATTTGAGACCAGCCTGGCCAACATGGTGAAACCCCATCTCTACTAAAAATATAAAATTAGCCGGGCATGGTGGCACGTGCCTGTAATCCCAGTTACCTGGGAGGCTGAAGCAGGAGAATTGCTTGAACCTGGGAGGCAGAGGTTGCAGTGAGCTGAGATTGTGCCATTGCACTCCAGCTTGGGCAACAAAAATGAAACTCCATATCAAAAAAATAAAAAAGTTGAGGGTTGAGGGTACGTGTTTCTTTGCCACATCCACAGGGAGAAAATAAGCCTGTTTTCCCAGTAGTCTCCCTTAAGTGCAAGGAAAAAACTTCCCAGCAACCTTCTGTGCAACTTTTCATTGGTCACATGAGACAGGGTCTCACTCTGTCTCCAAGGCTGGAGTACAATCTTGCGATCACAGCTAACTGCAGCCTTGAACTTCTCGTTTAAAGCGATCCTCCTGTCTCAGCCTCCTGAGTACCTGGGACCACAGGTACCACGCTCAGCTAATAAGATGCCCCTTCTTAAACAGGGCATGGAACGGAAGATAAGAACACCTGTAGACTAATAGGGCTACCCCATTTACCGTGATTTCAGTTTCCCCAACCAGATTGCTGCTAGAGAGAGGTGAAGGACAATTTTATCTATAATATTTCCCCCCCAAACATAGCAGAAGACATCTTCGTATTCCTGTGTTCTTATCATGAAATATGATGTATTGCAATGTTCTTGTTTTCGTTTGTTTGGTTGATTGGTTGGTTGGTTTGGTTTTTGAGACAGAGTCTGGCTCTGCCGCTCAGGCTGGAGTGCAGCGGTGCAATCTCGGCTCACTGCAACCTCCACCTCCCGGTTTCCAGTAATTCTCCTGCCTTAGCCTCCCAGGTAGCTGGGATTACAGGTGCACGCCACCACACCTGGCTAATTTTTGTATTTTTAGCAGAGATGGGTTTTCACCATGTTGGCCAGGTCGAACTCATGACCTCAGGTGATCTGCCTGCCTCGGCCTCCCAAAATGCTGGGATTATAGGTATGAGCCACAATGCCCAGCCTAAAGGTCTTGACAAATGGTTGAAAATATTTATTGCTCATGGATGGGAGTATCATAAACAGGGTAAATACGGAATTTGTCAAATACAAATGAGAAAATGGAAAGAAATGGAAAAAGTAAAGCTACATAAATTCATAGCCTCACTGTTGCGTTTAGCAAGAGTTTATTTTTCCCTATATGGGAATATTGATATTTTTCTTTTTTTCTTTTTTTTTTTTTTTAAGATGGACTTTTCCTCTTATTGTCCAGGCTGGAGTGCAATGGTGCAATCTCGGCTCACCACAACCTCTGCCTCCTGGGTTCAAGCAATTCTCCTGCCTCAGCCTCCTGAGTAGCTGGGATTACAGGCATGCGCCACCACGCCTGGATAATATTGTATTTTTAGTAGAGACAGCGTTTCTCCATGTTGGTTAGACTGGTCTCAATCTCCCGACCTCAGGTGATCCACCTGCCTCGGCCTCCCTAAGTGCTGGGGTTACAGGTTTGAGCCACTGTGCCCATCCGAATATTGATATTTTTCTAAGAAAAAATTTAAAGTGTGTGGTTAATTCTTACATCCTTTATAGGTTTTTTTTTTTTAAGTTTTATTTTTTGAAATGGAGTTTCACTCTTTCTGTACGAGCTAGAGTGTAACAGTGCGATCTCAGCTCACTGCAACCTCTAGCTCCCAGGTTCAAGCAATTCTCCTGCCTCAGCCTCCCAAGTAGTTGGGATTACAGGTGTACGCCACCACACCCGGCTAATTTTTTGTATTTTTAGTAGAGATGGGGTTTCACCATGTTAGCCAGGCTGGTCCCAAACTCCTGACCTAAGGTGATCCGCCTGCCTCGGCCTCCCAAAGTGCTGGGATTGCAGGTGTGAGCCACCACGCCCAGTGATTTTTAAATATTTTAGGATTCACCTTTTACTGAATTTTGTGAAATAATCTAATGACGGAAAGAACTATGTCTAGACCCTAAGAGCAGGAAGAGTTATTAGGTTTCTGTAGCTTCTGGTTTCCATTGTAGAGGGGCTTCTGATACAGTAGAAATCCCTGCTTCCCTCTACCCGACTCTATCTTTCTTCTATGGGACTGGGTGTGACTTATCTAAATGGTAAGTTGCAGATAAAGAACTGAGCTCCAATGTGAAAACCTATTATTACTAACTGTATTTTTCACTATTTTACGTTTATTATTACTGATGCACTGGCATTTATTTATCTGCAAAAAGAGCATAAATTTTGTTTTTAAATATAAACTCATTCCATATTTTGTCCTTTACCTGTTTTAAAGATATGCACTAAATTTTTTTTCTTATTGTAGTTACCCTTGGAATTTTCACCACCTACCTTAACAAAACCTAACGATGATTCAAGTCGTCAGCTTTACACCAAATCACCCTTTAACTCCAGTCACCCCCTTCTAAGGTTACATTGCTATTGGGTCTAGCCAGGCCTTTTCTTTTCTTTTTAATTTTAAAGACTTTTTTTTTTTTTTTACAGAAAAATTTTCACAGTAAAATTAAGAGGAAAGTACAGCCTGAGTGTGGTGGCTCATGCCTCTAATAGCACTTTGGGAGGCTGAGGTGAGCAGATCACTTAAGGTCAGGAGTTTGAGACCAGCCTGGATAACATGGTAAAACCCCGTCTCTACTAAAAATACAAAAATTAGCCAGGCATGGTGGTGGGCGCCTGTAGTCCCAGCTACTCAGGAGGCGGAGGCAGGAGAATTGCCTGAACCCGGGAGGCAGAAGTTGTGGTGCACAAGATCGCACCACTGCACTCTAGCCTGGGTAACAGAGAGAGATCCTGTCTCAAAAAAAAAGAAAAAAAGAAGGAAGTAGAGATGTTCTCCATACACTCCCTGCCTCCACATGTGCACAGCCTCACCCATTATAAACATCCTCCACCAGAGCGGTACCTCTGCTATAACCCGTGAACCTACATTGACACATCATTTCACCCAAAGCCCATAGTTTACATTAGGGTTTACTCTCGGTATTGTATATTCTATGGGTTTGGATAAATGTACAAATACATTGTGTCTGCCATTGTAGTATCATACAGGATATTTTCACTGCCCTAGAAATCTTTTGTGTTCCACATAGTCATCCTTCCCTCTCTGCTAACCTGACAGCCACTGATCTTTTTATTGTCACCATAATTTTGCCTATTCCAGGATGTTGTATAGTTGGGATAATACAATCTGTAGACTTTTCAGATTGGTTTATTTCACTTAGCAATTTGCATTTAAGGTTCCTCCATGTCTTTTCATGACTTGATAGCTAGTTTATTTATTTATTTTTAATTTAATTAATTAATTAATTTTTTGAGACAGAGTCTCACTCTGCCCCCAGGCTGGAGTGCAATGGTGCAATCTTGGCTCACTGCAACCTCTGCCTCCCGGGTTCAAGCAATTCCCCTGCCTCAGCCTCCCAAGTAGCTGGGACTACAGATGTGCACCACCACCCCCGGCTAATTTTTCGTATTTTTAGTAGAGATGGGGTTTCACCATGTTGGCCAGGAAGGTCTCAATCTCCTGACCTCGTGATCAGCTGCCTCAGCCTCCCAAAGTGCTGGGATTACAGGTGTGAGCCATTGCGCCTGGCCGATGGTTCATTTATTTTTACTGCTGAACAAGATTCCTTTGTTTGGATGTGCCACCGTTTATCTGTTCAACTACGGAAGGTGCTCTTGCCGGTTTTCTTTAGCCCCACAAATTGGACAATATTATTGCTTTCTAACCACCAATCTTTGTTTAGAATGACCCACACTTCAGATCTTTTGTCCAGGATCACTTTCTTTCTTTGTGAAATATAGATCCTTTGTAAATTCCTAGTAGAAAGCAAATAGCTTTTTATTTATCCTTCTTGACATTTATAGGAATTTCTGAATCTATGAATTACTATCTTTCATCAGTTATGAAAAATTCTCAGCAACTATTACTTTAGTATTACCTCTCCCTCATTCTGTTACCTTCTTCTAGATCTTGTAGGACGTGTACGGCAACTTCTCTCTTCACAGGCACATATCTTTTTTTTTTTTTTTTTTTTTTTTTGAGATGGAGTCTTACTCTGTCACCCAGGCTAGTGTTCAGTGGTGTGATCTCGGCTTACTGCAAACTCCACCTTCCAGGTTCAAGCGATTCTCCTGCCTCAGCTTCCCAAACAGCTGCAATTACAGGTGCCCAACACCACACCTGGCTAATTTTTGTATTTTTAGTAAAGACGGGGTTTCACCATGTTGGCTAGACTGGTTTCGAGCTCCTGACCTCAAGTGATCCACCGCCTTGGGCTCCCAAAGGGCTGGGATTACAGGTGTGAGCCACCGCACCAGCCGGCAAGCACTTAGGTTAGTGAGTGTCTAGGTCTGTTAAAGCTGCTATAACAAAAACACCATAGACTGGGTGGCTTATAAACAGCAGAAATTTATTTCTCACAGGTCTGGAGGCTGGGAAGTCTAAGATCAAGGTGGCAGCATGGTCAGGTTCTGGTGAGGGCCCCTTTCCTGGTTCATAGATGGCTGTCTTCTTGCAGTTTCATGGGGAAGGAGTGGGATGGGCTGTCTCTGGGGCCTCTTTTTAAAAGGTACTAATCTCATCGTGTGCCCTTAAGACTTAACCACCTCCCAAGGGCTCTACCTCCTAATACCATCACCTTGGGGCTTGGGATTTCAACATAGGACTTTCTGGGGAACAGGAGCACGCAGACCATAGCGAGCAGTCTCTCGCGGTCTCTATTTCTTGTTTCTGGACTACATTCTTTGAAATTCCTACAGATTGACCCTCTAGTTCAGTATTTAAACGTTTCCAGTATGCTGTTTAACTTTTCTGGTTTGTTCCCAACATTCTACCATGATAATTTTCAAACTATGGATAAGTTGAAAGAATATTATGTTAAACTCCCATATACCCACCATCTATATTTTACAATTAATATTTTACTCTTCTTGTTTTATCACATATCTTTCCACTGTTGACCTCTCTATGCACAATCTCAACATTGTGCACACTAAAGTCAGTTGCAGCATCGGTGTATTTACTTCTGAATCTTCCATTTAGTTTTCATTTTAGATTGACGTAATTTCCATTTCTAAAAGGTCCATTTACTCCTCTTTCATATGTATCCAGTCATTTCTGATGGTCTCTTGCTCATCACTTCTCTTTCCAATTTTTTCATTTCTTAAATATATATTTACTTTGCAGTTTGTATCGAAAGCTCTCAGATTTAGCAATTAAAAATACAGAGTGGGCCAGGCATGGTGGCTCATGCCTATAATCCCAGGACTTTGGGAGGTCAAGGCGGGTGGATCACTTGAGGTCAGGTGAAACCTTGTCTCTACTAGGAATATAAAAATTAGCTGGTTATGGTGGTGCATGCCTGTTATACCTACTCAAGAGGCTAAGGCGGGAGAATCGCTTGAACCCGGGAGGTGGAGGCTGCAGTGAGCCAAGACTGGGCCACTGCACTCCAGCCTGGGCAACAGAGTGAGATCCTATCTCAAAATAAATAAATAAATAAAAATTAAAAAAATAAAAATACAGAATGTAGGCCAGGTGTGGTGGCTCAGGGCTGTAATCTCAATGCTTTCAGAGGCTGGGGTGGGAGGATCACTTGAGCCTGGGAGGTCAAGGTTGCAGTGAGCCATGGTTTCACCACTGCATTCCAGCCTGGGCAGCAGAGTGAGATCCTGTCTCGAAAAATATATAATTTTTTAAAAATAATAAAAACACAAATACAAAATGCAAAATTAAATTTGAATTTCAGGTAATTAACAAATAAGGTTTTAGTCTAAGTTTGTCCCAAATATTGTGTGGGACATACTTACACTAAACATTTATTCATTGCTTATCTGAAATTCAAAGTTAGCTGAGAACCCCCTATTTTATCTGGCTATTATCTGTTAACTCCCCTATCTAAAGTCTGTAGGGCTGATTGGCTTGTATTGCTGAATCTTACCTGTGAAAACATATTTCCTTATGTATTTTGTGATTTAGGGGTTGTTAGCTCATCTTTTTAAAAATTTCTCGGTCACACTTCTTTCATGCATAGGTAGAGGGTACATTCCTCCAAGGAGCTGCATCTGCTTCTTCCAGGTGTCTGAGGCATTGCAAATCTGGTCCCCCCTTTTTTTCTTTTTTTTTTGAAATGGACTCTCACTCTTTTGCCCAGCCTGGAGTGCAGTGGTGTGATCACCGCTCACTGTAGCCTGAACCTCCCGGGCTCCAGTGACCCTCCCATGTCAGCACCCAGAGTAGCTCGGACTACAGGCACATGCCACTACACCCAGCCAATTTTTGTATGTTTAGTAGAGACGGCATTTCACCATGTTGCCGGGCTGCTTTCAAACCCTTGGGCTCGAGCCATCCACCCACCTCAGCCTCACAAAGTGCTGAGATGATAGGCATGAGCCACTGCACCCAGCTTCTCATTCATTCTTTTTTTTGAGACAGAGACTTGCTCTGTTGCCCAGGTTGGAGTGCAGTGGCACAACTCAGCTCACAGCAGCCTCTGCCTCCTGACTGAGTTCAAGCAATTCTCATGTTTCAGCCTCCCAAGTCTCTGGGACTACAGGCATGTACAGCTATTCTTTGTATTTTTAGTAGAGATGGGGTTTCATCAGGTTGGCCAGGCTGGTCTCGAACTATAACCTCCACTTCCCAGGTACAAGCGATTCTCCTGATTCTCCTGCCTTAGCCTCCCGAGTAGCTGGAATTACAGGCATGTGCCACCATGCCCGGCTAATTTTTGTATTTTTAGTAGAGGCAGGGTTTCACCATGTTGGCCAGGCTGGTCTCAAATTCCTGACCTCAGGTGATCCACCTGCCTCAGCCTCTCAAAGTGCTGGGATTACTGGTGTGAGCCACTGCGTCTGGCCGTCATTCATTCTTTCCCTCAATGTCTTACACTGCTGAGTCCTGGCTTTATTGTTTTGAGGAGTGGGAAACTCCCCATCCTATACAGATTCAGTCTTTAGACAGGCATACTCTTCCTTACCCTTTGCCTTATAGCGCTTCACAGATGTTATGTTTTTTTACAAATTGAAGATTTGTGGCAGCCCTGCATCGAGCAAGTCTGTCAGCACCATTTCACAACAGCGTGTACTTACTTTGTGTCTCGGTGTCACATTTCAGTAATTCTCACAGCAGCGTTGACCCTTGAACAACACAGGTTTGAACTGTGTGGATCCACTTATACACAGATGTTTTTTCTTTGAAAGCTACTTAGACGCCGGGTAATCCCAACACTGTAATCACAGCTCTGTAATTACAGCTCACACCTGTAATCCCAGCACTTTGAGAGGCTGAAGTGGGCGGATCACTTGAGGCCAGGAGTTTGAGATCAGCTTGGGCAACATCATGAAACTTCCAGTCTCCTCTAAACATAGAAAAATTAGCCATATGTGGTGGCGCGTGCCTGTAATTCTAGCAACTTGGGAGGTTAAAGCACAAGAATTGCTAGAACCCAGGAGGTGGAGTTCGCAGTGAGCCAAGATGGAGCCATTGCACTCCAGCCTGGGCAGCAGAGCCAGACTCCATCTCAAAAAAAAAAAAAAAAAAATTATACAGTGTGCCTGTCTCTCCTGCCTCCCCTTCCACCTCTTCCACCTCTTCTACCTTTGCCACCTCTGAGACAGCAAAACCAACCCTTCATCTTCTTCATTTTCCTCCAGCTACTCAATATGATGATGAGGACGTCCACTTAATAAATTGTAAATTGTCGCCGGGCGCGGTGGCTCACGCCTGTAATCCCAGTACTTTGGGAGGCCAAGGCGGGTGGATCACGAGGTCAAGAGATCGAGACCATCCTGGTCAACATGGTGAAACCCTGTCTCTACTAAAAATACAAAAAATTAGCTGGGCATGGTGGCGCGTGCCTGTAATCCCAGCTACTCAGGAGGCTGAGGCAGGAGAATTGCCTGAACCCAGGAGGCGGAGGTTACGATGAGCTGAGATTGCGCCATTGCACTCCAGCCTGGGTAACAAGAGTGAAACTCCATCTTGAAAAAATAAATAAATAAATAAATAAAATAAATTGTAAATTGTCAATATAGTTCTCTTCCTAATTTTTTTTTTTTTTTTGAGGTGGAGTTTCGCTCTTTCACCCAGGCTGGAGTATAGTGGCGAGATCTCAGCTCACTGCAATCTCCATCTTCCATTTTCAAACGATTCTCCGGTCTCAGCCTCCTGAGTAGCTAGGATTACAGGTACCCACCACCACACCCAGCTAATTTTTGTTGGTTTTTTTTTTAGTAGCGACAGGGTTTCACCATATTGACCCAGATGATCTCTATCTCCTGACCTTGTGATCTGCCCGCCTTGGCCTCCCAAAGTGCTGGGATCACAGGCCTGAGCCACCCTGTAATCCAGCCATGATTTTCTTAATAACATTTTCTTTTCTCTAGTTTACTTTATGGTAAGAATGTAGTATCTAATACACATGACAGACAAAATATGTGTGAATTGACTTGATGGTATCAGTAAGGCTTGTGGTCAACAGAAGGCTGTGAGTAGTTAAGTTTTTGAGAAGTCCCATAGAGAGTGGAGTGACAGACACTGGAGACTAGGAAGCGTGGGAGGATGGCAGGGGGGCTGAGGGAGGAGAAGTGACTTAATAGGTACAATGGACATTCGGGTGACAGCTGCACTAAAAGCCCAGACTTCACTGCCACACAAAATATACATCTGACAAAACTGCACCTGGACCCCTTAAATCTATAATTTAAAAATATATACTTCTGAAGGCTGGATATGGTGGCTCATGTCTGTAATCACAGCACCTTGGGAGGCTGAGGTGGGCGGATCACCTGAAGTCAGGAATTTGAGACCAGCCTCGCCAACATGGTGAAACCCTGCCTCTACTAAAAATACAAAAATTAGCCGGGCGTGGTGGCATGTGCCTGTGATCCCAGCTACTCAGGAGGCTGAGGCAGGAGAATCACTTGAACCTGGGAGGTGGAGGTTATAGTGAGCCAAGTTTGCACCACTGCACTCACTCCAGCCTGGGCAACAGAGTAAGACTTTGCCTCAAAAAAAAATGTTTTTGAAGTCAGGCATGGCAGCTCATACCAATCCCAGTGTTTTGGGAAGCTGAGGTGGGGGGATCACTTGAAGCCAGGAGTTTCAGACCAGCCTGGGCAATATGGTGAGACCCATCTCTACAAAAAGTAAAACAAATTATCTGGACTTGGTGGTGCATGCCTGTTGTAGTCCTAGCTACTTGGCAGGCTAGGATAGGAGGATTGCTTGAGCACAGGTTCAAGCCTGCAGTGAGCCATGATCACACCACTGCACTCCAGGCTGGATGGCAGAACAAAACTCCATTTCTAAAAAAAAAGTTAAAAGTTATATGTGAATTTTCAACTGGGTAGGGGCTGGCACCCCACCATCCTGTCTTGTTCAAGGATCAACTGTATTTCATGCTTTTTTTCTTTTAAGAGACAGAGTCTTGCGCTGTTACTCAGGCTGGAGTGTAGTAGTGTGATCACAGCTCACTACAGCCTTGAACTCCTGGGCTCAAGTGATCCTCTTGCCTCAGCCTCCCAAAGCACTGAGATTATAGGCACAAGCCACCATGCCCAGCCTCAAACATTATAATGAAGATGATGTGTGTTATGATGATCTGTGATGACTGATCTTTGATGTTATCATTGTAAGTGTTTTTTGATGCCACCAACTGCACCCATAATTGTTCAATGTGTTCTGACTGCTCCACAAACAGCTATTCCCCCATTTCTCTCCTTCTCCTCAGGCCTCCCTATTTCCCGAGACACAGCAATATTGAAATTTGGCCAGTTAATAACACTACAGTGGACTCTAAGTATTCAAGTGAAAGGAGGAGTTGTACATCTCTCACTTTAAATCAAAAACTAGAAATGATTAAGCTTAGTGAGGAAGGTATTTCAAAAGCTGAAACAGGCCCAGGCTGGGTGCAGTGGCTCATGCCTGTCATCTCAGCACTTTGAAGGGCCAAGGTGGGTGAATCACTTGAGGTCAAAACCCCATCTCTACTAAAAATACAAAAATTAACCAGGTGTTGTGGCGTGCACCTGTAATGCAAGCTACTTGGAAGGCTGAGGTAGGAGAATCATCTGAACCCAGGAGATGAAGATTGCAGTGAGCTGAGATTGCACCACTGCACTCCAGCCTGGGTGACAGAGCAAAACTCAGCCTCCAAAAAAAAGCTGAAACAGGCCCCAAATCTAGGCCTCTTGTGCCAAACAGTTAGCCAAGTTGTGAATGCAAAGGAAAAGTTGTTGAAGGGCATTAAAAGTGCTTCCCCAGTGAACACATGCATGACAAGAAATTGAAACAGCCTTATTGCTGATAGAGAGGAAGTTTGAGTGGTTTGGACAGAAGATCAAACCAGCCACAACATTCCTTTAAGCTATATAGCCTACTCTAGAGCAAGGCCCTAATGTTCTTCAATTTTATGAAGGCTGAGAAAGATGACAAAGCTGCAGAAGAAAAGCTGGAAGTTTGCAGAGGTTGGTTCATGAGGTTTAAGGAAAAAAAGGCATGGCCATAACATCAATTCGCAAGGTGAAGCAGCAGGTGCTGATGGAGAAGCTGCAGCAAGTTCTACAAAAGACCCAGCTAAGATCACTGATAAATGCAGTTAAACAACAGATTTTCGGCATACACAAACTAGTCTTTTGTTGGAAGAAGATGCCATCCAGGGCTTTCATAGCTAGAGAGAAGAAGTCAATGCCTGGCTTCAAAGCTTCAAAGGACAGGCTGACTCCTGTTAGGGCTAATGCACCTGGTTACTTTAATTTGAAGCCAGTGGTCATTGACAATTCTGAAAATCCTAGGGCCTTTAAGAATTTTTCTAAATCTCCTCTACCTGTGCTCTATAAATAGAAAAACAAAGTCTGGGTGATAGTACATCTATTTATAGCACGGTTTACTAAATATTGTAAGCCCACTATTGAAACTTACTGCCCAGAAAAAAAATGATTCCTTTCAAAATATTACTGTTTACTAACAATACACCAAGAGCTCCGATGGAGATGCACAAGGAGATGAGTGTTGTTTTCATGCCTGTAACACAATATCCATTCTGCATCCCATGGCTCAAGGGGTAACTTTTTTTTTTTGAGACAGAGTTTTGCTTTTGTCACCCAGGCTGGAGTGCAGTGGCGTGATCTCGGCTCACTGCAACCTCCGCCACCCAGGTTCAAGTGATTCTCCTGCCTCAGCCTCCCAAGTAGCTGGGATTACCAGCATGCACCAACATCTGGCTAATTTTTTGCATTTTTAGTAGAGACAGGTTTCTACCATGTTGGCCAGGTTGGTCTCGAACTCCTGACCTCAAGGGATCTGCCCGCCCCAGCCTCTCAAAGTGTTGAGATTACAGGCATGAGCCACTGTACCCGGCCTGAGGAGTGATTTTGACTTTCAAATTTTATTATTTAAGAAATACACTTCATAAGGCTATAGCTGCCATAGACAGTGATTCCTCAGATGGATATGGGCAAAGCAAATTGAAAACCTTCTGGAAAGAATTCACCATTCTAGATGCCATTAAGAACATTTGTGATTCATGAGAAGAGATCAAAATATCAACATTAATAGGAGTTTGGAAGAAGTCAACCCTCATGGATGACTTTGAGGGGCTCACGACTTCAATAGAGGAGGCAACTGTGGATGTGGTGGAAATAGCAAGAGAACTAGAATTAGAAGCGGAGCCTGCAGATGGGAGTGAATTGCTGAAACTGCGTGATAAAACTCAAGCAGATGAAGAGTTGCTGCTATGGATGAGCAAAGGAAGTGGTTTATGGAGATAGAATCTACTGGTGAAGATGCTGTGAACATTGTTGAAATGACAACAAAGGACTCAGTATATTACATAAACTAATAAAACAGCAGCAGGCTTTGAGAGGATCGGCTCTCATTTTGAAAATTCTCCTGTGGGTAAAATGCTATCAGACCGCATCATATGCTACAGAGAAATCTTTAGTTCAAGAGGAGTCACCCTACGTGGCAAACTCCATTGTTGTCTTATTTTAAGAAATTGCCACAGCCACCTCAACCTTCAGCACCCACCGCCCCCATCAGTCAGCAGCCAGCAACATGGAGGCCAGACCCTCCACTGGCAAAATGATTACAACCCACTAAAGGCTCAGATGATTTTCAAATTTTTAAGCAGTATTTTTAAATTAAAATATGGGCCAGTCACAGTGGCTCATGCCTATATTCCAAGAACTTTGGGATGCCGAGGTGGGCGGATCACCTGAGGTCAGGAGTTCAAGACCAGTCTGGACAACATAGTAAAGCCCTGTCTCTACTAATAATACAAAAATTAGCTGAGCCTGATGGCAGGTGTCTGTAATCTCGACTACTCAGGAGGCTGAGGCAGGAGAATCGCTTGAACCCGGGAAGCAGAGGTTGCAATGAGCCGAGATTGCACCACTGCACTCCAGCCTGGGCGACAGAGTGAGACTTTGTCT
>NW_022436961.1:1951719-1984370 GCF_009761245.1 Sapajus apella
TTGAGACAGAGTCTTGCTTTGTCGCCAGGCGCCAGGCTGGAGTGCAGTGGTGCAATCTTGGCTCATTGCAACCTCTGCTTCCCGGGTTCAAGCGATTTTCCTGCCTCAGCCTCCCAAATAGCTGGGGCTACAGGCGCGCGCCACCACACCCAGCTCATTTTTGTATTTTAGTAGAGATGGGGTTTCACCATGTTGGTCAGGATGGTCACGATCTCTTGACCTCGTGATCCCCCTG
This sequence comes from Sapajus apella, assembly GCF_009761245.1. Classification (NCBI taxonomy): domain Eukaryota; kingdom Metazoa; phylum Chordata; class Mammalia; order Primates; family Cebidae; genus Sapajus; species Sapajus apella. The sequence goes on from NW_022436961.1 coordinate 1,951,955, forward strand.
CCTCAGCCTCCCAGAGTGCTGGGATTACAGGCGTGAGCCACCGCGCCCGGCCAAGTATGTACTTTTTAGACATAATGCTATTGCACACTCAATAGACTACAGTATACTGTAAACATAGCTTTTCTAAGCACTGGGAAACCAAAATAAAGTTTTGGTGGCTTGCTATATTGTGATATTTGGTGTGTTGAGGTGATCTGGAACTGAACCACAGTATCTCTGGGGTCTGCTGGTAGTGCTGCCGCAGGGCAGAGGCTGCGGTCGCTACGGAGCAGCTTCAGTGTTTACTCCCAGCCCTCCCTGGACTTCTGCGCTGCTTTGCTCCTGGCATCAGAGGAATTCCTCCTGCATTCTTCAGAGGCATTCATTTATTTAAATGAGTGATTTTAAGATTTTGGTTGGCTTTTTAGATCTTTTTGTAGGCCCTCCGGTTAGCCTTATTACTGGCAACCTGTGTCCTTTATTCATCAAATGGTCTTTTGATTTTATACAGAGTGGCTTCCGGAGTTGTTAAATATGAAGATCTATCCAGGCAGACCCTGTCTGATTGTTAACATCTGTAAGGAAAAATAAGCAGAATTCCTTTCACAATTCTATCTTACCTTGAGAAGCTAATCTTTTTTCTGGGTGTGCCACATGGTAGAAAAGTAAATCAATTAAAGTAGCCACATTAAAAAGAAACAAAAAACCACCAAGACAGTGCAACTGGAATGACCAGCTTCACCAGTTCAGTCACACACACAAAGTCACATCCCTTTAATATTCAAAGTGATCTACCTTACCAGAGAGAGAACTGGAGACCCTGATCAGTCCATTAGTGATCCCCATTTCCATTGCTGCAGAGCCTACTCCCTGCCCAGGGTTCCTCAGGTATAGGCTCTTTATATCTTCCCCAGGCACCCTGCCTCTGCTTGTCACACTTGCCCGCATGGCCCAGCTGCCCTGCATCAGGAGACGTGGCCAGCCTCCCCAGCATGACAAGGCTCCTGTTTACCCCGCCACCCTCATCATCCACACTGGGTTTTGGTTCAGATTCCCCTTCCTTCATAACAAGCAACTGCCTGCAGACACTTGAGATCTTTTCCTGATAGAGGACCCCAGGCAGGCCTGACTCAACATGGCTGGAATAGTCGAATAACATTGTACCTCAAACAGAAAGAATGTGTGCATGAGGGTCTCAGCCCTGTAATGCCCTGGAGAAATCAGACCACATGCAGAATTTCCTTTCACTTCACAGTATAGCAAGAAGTATTGGGAATGGCAGCCTTTATCCAATCATTTAAAAATGTTTGGCTGGTTGTGGTGGCTCGCGCCTGTAATCCCAGCATTTTGGGAAGCTGAGGCAGGCAGATTGCCTGAGGTCAGGAGTTCAAGACCAGCCTGACCAACATGGAGAAACCCCATCTCTATTAAAAATACAAAAATTAGCCAGGTGTAGTGGCACATGCTTGTAATCCCAGCTACTTGGGAGGCTGAGGCAAGAGACTCGCTTGAAGCCAGGAGGTGGAGGTTGTGGGGAGCCAAGATCGTGCCATATCACTCCAGCCTGGGCAACAAGAGTGAAACTCTGTCTCAAAAATGATGATAATAATAATAATAATAATGCTACATTCTTATTCCAGGGAAATAGGGGATTAATTAAGAAGTATCACTCTAGGCCCTGAGTGGGTGGCTCACATCTGTAATCCTAGCACTTTGAGTGGCCAAGACAGGTGGATCACTTGAGGTCAGGAGTTTGAGACTCTGTCTCTACTAAAAATAAAAAAAAAATTAGCCAGACGTGGTGGCACACACCAGTAATCCCAACGACTTGAGAGACTGAGGCACGAGAATTGTTTGAATGCAGGAGGTGGAGGCTGCGGTGAGTTGAGATCGTGCCACTGCACTCCAGCCTAGGCAACAGAGGAAGAGTATTTAGAAAAAAAAAAAGACACTCGAATAATTGTCTCAAAAAAAAATTTACTCCCAAGATGAGGTGCCTTATGATCTCCAACACTAGATGTGAAAGCAAATGGAGGCCAGGTGTGATGGCTCACACCTATAATCCCAGCACTTTAGGAGGCCAAGGCAGGCAGATCACAAGGTCAGGAGTTCAAGACCAGCCTGGCCAACATGGTGAAACCCCGTCTCTACTAAAAATACAAAAATTAGGGGGGGCATGATGGTGGCACGTGCCTGTAGTCCCAGATACTCTGGAGGCTGAGGCAGGAGAATGGCTTGAACTCGGGAGGCCGGGGTTGCAGTGAGCTGAGATCGTGCCGCTGCACTCCACTCCAGCCTGGGCGACAGAGCGAGAGACTCTGTCTCAAAAAAAAAAAAGAAAGGAAGAAAATAGAAACTTTTATTTATTGATTTATAATTTTAATTTTTTTGAAAAGTATGATCTTAAATCAATAACTTCACTTTCCAGCTTAATAAATTAGGGGGAAAAAAGAACAAACCCAAAGCAAGCAGAAGGAAGGAAAAAATAAAGACTAGAGTGGAAATAAATGAAATAGAGGATAGAAAAATAACAGAAAATACAGCCTGGGTAACGTGGTGAGACCCCATCTCTACAAAAAATTAGCTAGGAATGGTGGCATGTACCTATAATCCCATCTACTTGGGAGGCTAAGTTGGGAGGATCACTTGAACTCAGGAAGTAGAGTCTGCAGTGAGCGGAGATTGCACCTCTGCACTTTAGCCTGAGTGTCAAAGTGAGACACTCTTTTAAAAAATAAAATAAAATAACAAAAATAAACCAAACCAAAAGTTGTTTTTTCCAAAAGATCAGCAAAATTGATAAGCCTTCAGCTAGACCAAGGAATTAAAAAAAGAGAGAAAACTTAAACTACCAAAATTATTTTAAAGTTTATTTTTATGTTTTTGAGACGAAATTTTGCCTGGGCTGGAGTGCAATGACACGATCTCAGCTCACTGCAATCTCCGCCTCCCAGGTTCAAGCGATTCTCCTGCCTCAGCCTCCTGAGTAACTGGGATTACAAGCACCTATCACCATGCCCAGTGAATTTTTGTATTTTTAGTAGAGATGGGGATTCACCATGTTGGCCAGGCTGGTCTCGAACTCTTTACCTCAGGTGATCCACCTGCCTCGGCCTCCCAAAGTGCTGATATTAACAGTCACGAGCCACCACACCTGGCCTCAAACTACTAAAATTAGAACTGAAAAAGGGTACATTATTCCAATAGGCAGGAGGAAAGAAGGGATTAAAAGGGAATACCATGAACAATTGTATGTCAACAAATTAGACAATTTGGATGAAATGGACAAAGTTCTACAAAGACACAAAGTACAAAAACTGAATCAAGAAAAACCAGAACATCTGAATGGCCTATAATAAGTTAAAAGATTGAATTAGTAATTTTAAAACCGCATAAAGAAAAACTCAAGCACAAGTGACTGCATTGGTGATTCTACTGAACATTTAAAGAAGAATTATACCAATTCTTTATAAACTCTTCCAAAAAGCAGAAGAGGAAGTAACTTCCCAGTTCATTCAATGAGGGCAGTACTACTCTGATTCCAAAACCAGATGAAGATATACAAGGAAAAAAACCCTACAGAACAAAAACATTTATGAATAAAGATGTAAAAATCCTCAACAAAACACTAGCAAGCTAAATGCAGGAACATATAAAAAGGATTATACACCATGACCACAAAGGAACTATCCTGGGAATGCCAGGTTGATTTAAGATCTGACAATCAACTAATGGAATACTATAAATTAATAGAATCCAGGGCAAAAAAAACACTTGATCATCTCAATAAATGCAGACAAAGCATGCAACAAAACGTGACACTTTTTCGTGATAAAAATGTTCAACAGAAATAGGATAGAAAAGTTCTTCCTCAATCTGATATGGGATAGAGGGGAGCTATTAAAAAAAAATGGTGGCCGGGCGCAGTGGCTCATGCCTGTAATCCCAGCATGTTGGGAGGCCGAGGTGGGTGGATCACCTGAGGTAGGGAGTTTGAGACCAGCCTGGCCAACATGGCAAAACCCTGTCTCTGCTAAAGATACAAAAATGGGTGTGGTGGCATGTGCCTGAAATCCCAGCTACTCGGGAGGCTGAAGCAGGAGAATTGCCTGAACCCAGGAAGTCAAGGTTTCAGTGAGCTGAGGTCTCGCCACTGCACCAGCCTGTATGATAGAGTGAGACTCAGTCGCAAAAACAAAACAAAACAAAATATCCAGTGGTAAAAGACCAAATGTTTTCCTCTAAGATTGGGAAGAAGACAAGGATGTCTGCTCTAATCACTTCTCTTTAACAGTGTACTGGAGCCATGGAAATTAGGCAAGACAAGGAAATAAAATGCATCTAAGTTGGAAAAGAAAATTAAAACTATTTCTATTTACAGACGAAATGATCTTGTATAGAGAAAATTATAAGGAATTCACAAAAAATCATTAGCCCTAAAAACCGAGTTCTGAATGTTTGCAGGATACAAGATCAATACACAAAAATTAACTGTATTTTTATACATTAGCAATTAACATTCTAAATATGAAATTAAGCAGTCAATTCCATTTATAATAGCATCAAAAAGAATAAAATCCTTAGGTATAAATTTAACAACAGAAGTGCAAGACTTGTACATTCAGAAGTATAAAATGTTGAAAGAAATTTAATAAGCTCTCAATAGGCCAGGCATGTGGCTCACGCCTGTAATCTCAGCACTTCAGGAGGCCAAGGTGGGCGTATCACTTGAGGTCAGGAGTTTGAGACCAGCCTGGCTAACATGGTGAAACCCCGTCTCTACTAAAATACAAAAATTAGCTGGGCGTGGTGGCACATGTCTGTAATCCCAGCTACTTGGGAGGCTGAGGCAGGAGAATCGCTTGAACCCAGGCAGCGGAGGTCACAGTGAGCCAAGATCATGCCACTGCACTCAAGCCTGGGCGACGAGTGAGACACTGTCTAAAAAAAAAAAAAAAAGAGATCTTAATAAATGAAAAGACCTCACATGTTCATGTGGCAAAATTTAATATTGTTAAGATGGCAATATTCCCCAAACTGATCTACAGATTCAGTGCAATCCCTACATTAAAAGAATTCCAGCTGACTTTTTTGCAGAAATTGACAAGCTGACCCTAAAATTCTCATGGAATTCAAGGGAGCCAGAAGAGCCAAGACAATCTGTAAAAAGAACAAAGGAGCCAGGCATGGCTCACATTTATAGTCCCAGCTATTCGGAAGGCTGAGCCTGGGGTACTGCTGGAGACCAGGAGTTTGAGGCCAGCTGTGCCTTTACAAAAGAAGAAAAGAAGAAAGGAAGGGAAGGAAGGAAGGAGAGAGGGAGGGAAAGAAAGAAAAAGAGGACACAATTTACAAATACGAAATGTATTATAAGGCTTCAATAATCAGGATGGTGAGGTATCGGCACACAGGAAGGCATGTAGATCTATGAAAGAGAAATAAACCCTTACATTTACGGTACATGGATTTTGGAAAAGGGTCTCAAAACCATTTAACAGGGAAATAATAGTGTTTTCAACAAATTGTACTAGAAAAACTAGGTGTCCTCGTGCAAAAGAATGGAGCTGGATCCCTATTTCACACTGTACACAAAACATAAGTCAAAATGGATCAAATACCTAAATGAAAGCTTATTATAAAACTGTTATAAGACAACGTAGGAATAAATCTTCATGACCTTTAGTTAGGCAATGGCTTCTTAGCCATGACTTCAAAAACACAAGCAATACAAGAAAAAAATAATTTGGACTTCACGAGAATTAAAAACTTGTGTTGCAAATGATATCAAGAAGGCAAAAAGACAGCCCATGGAATAGGAAAACAAATTGCAAATTACAAACCTGATAATGGACTTGTATCAGAATGTATTAAAAACTCAGCAATAAAAAGACAACCCAATTTAAAGTGGGCAAATGATTTGACTAGACTTTTCTTTAAAGAAGATATGTAATGGCCAGGTGCGGTGGCTCACACCTGTAATCCCTGCAGTTTGGGAGACCAAGGAGGGTGGATCACCTGAAGTAAGGGGTTTGATACAAGCCTGGCCATCTCTACTAAAAATACAAAAATCAGCTGGCGTGGTGGCGTGCACCTGTAGTCCCAGCTACCAGCTACTCGGGAGGCTGAGGCAGAGGAATTAATTGAACATGGGAAACAGAGGTTGCAGTGAGCCGAGATTGCGCCACTGCACTCCAGCCTGGGCAACAAGAGCAAAACTCAAAAAAAAAAAAAAAAAGAAGAAGAAGATACCTAACGGTCAAATGAACACATGAAAAGATGCTCAACCTCACTAATCATTAGTGAAATCAGCACTGCAACAAGAGTCTGCTTTACACCCACTAGGATGGCTATAACCATAAAGATGAACACGTTTTAAAGATGTTGTGGAGAGGGCCGGGCGTGGTGGCTCACGCCTGTAATCCAAGCACTTTGGAGGCCAAGGCGGGAGGATCACCTGATATTGGGAGTTCAAGACTAGCCTGACCAACATGGTGAAACTCTGTCTTTAAAAAAAAAAAAAAAAAAAAGTTGTGGAGAAATAGCAATCCTCATAGCTTGCTACTGGAAATGTAAAATGTTGCAGACTCTTTGAAAAACAATTTGGTAATTCCTTAAAAATTTAAACAGAGTTACAACATAACCCCGTAATTTCAGTCCTGGGTGTATACCCAAGAGAAATGAAAACATACATCCACATATAAACATGTATAGGGATGAATGTCTGTAGCAGCATTATTCATGATTGCCCCAAACTGGAAACAACACAAATGTCCATCAACATTTCTTGATGGATAAATAAAATGTGGTATAACCATACAGTGGAATATTATTCAGCTGTGAAAAGAAATAAAGTACTGGCTGGGTGCAGTAGCTCATGCCAGTAATCCCAGGACTTTAGGAGGCTGGGGTGGGAGGATCGCTTGAGCCCAGGAGTTCGAGACCAGCCTGGGCAACATAGTGAGGCACAGTCTTTTCAAAAAATTAAAAAATTAGCCGGGTGCCGGGCACAATGGCTCACGCCTGTATTCTGAGCACTTTGGGAGGCCGAGGCAGGTGGATCACCTGAAGTTGGGAGTTCAAGACCAGCCTGACCAACATGGAGAAACCCTGTCTCTACCAAAAATACAAAATTAGCCAGGCATGGTGGTACATGCCTATAATCCCAGCTACTTGGGAGGCTGAGGCAGGAGAATCACTTGAACCCAGGAGGCAGGGCTTGCAGTGAACTGAGATTGCACCATTGCACTCCAGCCAGGACAACAAGAGCAAAACTCTGTCCAAAAAAAAGTGAGCCAGGTGTGTTGGTACAGCTACTTGGAAAGCTGAGGTGTGAGAATTACATAAGCCCAGGAGGTTGAGGCCAAAGTGAGCTTTGATTGCACACCACTGTACTCCATCCAGTCTGGGCAACAGAGACTCCATCTCAAAAGAAAAAAAAAAAAAAAAAGAAAAAAAGTACTGATACATGCTACATGCTACAACACAAATGAACTTTTGGTTTTTGAGATGGAGTTTTGCCTTATTGCCCAGGTTGAAGTGCCATGGCACGATCTCGACATACTGCAGCCTCTGCCTCCTGGGTTCGAGTGATTCTCCTGCCTCAGTCTCTTGAGTAGCTGCGACTACAGGCGTATGTAGACTACAGACTACATACTCAGCTAATTTTTGTGTTTTTAGTAGAGAGGGGGTTTTACCATGTTGGCCAGGCTGTTCTTGAACTCTTGATCTCAAGTGATCTGCCCACCTTGGCCCCCCAAAGTACTGGGATTACAGACATGAGCCATCATGCCCAGCCCACAAATGAACTTTGGAATCGTTACGCTAAGTGAAAGACATGAGTCACAAAAAACACACATTGTATAATTCAATTTATATGAAATGTCCAGAAGAGGCAAATCTAGAGAGGTAAAATTAGATAAATGTTTGTTAAGAGCTGGGTGCAGAAGCTGGAGGAGTAAAAGGGAGATAGAGAGTATTAGTTGATGGGCATGGTTTTTCTTAGGAGGATGAAAATATTTACATTTAGATTGGGGTGATAGTTGCACCACCCTGTGAACTTAGTAAAAAGCATTGAGTTGTAGGTTTTAAATGAGTAAATGTTATGGTATATGACTTATAACTAATTGTTTTTTTAAAAAAATAACTTCAATAAGGGGCAAGTTGAAGTCACATACCTCCAGAAATAATACCCGAAGAAAGATATAATATCACTTTTGTAGTATTCTATCTGGGAATGAATAACTAGAATCTAACATGAGGAAACAGAAAAGAAATTGCAAACTATTCTGAAACATAAATTGTCTTTATTCTTCAAAATCACCAGTATCCTGAAGGACAAACAATAGTTGGGGAAATTTGCCAGATTAGGGACATGCCACATGTGATCCTGGACTAGATCTTGGAGAGAAAAATGTCTTAAAGGATATATTTAGGACGATTAACAAAATTAGAATGTGGATTATAGATAAGATTAAAGTATTGCTGGGCGAGGTGGCTCATGCCAGGCTGAGGTAGGTGGATCACGAGGTCAAGAGATTGAGGCCATCCCGGTCAACGTACTGACACTCTGTCTCTATCAAAAATACAAAAACTGGCCGGGCATGGTGGCTCATGCCTATAATCCCAGCACTTTGGGAGGCCAAGGTGGGTGGATCACGAGGTCAAGAGATCGACCATCCTGGTCAACACGGCGAAACCCCATCTCTACTAAAAATACAAAAATTAGCTGGGCATGGTGGCACACGCCTGTAGTTCCAGCTACTCAGGAGGCTGTGGCAGAAGAATTGCTTGAACCCAGGAGGCAGAGGTTGCGGTGGGCCGAGATCGCGCCATTGCACTCCAGGCTGAGTGATAAGTGTGAAACTCTGTCTCAAAAAAATAAAAAATACAAAAAATACAAAAACTAGTCAGGTGTGGTGGTACACACCTGTAGTCCCAGCTACCCAGGAGGCTGAGGCAGGAGAATCGCTTGAATCCGGGAGGCGGAGGTTGCAGTGAGCTGAGATTGCACCAATGCACTCCAGCCTGGGTGACAGAGTGAGACGCTGTCTCAGAAAAAAAGTATTGTGTTAATGTTAAGTTTCCTGAACTTCATAACTATACTATGGTTAGGTAAGAAAATATCTTTGTGTTTTTTTTTATTTTTTTAAGACAGGGTTTCACTCTGTTACCCAGGCTGGAGTTCAGTGGCTTGATCCTGGCTCAGTTCTCACTGGAGATCATTCAACCTCCTGGGAACAAGTGATCCTCCCATCTCAGCCCCCCAGGTAGCTAGGGAAGGCAGGTGTGCTCCACCATGCCTGGCTAATTTTTATTTTTTATTTTTTTGTAGAGATGGGGTCTCCTATGTTGCCCCAGGCTGTCTTGGACTCCAGGCCTCAAGCGATCCTCCTGCCTCAGCCTCCAAAATGTTAGGATTGTAGGAGTAAGATGCTGTGCTTCTCCAATATCTTTGTTATAAGGAAGAAACCCTAAAGTGAGAGGCATGATGTGTGCAATTTATTCTACCACAGAGAGAGTAAAAATCAACACAAAAGGAATATATACATGTTTACATCAAATTATTATACATTAATATATACATACATAAAGGTATGTGTATATATGTGCATAAAACAATATAAAACACGTAACTGAATATAATATACATACACATACATATATATGTATACAAAGAGAGAGAGAATTATGACAAATCGACAAACTTAAATCTCTGGATAAAAGATACACAAACAATTCTCTAAATTAGTCTTAAAACTTTCCCACCTGTTGTCATTTCAAAATAAAAAGGTTTTATAATATAAGTCTATGGGGGCCAGGTGTGGTGGCTCACATTTGTATTCCCTGCACTAGTGAGGCTGAGGTGGGAGGACTGCTGGACCCCAGGAGTTTGAGACCAGCCTGGGAAATATAGCAAGACCCTGTCTCTGTAAAACTTTGAAAATTAGCTAGTGTGGTGGTGTACATCTGTGCAGCTCCTCCAGAGGCTGAGGCAGGAGAATCCCCTGAGCCCAGGGGTGAGCCGTAGTGAGCTATGATCACACCACTGCAGTCCCGTCTAAGTGACAGGGCAAGGCCTTAAAAAGTCTGAGTCTGACCGGGCATAGTGGTTCATGCCTGTAATCCCACCACTTTGGGAGGCCAAGGCGGGCAGATCACTTGAAGTTAGGAGTTTGAGACCATTCTGGCTAACACGGTGAAACCCTATCTCTACTAAAAATATAAAAAATTAGCCAGGCATGGTGGCATGCCCCTGTAGTCCCAGCTACTTGGGAGGCTGAGGCAGGAGAATCACTTGAACCCAGGAGGCGGAGGTTGCAGTGAGCCGAGATTGTGCCACTGCACTCCAGTCTGGGCAACAAAGCAAGACTCCATCTCAAAAAAAAAAAAAAAAAAAAAGTCTGAGTCCAACTTTGAAGAGTTTACCCTTTTATTTAAAAATAAATAAATAAGTAAAACAACAACAACAAAACACTTGTACAACAAATACGACAAGAGATTAATAGGTATTACTTTTCTTTTTTTTTTTTTTGCAATGGAGTCTCACTCTGTCACCTAGGCTAGGGTGCAGTAGCACGATCTGAGCTCATGAAGCCTCCACCACCCAGGCTCAAGCGATTCTCCTGCCTTAGCCTCCCAAGCAGCTGGGATTATAGGTATGAGCCACCATGCCCGCCCTAATAGGTATAAATTCTGTCTTTATGATCTCATGTGACACAGTGGAAGACACAGGTACCTGAAGATGAAAGAGGGTTCTTCACACTACATGGGCCAAGTTCCTCAACTCTCCTTGCTCGCCTTAAAAAGGACAGTTTTCAGGGCTGTACATGATCTCTGGCCTTAACCCTAGCTGGCTGCACAGAGAAAAGCAGAGGTCGCTCTTCTCCAAACGGAGCCTCCATCGCCTGATTTACGTCGTTAATCAAACTCCCCTTTCCAACCCCATGGAGATGAGGCTGTTCTGGTTTGGCTTTTTTGAACTATGGTGTAGGACTTCTTTAGATTTATTCACTGACTCTCACATAATAGTAGCTCCTTCTCTACAGAACTAGGTTTTTACTTGTTATTTTAAAGAAATAAACAACCTATTATTTAGGAATAGAAACTAAGTTGGAAACTAAAGAAAAGCAAGAAATTATCAACACAGGATAGTGATTAGCTGAAAGTGGGGGAAGGGAAAATGGAGGGAAATGCGGCTGGAGGAAGAACATTAAAGGTACTAGCAATGTTTCATTTATTCACGAGTGTGTATAGGGGTGTGTGTGTGTGTGTGTGTGTGTGTGTGTGTGTTTGAGACAGGGTCTTACTCTGTTGCCCAGGCTGGAGTGCAGTGGTGCGATCTTGGCTCACTGAAACTACCACCTCCCGGGTCCAAGTGATTCTCATGCCTCAGCCTCCCAAGCAGCTGGAATTATGGGTGCCCGCCACGACACTCGCGTAATTTTTGTATCTTTAGTAGAGACGGGGTTTCATCATGTTGGTCAAGCTGGTCTCGAACTCCTGATCTCAAGTGATCCATCCACCTCAGCCTCCCAAAGTACTGGGATTATAGGCATGAGCCATCACACCCAGCCCTGAATATCTGTCTTAGGTACTGTTGCCTTCCTGAGGTGAAGGACGTCAATGACCATTTATTTCCTCTGAAGCAGTTGGTTAGTCATGAACTTTCTAATTTGGATAGTTCCTGTGTCGTTCATGACGTTGGTCAATCCTGAGACGACCAGGGAAGGAAAAAGGCGGACTACTTTAAAACAATTTTTTCCTCGAGGAATTTCCATGATCCTCTACAATCCATTTTTAAGTACTCAAGTAGTTCTGTATGGTTAGAGGAAGGGTGAATGTGACAGAGGGCACAAGGGGATCTCTAGAGGCAGACAATGCCAGGTCATGAAGAGCCTTGCGTGCTGAAACCATGCTGTGTTGCAGGGAGGTCTCTACCTAAGCCTGGATGAAGACCAGGTACGTGCTGCCAGTGACCTCCACCCCCAGCCTTGCTTCATCAGTGCATCTGGGGTAGATCAGGACATACTGTGGAACTCCAGTACCACGTAATGTGGAAGCTCACAGGAAATGCCTCAGCTTCTTAAATCAGGTCAGCATTTTTTTTTTTTTTGAGACGGAGTTTTGCTCTTGTACCCAGGCTGGAGTGCAATGGCACGATCTCGGCTCACTTCAAACTCCGTCTCCCGTTCAAGCAATTCTCCTGCCTCAGCCTCCCAAGCAGCTGGGACTGCAGGTGCACGCCACAATGCCCAGCTAATTTTTGTATTTTTAGTAGAGAGGGGGTTTCACCATGTTGACCAGGATGGTCTCGACCTCTTGACCTCCTCATCCACCTGCCTCGGCCTCCCAAAGTGCTGGGATTATAGGCATGAGCCACGGGCCTGGCCAGCATTTTTTTTTTTTTTTTTTTTTTTTTTTTGAGAAACAGCTCTTGCCTTGCTGCTGGGCTTTGGTAGAAGTTGGAACATCCAGCCATTAGCCACCAAGGCACCAGGTAAGCTGAGCTGCCTTCCATGGACCAGGTGTCAGCTGATCCAATCACTGCACTGCTGCTGCTCACTGGTACTACATCATCCAAAGGAACAGGTATGTGTAACAAGGACTAGGCCCGAACAGGCCCTGGAAGACAACTGCTTCAAGAAAAGATGGATCAAGGGCTCAGTGCGGCCGCTCACACTGGTAGTCCTAGACATTTGGGAGGCCGAGGCAGATGGATCACCTAGGGTCAGGAGGTTGAGATCAGCCTGGCCAATATGGCGATACCCTTTCTCTACTAAAAATACAAAAATTAGCTAGGCGTGCTTGAGCGTGCCTGTAATCCCCACTACTTGGGAGGCTGTGGCAGGAGAATTGCTTGAACCTGGGAGGCAGAGGCTGCAGTGAGCTGAGATCGTGCCACTATACTCCAGCCTGCGTGGCAGAGTGAGACTCCATGCCCTGAACCAAAAAAAAAAAAAAAAACCAGATGGATCATATTTGCAGTGTCTACTCACAGTGCACTCTGGCCCCTGCTTAACTGTGGACACTACTGTGTCCTTATGAAGAATTCTTCACAAAATTCAACTGAATGAGGAGAAACTTTTGAGCCTGGCTTACCAATGGAATCTGTGGTGCTGTAGCCTCACTAAGAAGGGGTCCTGGGGCTGGGCATGGTGGCTCACGCCTGTAATCCCAGCACTTTGGGAGGCTGAGGTGGGCAGATCACTTGAGGTCAGGAGTTGGAGACCAGCCTGGCCAACATGGTAAAACTCCATCTCTACTAAAAATACAAAGCTGGGCATGGTGGTGCATGCCTGTAATCCCAGCTACTCAGGAGGGTGAGGAAGGAGAATCGCTTGAACCTGGAAGGTGGAGGTTACAGTGATCAGGGATGACACCACTGCATTCCAGCCTGGGCAACAAGAGCAAAACTCTGTCTCAATCAATCAATCAATCAATCAATCGAAGCTGTCCTGAAGGACAGTGAAGCAGAAAAATCTTCCAGGCAGATAAAACATTAAGCAGCACATCTCTTTGTCGACCTCGTCAAGAAGAGATTAGCCTGAATTGAGAACCTACCTCAATTCACAGGTAAAGGCTGGTGGCTGGACTGAATGATCAGTGACTTGGAATGACCTTGATTTGGAGGGTAGCTGCTTTGGAGAGAAGGTTTGAGGACAGACCTCTCCGACCGGGTCAGTAGTATGCAAAACTCTGTGCCCAGATATATGTTCACCAACAGCCCTAAGAAGGAGGCTCCTAATAACCAGGTTGGCAAGATGACTGCAGCCAGCTTCCTTCTCCCACCACTTCAGTGCTTGCTCAATGACTCATGAATAAAGTGGCAGTGGTGGCAAAGCAGGAGCTGTGCAAAACCTCATCATCATGAACTTCCCTTCACTAAAGCCAGCCTTGGGTATCATGGGCTCATGGTCATGCTTTGGCCCAGCATGCCAGCAGCAGCCACCAGTCTTGAGTCCCCAGTATGGCATCACTTCCGGGTATCAGCTGTGGTATCACTTCCGGGTATCAGTTGTTACGTGGTAGGCTGATTACATAACACAGGACCTCTTCAGTCCTGAAGAGGGTAACAATCGATCCTCATAAGGAGGGACACAAATGCTTACTTTGCATTTGTTTTCTTTGGCTGTTGTAGCACTACAATCCCTGGACTTACAGAATGTTATACATGTCACAGGACTCGGGAATAATATTCCGTCTAACCTAAAAAATCAGTCCACACTGAAAAAAGAAAAGGATCGGGGTTTATTGTCTCAGGATTCATTGATCTTACTTTGTACTCAATCACCTAACAGTAGCTAGCTGTTCATTTAGAAGGGTAGCATGGACCATTATGGTCAAGTGGAAACAATTATGTAATCGCCACCCACTCCAGAGAGACGAAAACTTTCCCATCTGAGTGGAACTGGACATGCAGAATCATGTGGATACGAAAAAGCAGCATATCTGAGGCACTGCAGGTAGAAAAGGGCAGAAAAAGGCTGGGCGCGGTGGCTCATGCCTGTAATCCCAGCACTTTGGGAGGCCGAGGCAGGTGGATCACGAGGTCAAGAGATCGAGACCATCCTGGTCAAAATGGTGAAACCCCGTCTCTACTAAAAATACAAAACATTAGCTGGGCATGGTGGCACGTGCCTGTAATCCCAGCTACTCAGGAGGCTGAGGCAGGAGAATTGCCTGAACCCAGGAGGCGGAGGTTGCGGTGAGCCGAGATCGCGCCATTGCACTCCAGCCTGGGTAACAAGAGCGAAACTCCGACTCAAAAAAAAAAAAAAGAAAAAGAAAAGGGCAGAAAATGGGTCAGGCGGGTGAGCTTTGTAGGTCCTACTGAGCAACCTAGGCTTTCCCCACAGGTGATAGGAAGTCAAAGATGGTTGCTATGAGAGTGACAGGGACCAGGACAATTTACATTTTGGAGGAAAGCTTCATAACACTCCTCCCCTCTGCAAGCCTTGCCTCCATGCCTACCCCCTCCCCACAAGGATAATTTATTTCATGAGTCCTTGACGTTTTTAATATTGTGTCCACAAATTCTTTGACACTATTCCTTCCCAGAGGTGGGGCTTCCTGTTTCCCTTACGCTGGATTTGGTGACCAGCATCTAACAAAACAATGGAAAAGAACAACTTTACAGAGGAGAAATCTGCTTAACTAAGCCATTGAAGATAATATCACGTAGCTTCTGATATGATGTGATGAGAAGGACACGTTGTCTGTCCCATTCTTCCCAAAAGCTAAGTAAGGGGTACACAGAAACTTTCTGTACTATCTTTGCAACTCTTCTGTTAAATCTGAAATTATTTAAAAATGAAAGTTAAAAAATGATTTCAGAGTAAAAATGTTTAAAAGGGGGGATGACTTTGTGTCCAAAAAGATCCTCAGTAAATGGGTTATTTATTTATTTTTGAGACAGGGTTTCACTCTTTCTCCCAGGCTGGAGTGCAGTGGTGTGATCTCAGCTCACCACAACCTCTGTCTCCCAAGCTCAAGCAATTCTCCTGCCTCAGCCTTCCAAGTAGCTGGGATACAGGCATGTGCCACCACACCTGGCTAATTTTTGTATTTTTAGTAGAGACAGGATTTCACCATGTTAGCCAGGCTGGTCTTGAACTCCTGAACTCAAATGATCCACCTGCCTCAGCCTCCCTAAGTGTTGGGATTATAGGCCTGAGCCACCACACCCAGCCTGTGGTTGGTTGTTTGTTTTTCAAGAAGTAGTCTCACTCTGTCCCCTAGGCTGGAGTGCTCAATCTCAGCTCACTACAACCTCTGCCTCCCAGGCTCAAGCAATTCTTGTGTCTCAGCCTCCCGAGTAGCAGGGATTACAGGTGTATGCCATCACACCTGGCTAATTTTTGTATTTTTAGTAGAGATGGAGTTTCACCATGTTGACCAGGCTGGTTTCAAACTCCTTACCTCAGGTGATCTGCCCCTCCTCGGCCTCCCAAAGTGCTAGGATTACAGGTGGGAGACACCATGCCCAGCTTTGGCCTGGATTTTTAAAGAATATATTTCACCCAGGCACGGTGGCTCATGCCTGTAATCCTAGCACTTTGGGAGGCCGAGGTGGGTGGATCACGAGGTCAGAAGTTCAAGACCAGCCTGACCAATATGGCAAAACCTCATCTCTACTAAAAATACAAAAATTAGCCAGGCGTTGTGGCGCACATCTGTAATCCCAGCTACTCAGGAGGCTGAGGCAGGAGAATTGCTTGAACCCAGGAGGCGGAGGTTGCAGTGAGCCAAGATCTCACCACTGCACTCCAGCCTGGGCAACAGAACGAGGCTCTGTCTCAAAAAATAATAGTAATAATATATTTCAAGCAGAGTGAAAGTGATTCTACATGGAAGGATGATATTCAAGAAGGAATGATGAGGGAGGAAAGTGTAAGTACTTGGGTAACTCTAAACAAACATCAAACACATAATAATGTTTCAAGAGTTTAAAAAAAGAGAGACATGTACATGACAAAAGTATCAAGTATATTTAGGGGGATATAACAGTTAAATTGTTCTAGGATTCTTGTGACATTCAAGATGATGCTAAAGATATTAGCTTTAGACTTTGATACACACACACGTGTGCGTGCACACACACACACACACACACACACACACACACCTCTGGGCTGGGTGCAGTGGCTCATGCCTGTAATCCCAGCACTTTGGGAGGCCAAGGTGGGGGATCACAAGGTCAAAAGATCAAGACCATCCTGACCAACATGGTGAAACCCATCTCTACTAAAAATACAAAAATTAGCTGGGCATGGTGGCATATACCTGTAATCCCAGCTACTCAGGAGGCTGAGGCAGGAGAATCGCTTGAACCCTGAGGTTGCAGTGAGCCGAGATCATGCCATTGCACTCCAGCCTGGATGACAAGAGCAAGAATCCCTCTCAAAAAAAAAACTGTGCAGTTATTTAAAATACATATATATATATGTATTCCAAATAAGTAAATATTTTTAAAAATCCAATAGAAGGCAATAGAGTAGCTACAAATAAATACAGAAAAGACATGAGGCTGGGCATGGTAGTTCACTCTGTAATCCCAGCACCTTGGGAGGCCAGGGTGGGCAGATTGCTTGAGTTCAGGAGTTCCAGATGAGCCTGGGCAACATGGTGACATCCTATCTCTATCAAAAAAATACAAAATTTAGCCACACATGGTGGTGTGTGCCGGCAGTCCCAACTACTTGGCAGGCTGAGGCTGGGGGATCACTGAGCCTAAGAAGTTGAGGCTGCAGTGAGCTGAGATTATACCACTGCCCTCCACCCTGGGCAACAGAGTGAGACCCTGTCTCAAAAAAAAAGAGAGAGAAAGAAAAAAAGAAAAGACATAAGCTGTGTGCAGTGGCTTGCATCTGTAGTCCTAGCTATTCTTGAGGCTGAGGTGGGAGGATCACCTGAGGCCAGGAGTTTGAGACCATCCTGGGCAACATCGCAAGATCCAGTTGCTACAAAAAATTTTTTTAAATTAGTTGAGTGTTACAGGCAAGAGCCTGTAGTCCCAGCTATTCAAAAGGTTGGGGCAGGAGGATCCCTTGAGCCCAGGGGTTCCATTGAGCTGTGATCATGCCACTGCACTCCAGCCTGGACATCAACAAGACTAGGTCTCAAAAATGAAACAGAACAAACAAAAGAAAATAGAAATACGAAAATATTAAAGATAAAGATGGAAATTAAGGGCAGAGAAGACATACAATAGAGAAAATCAATAAAGTCAGACTTTTTTTTGAAAAAATTCATAGCATTGATAAATTTGTCAATAACATTCAAGGCAAAAAAGGCAAAAAAACCAATATTAAGAATGATAAAATGTATTTACAGATACAACAGAAATCACATGGCTTATAAAAGAATATTATAAACAACTTCCTGAAAACTAAAATGAAATGATACAATCTTAGAAAAATATGTTAACAAAACTGATTACAGACGATAGAAACCATAATAATCTTATGATCATTAAGAAACTGAATCAGTGGTCGGGCAAGCTGGCTCATGCCTGTAATCCCAGCACCTTGGGAGGCCAAGGCAGGCAGATCACGAGGTCTGGAGTTCAAGACCAACCTGGCCAATATGGTGGAACCCCATCTCTACTAAAAACACAAAAAATAGCTAGGCATGGTGGCTCCTGCCTATAAACCCAGCTACTCAGGAGGCCAAGGCAGGAGAATTACTTGAACTGGGATCCAGGAGGCGGAAGTTACTGTGAGCTGAGAACTCACCATTGCACTCCAGCCTGGGCTACAGAGGAAGACTCTGTCTTAAAACAAAAACAACTAAAAAAGAAATTTAATCAGTACAGCAAACATTCTCCTGTGAAGAAAATACCAGGTCTGGATGGTTTTACTGATGAATTTTCCCAAATGTTTAAAGAACAAATAATTATGTTTTATAAAACTTTCTAGAGTATAGAAAAAGAAGAAATAATTCTGTCTCATTTCATTAAGCAAGCATAACTTTGACACAAAACCAAGCAAGAGGCTGGGTGCAGTGGCTCACGTCTGTAATCCCAGCTCTTTGGGGGGCCAAGGAGGGCAGATCACCTGAGGTCAAGAGTTCAAGACCAGCCAACATGGCAAAACCCTGTCTCTACTAAAAATACAAAAGTTAGCCGGGCCTGGTGGCACGCACCTGTAATCCCAACTACTAGGTAGGCTGAGGCAGGAGAATCACTTGAACCCAGGAGGTGGAGGTTGCAGTGAGCCAAGATTGCACCACAGCATTCCAGCCTGGATGACAGAGCAAGCCTCTGTCTCAAAACAAAAAACAAAACAACTCTTAGCAATGTGGAAATAGAAGGGAATTTCTTCACTCTCAAGCAGAGCATCCTCAAAATACCTACAGCAAACATCACCCTTAATTTGAAAGCATTCCTTGTAAGATTAGAAACAAGATAAGAGTACCAACTATCGCTGCACAAATGACAAAAAGAGAAAGGATACCTTTATGTAAATGAATAATAGGAGCTTCCACTCAACAAAAGACACCATTAACAAGAGTGAAAAGAAAAGCTTAAAACGAAAGGGCGGCCGGGCGCGGTGGCTCACGCCTGTAATCCCAGCACTTTTGGGAGGCCGAGGCCGAGATTGCGCCATTGCACTCCAGCCTGGGTAGCAAGAGTGAAACTCTGTCTCAAAAAAAAAAAAAAAAAAAAAAAACTAAAGGGCATAATATGCAACATATATGAACTGACAAGTATCACTACCTTGAATATAGGAAGAATTAAGAAAAATACAAGCAATCCAAGAGAAAAATAGACAAAAGACTTGAAGAAGAGCTTCCCAGAAAAGAAAACTCAAATGGCCAATAAACAAAGGTCAATCTCACTAGTACTCAAAAAAGTGTAAATTAAAATACTTCACATTTATATTGTGGTCACTATATTACTTAGACTGGTTTAGTGTCTTAACTATAGTAACTTTACAAATCCTCACAACAATCCTATGTGATAATATGGTAGGTATTAGTGCTAATCACGAATATGCCTTGCATGAGAAAACATAAGAATCCTTAAATCATGTAGTATAAATCCACCAAACTTAGTTCTTTTCCAAAATTTTATGACAATCCTTTGTATTTCCATAAGACTTTAGGATTTGCTTGTCAGTTTCCTTCCTTCTTTCCTTCCTTCCTTCCCTCACTCCCTCCCTCCTTTCTTTCTCCCTTTCTCTCTTTCTTTCTTTCATTCATGGAGTTTTGCTTTAACCCCCCCAGGCTGGAGTGCAGGGGCATGACCTCAGCTCACTGCAACATCTGCCTTCTGGGTTCAAGCCATTCTCCTACCTCAGCCTCCCGAGTAGCTGGGATTATAGGTGTGCACAAGCATGCCTGCTTACTTCTGTATTTTTGGTAAAAATGGGGGTCTCGCCATGTTGGCCAGGCTGCTCTCGAACTCCTGACCTCACATATTCTGCCCACCTCGGTCTCCCAAAGTGCTGGGATTACAGGCATGAGTCACCATGCCCAGCCTGCTTGTCAGTGTCTATAAACAAAGCCTGCCAGGATTATGATGACAACTGCATTGAATCCATAGATTAATTTAAAAATATTTATACCTTTTTTTTTTTTTTTTTTTTTTCAGAAGGAGTTTTGTTCTTGTTGCCCAGGCTGGAGTGCAATGGTGCAATCTTGGCTCTCTGCAACCTCCTTCTCCCAGGTTCAAGCCATTCTCCTGCCTCAACCTCCCAAGTAGATGGGATTACAGGCACACACCACCACGCCTGGCTAATTTTTGTATTTTTAGTAGAGACGGGTAATTTTTGTATTTTTAGTAGAGACGGGAGTTTCACCATGTTGGCCAGTCTCGTCTCAAACTCCTGACCTCAGGTGATCCACTCACCTCAGCCTCCCAAAGTGCTGGGATTCGTTTTGAGCCACCACGCCCGGCTGGGAATAATTGATATCTCAACAACACTGAGTTTTCCAACCACAAAACTTTCCATTTTCTTAGTTCTTTTTTTTAAATTGGAGACAGAGTTTCACTCTTGTTGCTCAGGCTGGAGTGCAACGGCGCGATCTTGGCTCACTGCAACCTCTGCCTCCTGAGCTCAAGGGATTCTTCTTCTGCCTCAGCCTCCCAATTAGCTGGGATTACAGGTGCCCGCTACCACGCCCACCTAATTTTTTTTTTTTTTTTTGTATTTTTTAGTAGAGTCAGGGGCTTTACTGTGTTGGCCAGGCTGGTCTCAAACTCCTGACCTCAGGCGTCCACCTGCCTCCTCTTCTCAAAGTGCTGGGATTACAGGCATAAGCCACTACATCCGGCCCTATTTTCTTAGTTCTTAGCTTTTGGCAATATTTTGTAGCATTAAATGAACAGTTCTTGCACTTATTTTGTCAGATTTATCCCCAAAGTTTTTTTTGTTTTTGTTTTTGTTTGTTTCGTTTTTGATTTTGAGACGGAGTCTCGCTCTGACACGAGGCTGGAGTGCAGTGGCACAATCTCTGCTCACTGCAACTTCCGCCTCTCGGTTCTAGTGATTCTTCTGCCTCAGCTTCCAGAGTAGCTGGGACTACAAACGCACACCACCAGGCCTGGCTAATTTTTGCATTTTTAGTAGAGATGGGGTTTCACCAGTTTGGTCAGGAGATACACCCTCTGACCTGCTGATACACCCTCCTTGGCCTCCCAAAGTGCTGTAATTGCAGGTGTGAGCCACCACACCCCACCGCATATTGATCTTATATCCTGCAAGCTTGATAAACTTATTAATTCTAGTAGTTGTTTGTTGGATATTCTAGATAGACAATCATGTCATCTGTGAATAAAGACACCCTTCTTTCTTTTCAATCTGGAGGCTTTTTAATTATTTTACCTTACTGTTCTGCTTAGAACTTATAGTACCATGTTGGATAGAGAAATGGTGACAACAGGCATCTTTGCTATGATCATGTCTTAGAGGGAAAGTATTTGTCTTTCATTATTAAATACCATGTAGGTTTTTCAGAGATGTCCCTTATCATTGTGAGGAAGTTTCTTCCTATTTCTAATTTGCTCATATTTTTTTAAAATCAGGAATAGATGGATTTTGTCAAATTCTTCTCTGTTGAGATAAAGTATGACTTTCGTTTTTAGTCTGCCAATATGATGAATTACATTGATTGATTTTCAAATGTTAAAGCAGCCTTGCATTCCCAGGATAAAGCCAGCTGGTCATGCTCATAAAGGACATCTCTTTTCTTGGAATGCCTTTGTCTGGTTTTGGAATGAGAGTAATGCTAACTTCATGAAGTGAGTTGGGGAATATTCCCTCCTCTTCAAATTTCTAGAAGAATTTAGGTAAAATTGGTTTTATTTATTTATTAAATGTTTGGTAGAATTTATTAGTGAACTAATCTGTGCCTGAATTTTAACTATAAATTTTGTCATTTTTATAGATATAGGATTATTCAAATCATCTACTTATTCTTTTGTGACTTTTAGTACATTGTCTTCCAAGGATTTTTTTCATTCAATCTAAGTTCTTAAATGTATTGCCATAAAGTTGTTCACAATATTTCTTTTTTTAATGTACTTAGAATCTATAGTTATGTTTTTTCATTCCTCACATTGTTAATTTATGTTTTCTGTTTCCCTAGTCAATCTTCTTAGAATCTTATCAATTTTATTAAGCTTTTCAAAGAAGTCTTTTGGTTTCATTGATTTTCTCTATTACTTTTCCACTTTCCATTTCACTGATTGGCACTCTTCATTATTTCCTCCTTTCTACTTACTATGGGGTTTGTTCTTTTTTTTCTTTTTTAATGATTTTTTGAGTAGATGCTTAGTTAATGGATTTGAGACATCTTTTCCAATATAATAATTTGAATTTCGCTCTAGGTATAGATTTAGCTGTATTCCATAAGTTTTGATATGTTTCTTTCTATGTCCATTCAATAAAAACATCTGTTCAAATCTCTGAAACATCTGTTTTAGAAGTTTTCTAACTTCTCTTGTCATTTTCTTTTTGACTTATGTTGTCTGATTTGCAAGTATTTGATTTTCCAGACTAATTTCATTTTGATCAGAGATCATACTTCATATAATTTTAATCTCTGAAGTTTCCTGAAATTTATTTTACAACACAGAACATAGTCTATCTTGGTGAATATTTTCTGTACACTGGAAGAGAGTACATGGATTCTTCTGTTGTTTGGTGCAATGTCCTATAAACAAGTAGCTCAAGATAATTGACAATATTGTTCAAGTATTCTATACCATTACTCCTTTTCTTTCTACTTAAAAACATCAATTATTAACATAGTGCTGAAATCTTAAACTTTAATTGTGGATTTCTAGATTTTTCCTTTTGGCTCTCAGTTTTTGATTCAGCATTTTGAAGTCCTGTTATTTGTTCCATAAGCATTTTGGATTATTGTGTCTGCTTGATAAGCTGACTCTCTTATCATTCCGAAATATGTCTTTATTCCTGGTAATAGTCCATGTTCTGAAATATGTCTGCTTGATAATAATACAGTCACTCCATCATTCTTTTGGTTAGTGTTTGCCTGGCATGTATTTTTCATTCTTTTGCATTTAACATATTTGTGTCTTTTAATCTAAAATGTGTTCCTATAGACAGCACTTATTTTGTTCTTGCTCTTATTTTTAATTTTTTTAGAGATGGAGTCTCACTCTGTCACCCAGGCTGGAGTGCAGTGGCACCATCTCAGCTCACTGCAACCTCTGCCTCCTGGGTTCAAGCAATTCCCCTGCCTCAGCCTCTGAGTAGCTGGGACTACAGGCACATGCCAGCACACCTGGCTAATTTTTGTATTTTTAGTAGAGATGGGGATTCACCATATTGGCCAGGCTGGTCTCAAACTCTTGACCTCGTGATCTGCCTCCCTAGGCCTCCCAAAGTGCTGGGATTGCAGGCATGAGCCACCGCGTCCGGCCTTGTGCTTGCTTTTATATACAATCTGATAATCTCTGCCTTTTAGTTTGATGGTTAGACCACTTAGGTTTAATATAATTATCAATATAGTTGAGTTTAAGTGTATCATCTTGCTATAATTTTCTATTTGTCTCATATATTTTTTGTTTTTTACTCTTTTCCTGTTTTCTTCTCAATTATTTTTGTGACTCTTTTATTTCCACTATTGACCTAGTAGCTGTACTGTAGTTTTTATTATTACTTTTAGTGGTTGTGATATGGTGTACAATATGTACCTTCAGCTTACTACAGTCTACCTTCAAATAATAATATGCCACTATATGTGCAATGTAAAATTTTGTAACCATTATTACAATTTCTCTACATTCCCCCATTATCCATTTTACTATTACATAAGTTTTAAACCCCATAATGCATTGTTATTAATTTACCTTACACAATCATCTTATAAACAATTAAAAAATTGTATTTATCCACACATTTCACATTTACAGAGTTCTCGCTCTCTTTTTTTTTTTTTTTTAAGATGGAGTCTTGTTCCGTTGCCCAAGCTGGAGTGCACTGGTGCGATCTTTACTCACTGCAATCTCCTCCTCCTGGGTTCAAGAGAGTCTCCTGCCTCGCCTCCTGAGTAGCTGGGACTACAGGCACCTGCCACCACATCTGGCTAATTTTTGTATTTTTAGTAGAGACAGGGTTTTTACCATATTGATCAGGCTGGTCTTGAACTCCTGACCTGAGGTAATCTACCCACCTCAGCCTCCCAAAGTGCTGGGATTACAGGCGTGAGCCACAGGTTCTAAATACTTATCTATAAATCAAAATTTCAGTCTAGTATCCTTTCCCTTTATTTTTGAAGGAATATCTTCACTATTTCTGGAAGTTCATGTTTGCTAGTGATAAGCTATCTTGGCTTTCCAGCTTTCCTCCCTCCCTCCCTCCTTCCCTCCCTCCCGCCTTCCTTCCGTGTGTGTGCGTGTGTGTGTGTGTGTGTGGTGTGTGTGTGTGTGTGTGTGTGTGTGTGTGTGTGTGTGTCTTTTTTTCTTATCCTGGAAGCTCCTGTTTTCTAGTGATAAACTATCTTAGCTCCTCCCCTTCCCTCCCCCTCCCCTTTGCTCCCTCCCTCTCTCCTTCTCTTCCTTCCCTTCCTACCTTCCTTCCCTTCCTTCCCTTCCTTCCTTCCTTTCACACAGGTCTTTTGTCACTCAGCCTGGAGTGCAGTGGTGCAATCATGGTTCACTGCAGCCTTGACTCAAGCAATCTTCCCACCTCAGCTTCTCAAGTAACTGGAATTACAGGCACGTGTCACCATATCCAGTGATTTTTTCAATTTTTTTTTGGTAGAGATGAAGGTCTCACTATGTTGCCTAGGCTGGTCTTGAACTCCTGGTGTCAAGAAATTCTACTGCCTTGGGCTCTCAATGTGCTGGGATTACAGGTGTGAGCCACTGCATTCAGTTGCTTTTTTCTTTTTTGTCTGAGACATTTTTATTTCTCTTCCATTTCTGAAATACATTTTTGCTGCGTAAAGAATTCTAGGTTGATTTTAAAAAATCGTTCAGCAATCTGAAGCCTTTTTTTCCTGGTTGCATACTTTCTAATAAGAAGTCTAATGTAATTCCCATCTTTGTTCTTTTCTGTGTATTATCTTTTTTTTTTTTTTTCTGGCTGATACTAAGACTTTCCCCTGGTTTCAGCAATTTTACTATAATATGCCTTGATGCGGTTACAATTTTTTATTCTGCTTGGTGTTCTCTGAATGCCTTGAATTTGTGGGTTTATAGTTTTTATTAAATTTGGGACTATTTCAGCCATTATTTCTTCAAATTTCCCATACTTCTTTTAATACAGGTAATATCATTTTCAGTACTAAGATGACAGCCTCCTGAGGACTAAGGCTAAAATGTACCAATAGGTCTTTCCATTCTGGCTGGTGGAAACAGGCACAATTTTCATTCATATGGGAGCTCTGGGAATTGCTTCTCTTAGCCTTTTTTGGTGGTTTGTTTCCCCAGTTAGTTTTCAATTAGTCTCTTCTCAAACATGTGCAAATCAATGCTCATCCGAAGAAGCAAGGGGATCCTTCTTTAGATACTTGGAGTTGTATATACATGTAGCTTTCCCCTTTCTGGTTCTCTGTCCTCCAAATTTTAGCTACCTTGGCCTTCCCGAATCCTGATATTTGTCTCAAGTGAGCAATATTGCTGGACTTTGGGCTCTGCCACTGCCTGTCCCATGGCCTGGAAACTGTCTCAAGGCAGTAGGCTGGGGCAATTAGATGGCTCAACTTGTTTACTTCTCTTATCCTAGTAATCACTGTCCTACATTGTCTATTATCCAGTGTCTGAAAACCATTGTTTCATATATTGTATCAGAAAACCTATGCCAAAAATCATTGTTTTATTATGTTTTTTTCCAGCTGTTTAAGAGAGGAGGATAAATCCAGATCCCATTACTCAATTGTTGTCAGAGCAAACGTTCATACCTGGAAAGCATTTTAAAATACAGAGCCAATTCATCTCAGAAATTTAGACCTAGTAGGTCTGGTGTGGAATTCTGGACTCTTTTACTTATTAAAAAGTACTGAGATGATTCTGATACACAGTGTTGTAAACTATATCTTGATACCTCAGGTAGAGTCTTGTTCAGACTTTTTTTTTTACTGAGGGGGAAGACTAGACCATTTCATTTGAAAAACTTTTCCTGGTTCTGAGTACGATGGGGGTATTTATAGCCAACTAATAATCCAGCTGAAAACAATTAGGAGAGCCAGCTAAAACATAAAACATCTGTTTGAAGGCATCAACCAGCAGCTGAGGCAACCAGGACTCATGAGGACACAATCTCAGAGAAGGGGAAACTATACATAGAGGTGAACTGACATTCAGCAGTACCTTTGTCCCTTGAGGAAATTCTGGGCATAAGGCCAGAGCCTGAGTTTTGGTTCTGAGTACAGGAAGGGGCCCTAAGAGGCAAAGACACCACCAAGGATGATTCTGTCAGTTTAGCAGGGTTGGAGAGACAAACTTAAGAACAAGAGGGGCCAGATTCCCAGTGGGAAGGGAGGGGTGAATAACTGAGTCCAACACAGGAAGTTTCTCTCAAGTCATTTTCCAAATTCTGAAGATGCATGAGACAAAAGGCTAAGAAGCTAAGCAGAAAGCGTCTAAAAAGCAGAGTGAAGAGATTTTGACCATCTCATGGTTCTGCAGAAACAATAATTAGAGTTCAGTATCCACTGGGATGAAGGGTCCCAGGGAACACACACGACTCTCAGTTGGAATCCCTGGA
This sequence comes from Sapajus apella, assembly GCF_009761245.1. Taxonomy (NCBI): domain Eukaryota; kingdom Metazoa; phylum Chordata; class Mammalia; order Primates; family Cebidae; genus Sapajus; species Sapajus apella. The sequence continues at coordinate 1,978,612 of NW_022436961.1, forward strand.
GGCTTATGCTACCAGAGCAGCAGCAAAAAAGAGGTGAATTAAACCTTGCCAAAACCCAACCCCAAGTTAACTGAGTCTCTGGTTGATTAAGTTGATTAGCTCTCACTCTAAATGCTTTGCAAAGGACAGTAGGAATCCTTCTCTGGATGAAGATAATACTATCCAGAGCCTCTACAAGTTTTCATATTTGAATGTGTGACATCCTATTAAAAATTCTCAGGCAAGCTAAGAGCCAGGAAAAAAAAAAAAAATGACCCAAACCAATGGAAAGAACATACAATAGAAATAGATCCACAGAAGATGCAGCTATTGTAATGATCAGAAAGAGCTTTCAAATATCTAGGATTGGGTCAAGTGCAGTGGCTCATGCCTGTAATCCCAGCACTTTGGGAGGCTGAGGCAGGTGGATCACCTGGGGTCAGGAGTTTGAGACCAGCCTAACCAACAAGGTGAAACCACATCTCTACTAAAAATACAAAAATTAGCTGGGCATGGTGGCAGGCACCTGTAATCCCAGCTATTCAGGAGGCTGAGGCAGGAGAATTGCTTGAACTCGGGAGGCGGAGGTTGCAGTGAGCTGAGATCATGCCACTGCACTCCAGCCTGGGCAACAGAGCAAGACTCCATCTCAAAAAAAAAAGACAAAAACAAAAAAAAACAACTAGGATTAAAAAAAAATATCTAGGATTGATATGTTCAAGATAATAGCGGCAACAGCAGAGAAAATGCATAAATAAATAATTTCTCCAAATGAACTGGATTTTAGTTTAAGAATCATATGAAAATCCTAGAACTTAAAAATATAATAACCAAAATTAAGAACTCACAAATGGGTTTAAAAGTACACAATTAAATAGAATATACCAACTCATGCATAAAGAGAGAAAAAAAAAGGGGAAAAAAGATGATAGGAAATACAGATGGTAAACAATAAAAAAAATTCAGACATATGTATAATTTAAATCCTAAAAGGAAAGAAGAAGAGATAGTGACGAAGAATTTCCTAAAAGATATAAACCCGGCCGGGCGCGGTGGCTCAAGCCTGTAATCCCAGCACTTTGGGAGGCCGAGGCGGGTGGATCACGAGGTCAAGAGATCGAGACCATCCTGGTCAACGCGGTGAAACCCCATCTCTACTAAAACTACAAAAAATTGGCTGGGCATGGTGGCTCATGCCTGTAATCCCAGCTACTCAGGAGGCTGAGGCAGGAGAATTGCCTGAACCCAGGAGGCGGAGGTTGCGGTGAGCCGAGATTGCGCCATTGCACTCCAGCCTGGGTAACAAGAGCAAAACTCGGTCTCAAAAAAAAAAAAAAAAAAGAAAAAAGATATAAACCCACAAATGCAAGGGACCCTGTGAGTACACCCATTGCACTCATAAACCCAAGTAGGATAAATACAAAGAAAACCACATTTAGAAATAGCATAGTAAAGCTGTTGACAATCAAAGATAAGAAAAATCCTAAAAGGAGTCAAAAGAAAAAAGACACTACTTTCAAAGGAATAAAAGGAAGTGATAAAAACCAGAAGACAATGAAAGAACGTCTTTAAAGTGCTGAAAAAAAAATTCCCAAATCAGAATGCTATACCCAGCAAAAATATGAAGGATTATGCGAAGTTTTTAGGCAGTAAAACCCCACAAAAAATAAAAAGCAAAAACTTAAACAACCTTGGAGAGAGCTTGTTATCAACAGACCTGCTCTAAAACAGAGGAATTATCCAAATAGAAGGAAAACTTTCAGACAGAAGCACAGAAATGCATATTGGAATGAAGAGCAATATAAGGATAAATATGTAGGTTAATGTAAATGAGTATTGATTGTACAGAACAGTAAGTATAAATTCTTGTGTGGCTTAAAATACACACACAATTAAAATCCATGACAGCAAGAGACATAAAAGGGAGAGAAGTGGAGACAAAGCACAGTATTTTAATGTCTTAGCATTCCTGGGGAAGTGGTAGAAGTAATTATTTATTAGAAGGAATAAGTCAAAAAGCAATGTTGTAATCTCCAAAATTAGTAATGTATAATTTAAAAATTAATAAAGATGTTAATGATAGAGTTAAAATATTTTAATTAATTCAAAAGAAGGCAAAAAGCAGAGAACAGGGGATGTGAAACAGGTGATTCAAAAGAAAATAAATGGTGATAGGGTAGACATACATCCAAATATACCAGTAATTACATTAAATGTAAATGGACTAAAAATTTTTCCTGTTGAAACCAAGAAAGAGCAATCTTCTAATTTCAGGCTGGCATGGACTCTGCATAAGACACAATTACCAAGTACAAGTGAAAAGGCAGGGATTCCTAGAGCAAAATATGCAACGGGGAAATAACTTTTAACTGCCAGCTCCACAGGGCTGAATCTTGAGTAAAGGTTGAACTAAGAAAAACTATCCTTTTTGAAGGATAGAAGAACAACAACAACAAAAAAAAACAAAGAAAAAAAGAAAAAGAAAAACTATCCTTTCAGAGTGCAGATTGTTTTTTAACTTGCAAATGATGAGGACTTTAATCTGTCTTTGTTGTGAGATTTTCATTTTGAGAAGACCTGAATGTGCCATTTAGTTATGCAAATGTAAAGCAGAGACTCTTTATGGAAGCTGTGTGAAAAGCTCAACTGTGCTTTGTTATACATTGTTTTAAATTCTTGCTACTGTTTGCTTAATCCCCAGTTTGGTCTTTCACTGGGATGGCTGTGGCTAGTTTTCCTCCAAATTATCCAAAAGTAAACACAACTCATCTCTGTATTATTTTTCTTTAAGGCGACACACTGTAGTCTCACATGAAGAACTCATTGTCTTTGTATTAATACAACTTTATCTGTCCTCTTTGGGAAATAAAAATCTGCCTATTCTACTAAAAGATATTTTTTTTTCCTGTTTCATTACAAACACGGACCATTTTACCTGAGAATGTGTCTGATTAATCTAGGATGAAAGAGATCCTTTCTAGTGGATTATTTTCTATCCCAAATTTCCGTACTGCTTTGGAGATGGAGCTTGGAAGTAGGCGATGAACGGCAGCTCAGCCAACCTCATTACATTACACTTCTGTTTCTATGTCAGTGTCAGGATATTGATTTGGCTGGACCATCATTTGAAAGTTATTTTATTTATTTATTTATTTTGACTGAGTCTTGCTTTATTGCCCAGGCTAGAGTGCAGTGGTGCGATCTCGGCTCACTGCAACCTCTGTCTCCCGGGTTCAAGCGATTCTCCTGCCTCAGTTCCCGAGTAGCTGGGATTACAGGAGCGCGCCACCACGCCCAGCTAATTTTTGTATTTTTTAGTAGAGACCGGGTTTCTACTATTTCACCATTTTAGTCAGGCTGGTCTCCAACTCCTGACACCTCAGTTGATCTGCCCGCCTCAGCCTCCGCAAATGCTGGGATTACAGGCTGAATCACCATGCCCAGCCCAAGTTACCTTATTCCTATTGAATGGTCCATATGGTCTACCGTATGGAAGGTGGGGCTAAGGATTAGAGTGGAGATCGGATATAGAGACAGAAAAGGTTGGGTTCCCTCTCGTAGTGTCTCCCAGGCTGGAGTGCAGTGGCGATCATAGTTCACTGCAGCCTGGAACTTCTGGGCTCAAGCAGGCCTCTCGAGTGGCTGGGCCATGGAAGCGCCCCGCTACAACCGGGTTTCTTAACGGCTTAAATTTTTCATTCACGGGCAACACTTTTTTGTTGTTGTTGTTATAGTCCGCCTTCTACAGTACTTGTACATTATTTTAGGTGCTGGAGATGCAAAGAGTCATAATAGGAGAGCATTTACCAGCGAATGTATTCAGAATATATATATATATGAGAGACAGAGCGCGCACACAAAATATATAAGCGCAAAATGACTACAGCAAATGATACTACTACAGAAATTCAGAAAAGGAAGTCAGCATGGACGTTAAGGCAATGAGTGACAAGGGGGCCTTAAAAGCTAAAGCTGAGATAAAATGAGGAGGTTTTGGGGTCGACAGTCTAGGAGGGGAAGTACAGGGTTGGGGACAGAGCAGATAAAGGTCAGGCAGCAGGGTACACTTCCATGTAAATGATTAAGCCTTTGGTATGTCTTTTTCACGTCATTCACGGTCTTTCTAGTGAATGCAGGAAAAAAGTCTGACTTGGCCAGGCGTGGTGTCTCACGTCTGTAATCCCAGCACTTTGGGAGGCGGAGGCGGGCAGGTCACTTGAAGTCAAGGAGTTTGAGACCAGCCTGGCCAAAACAGTGAAACCCCGTCTCTACTAAAAATATAAACATTAGCCGGACGTGGTGGTGGACGCCTGAAATCCCAGCTACTCTGGAGGATGAGGAAGGAGAATCGCTTGAACTCGGGAGACAGAAGTTGCAGTGAGCCAAGGTCGCACCACTGCACTCCAGCCTGGGCGACAGAGCAAGACTGTCTCAAAAAAAAAAAAAAACAAAAAAACTATGACTCAATCTCTGCATCCAAGAGTTTAAACCAGATGAAAGGCAAGACAAAAAGAAACATCCATGCAGTCAGTAGAGGATAGGCAGGCCACGAAGAAGTGCCTGCTTGTGGTTCTGTCCTAAGTACGGACTGCAGTTCCGTACAGGGCAGGAAGCGAAGACCGGCTTTAGAATAAGACAAATCTCGGTCCCAGGCTCAGGTGAGCGCCACACACTAGCTGTGTGACCTTGTCCAAGTCACACGACCCAGGTCTGTGGAGTTTCCCACAAAATGGCTCTGGTGAGGTCCAAGAACCCACTCAGCTGCTGGTGGAGAGAAGAAATGAAGTCACTGGTTAAAGGGCTTAACACCGGTGCCTCCGGTTCCGCCCTCTCCCCAACTCTTCCCTCCAGCAGGAGAGCTCTGTCGGGGGCTGAGGCGAGCAGCCAGGGGTGAGGACAGGAAGCCGCCTCCTCGCCGCCCCCCAGCCCCGCCCACGGGCACACCTCGGCCTCGGGCTCCCGGACCGTCGCCGTACAAGTCGGGGTGCAGGCAAAAGAGTGGAGAGGGAGGGCTCGCTAAAAGTAAACAGGCGCAGCCGAAGAGTTCCCATCCTGCGTGGCTGCCGGATTTCCGTGCGACACTGAAGCCACCCCACCCAGGCGCCTGCCCTTAGTTTCCCCAGCTGTGGCATGGAGGTGCACCGGCTCCACCTCTCCCGGGTCGCCGCCTGACCTAAACGTGTGAGAAGGCCGAGAAGGAGCCCCCGGCTAGCCAGCCTCCAGCCCCTTCCAGTCCTCCTCCCACCCTGGCTTTGGCCTTTTGTACCCGCCCCACGTGACCCCGCCGGCCGGCTCTTCCCTGCTGCCCCGCCCCGCCCTCCGGCCTTTCCCGGCTCTCGGCCCAGCTCTTCCCGCTCTCGGCCGTCCCCCTCCCGCGCTGCCGGGCCTCCACCTCCCCTCGCCTCCCGCCCAGGCTCTTCCCGCTCCCTCCCCCAGGCAGCCGTTCCCTCGCGACGCTCCCCTCCCCCCGCGGCTGTTCCGCCGCTTCGCCTCCCCTCCCCCCGGCCAGAGCTCACTGTCTCCAAGATGGCGGCCGTGTCAGTTTGGGGCATCTCCGCGGTCCGGATTGGGGCCCCGGGATCCCGGCTCTCCTTCCTCCCGGTAAGTAGCCGACGGGCCGCCCCCGGCCGCCCCCGGCCGCCCAGCCCGAGGCCGAGCCGCTCCAGGGCCCGCTCCGCTGCCTCGCGGGGTCGGCGGGCCGCTGCAGGCCCCGCCGCGGCCTGCGCCGCCTCCTGCTGCTCTGCGCCAGGCCTCGGGCTGGGGCGCCGTGGCCGCCCCCT
>NW_022436961.1:1984770-2117860 GCF_009761245.1 Sapajus apella
CGCCCGCCCGCCGGGCGCCCTGCTGCCCCCGCCCGCGGCCCGCGCGCCGCCGCCTGGCCCCGCGCTCACGGGCCCCGCGCCCCGACCCCGCTGGCCGGGCCCGCCCTGGGGGAGCCGGCGGGTGGGCGGGTGGCGAGCGGCCCAGGCCGCGGAGCCTCGGGCTGGCGGAGCCGGCGAGCCCGCTCTCCCTCGGGGCGCGCCCACCCGCTTTCCGCGCGCCGCGTCGGCCGGGTCGGGCGGCTTCCTCCGCGCTCGCGGGCGCTCTGTCATGGGCTTGGGTTCCGGCTCCGGCTTGGGCTCCGGCCCGGGGAGTGAGGATCGGAGCCGGGCTGAGGCGGCGAGCGGGGCTGACAGGCCGGCGGGTGTTGTGGTGCGAGGCGCAGCACGTGTGGTGTTGTGTCTGCCCGGCTGTCAGCCCCGCCGCCGAGGGAAGGCCGGCCGCCTGTCAACCTCGCCTTCTGGCCCGGTGCGCGACTGTCAGGCTCCCGGCACCCCGCGCCGCCCTCGAGCCGGCCCCCGGAGCTTAGGGTGCGGAGCTGGGCTGGGGCGATGCACCGCTCTGAACTCCTTCACGTGATTTCATTGTTAACTTGTTCTCGGGGTCTGTATCCATCGCGTGGAAACGGCGCAGCGCCCGTCGGCGGGCTGCGGGGCTGTGCCGATCCAAGTTTTTAAAGTTTCTCGCTCTTTGAAAAGAGAGCGCGAAGACGTGTTTGGGGGTGGGGAATGGGGACGGGAAGGACTGTCGGAAGCGAGTAGCGCTCGCTCTAGCCGCTGGTGTACTTTCCGGGAGTTAAGTTCCGAGGCTGCAGGCGCCTTACTTTCCGAAGACCTGGAGACTGCTGCCAATCCGGGTCGGAAAGACAATGAGTGACTGTCACTCATTCTTTTACCTGCGAAGCTTAATCAATTACGCCGTTCGTTCCCAGCTTCTTAAGCTCACGTTGTAGCTTCTCATTTAGTTTAGCTTAATGTCTGTATAGTGAGCTTGCTTGGAGTAATAATACTCCGATTTCTATCCTCTGGAGACCCTCACCAAAATGAAGAATCCCTCTCCCAGGGGGCTTCTTTTTAGGCAGCTAATTTTAAAACAAATCTTGGCTCAGATTTGAATGTTTGCTTCACTCTTTTATTTCCTATCAGAGTTAATAGTAATCTCTCTTTCCTAGTGTGTATTAGTTTTCCGTTTGATTTTAATGTCACTACTAAGAATAGTTGCTGTGGGAGCCATTTGTCTACCATTGTTTATATTGTAATGCAAATGATTTCCAGAACGAGAGCCGAAGTTCCAAAAAAACGCTTCAGTTAAACTTATTTTTGGAGGCCAAAGAGTTAGATTCAGAATTCAATATTTTAGTGATTAAAAAAAATTGTATCTACCATATTCTTTTGTAGGAAGGGATACTGACTTTGATTCAGAGAGACAGTATATTTGTGTTTGTATTTTATTCATGTTCGTTTCAGAGCAGCAATCTTGAATTTATATCTTTATTATATGGGCTTCTGTTGAGACCCACAAGTAGTCAGTACATTGTTTTTCTGTACTGTACATTTTGTATGTAGTATGTGCATTGACCCCAGGGCCTTCCTTATTTCTAGTTTTCCTGTCTATGAATTGCTTATGCACAACTTGACAGCTGTGACTCTCTTCAGCATATGGATAGTAACATCTTAGTTTGGATTAGGAGACGCTAACAGCATATAATTCTTCAAGTTTGAATGAAAGTGGATTATTTTTAAATTCAGTAAAGCACTTTCACTCTAGGCTATTTTCAATAGTATTTTTGTTTCCATTTGAAAAGCTTAAGGTAATATTGTACTTAAACTATAAACTAGGCGCATGCTGTATTCATTGTTTATTTTCACATATGAAATAGCTAAATTTTCTCAATCGTTTTCTGCCTGTCGACTGTTTTTTATCCACTCTGAATGTCTAGAATTTTGAAAGATGAAAGATTCACTCTTACTTTCATTGCAGGATTCTTTCTACTAATCCAGATACTTGTTGAAGTGCTGACTAGTTTCTTGGGGAAAGATGTCGAGGAAGAGTTGAAATTCCTAGACTGGTGAGCAGAGATTGTGGAGTATAGAATAGCCATCATCCCCTCTGGTTAGTGGTAGCTTAAGGTCATTCTTAGAACATCTCCTGTGTTTCCTCCTTGTATCCCAATTACTCATCTTTTCTTTTCTTTTTTATCCCAATGGTTTATGTACATGATTGTTTGGAATTTAATAGATAAGTTTGGAAATTCTAAAGGGTGCCTGGTAAACACTTGCTGTTTGATTGCTGTAAGATAAGGATGCTTATTTTCATTCAAAATAGGTCTTAGTAGAAAACTGACATTATTTTCATTGCTTTTCAGGCATAAGATGCACATTTTTCTGCTCTGAAGCTGGGAATGAAATATTCTTGAGTTCTTACAACTTTATGACGAGACCCATGTGTGGTGCTATTGAGAAATTCATTGGGAAGTTTGAAGACATTTCAAACAACAGGTTGTTTTGGTTTTTATAGTACAATTGGGGAGGCATTCTATTTTGTGAAAGGAGGAAGGACTTAGGCCAGAAAACTTGTATGCTATGGTTAACTGGTTCCCAGCCTCCGAGAGTCTTGTTTTCCATGGTGTAAAACTTACTCAGCATCAGGATAAGGGATAACGACTCTATGGATATACAGAATCCTTCACCATGGTAAAACTCGCAAACCCGCTTTATACTGAGTGGATTTTGGAGGCCATCAAAAAAGTGAAAAAGCAGAAACAGCGTCCTTCAGAAGAAAGGATATGCAATGCAGTGTCTTCATCCCATGGCTTGGATCGTAAAACTGTTTTAGAACAATTAGAGTTGAGTGTTAAAGATGGAACAATTTTAAAAGTCTCAAATAAAGGACTCAATTCCTATAAAGATCCTGATAATCCTGGGCGAATAGCACTTCCTAAGCCTCGGAACCATGGAAAATTGGATAATAAACAAAATGTGGATTGGAATAAACTGATCAAGAGGGCAGTTGAGGGCTTGGCAGAGTCTGGTGGCTCAACTTTGAAAAGCATTGAACGTTTTTTGAAAGGTCAGAAGGATGTGTCTGCATTATTTGGAGGCAGTGCTGCCTCTGGCTTTCACCAGCAGTTACGATTGGCTATCAAACGTGCCATTGGCCACGGTAGAATCCTTAAAGATGGACCTCTTTATCGGCTCAACACTAAAGCTACCAGTGTGGATGGGAAAGAGAGTTGTGAGTCTCTTTCCTGTTTACCTCCAGTGTCCCTTCTTCCACATGAAAAGGATAAGGTAAGAATGGCATATGCGTCCGGGTTTATAGAGCTGATGATACAGGATGCTACAAATTCACGTTTCTAGGAAGTTATATTCAACTTTTTTGTTTGGGGACTTTTGCGAAGTGATCACCTCTGGTTTTTTATTGGTGCGTTCTAGCTATGAGAACTTCATATATTTGTTCTGATGCTTTGAAATATTTGAAGCCTATTATTTTGCCTGAGGAGTACTCCAACATGAGACTTGAAAACTTTTAACTAATGCCTTACTGCTGGAAGTTGATGAGCAGCCAAATCCTGGAGACTTGAATTTGAAACAAGCAGATGACTCTGAGAATCTGTCTTTCTCTATTTTCCATTTTATGTCATATTATTCTTTAGACAGGAATGAGACAGATCTCATGACCCATAGGCACAACTAAACAAACTTAGCAATTCTTGTTTCTGCTGTTTGTATTATAGCTTTCTATCATGTATTACGGCTTTGCATATGATGAAGTCCTAAATGTTATTTATGACGGTTATAGTTACTTGGGACAGGAATACAGTATCCTATATTAGAAAAGTTCTGGAGAGCTTGGTACAGTAGCTCATGCCTGTAATCTCAGCACTTTGGGAGGCTGGGGTAGGAGGATGGCTGGAGCCCAGGAGTTTGAGCCTAGCCTGGGCAACGTAGCGAGACCCCATGTCTACCAAAAATAGAAAGATTAGCCAGGTATAGGCATGCCTGTAGTCCTAGCTACTTGGGAGGCTGTGTTGGGGAGGATCACTTGAGCCCAGGGGCTCGAGTCTGCAGTGAACTATGCTCTTGCCACTGTATTTCAGCCTGGACAACTAACTAACTGAGACCCTGTTCTGAAAACAGAAAGGTAAAGTTCTGGAGAGTTAGGAGTTTTGATGTCCAGGTGTATACTTTGTTGTGTGTTTTAGGGTGTTATTGTGTATAGTTGAAAGTATGACTTCTTAAAGAGTAAATTTGGTGCTTACGTAGATACTTGGAGATTAGGAGAATTTTGTTAGTACCTGTGTTTTACATTGACCTAGTATCTTAGCTGTAAATTTACTTGAGTTGCTCTGAATTGTAGTTCCTTGGAGAGCAGTGATGCTTTAAGTTTCTGCACACCTTGGTATAAATAAAATGATCTTCATTTCGCTTAAGATGATGGAGAATACCTCTAAGGGAGAGATGGTAAAGTTAACATGGAATGTATTTTAAAAATTTGAGGTTTGATCTAAATTTGTTGTATTGTTAGCAGCCCACTGAATACCTGTGGATTTTTCTTTAACAATTGAAAACAGTATTTTTCTTTGATGAAGGTTTTAGTGATCTATTTTAGGGTTGAATTTTCCCTGTGAACATTGAAATAGAAACATAATCTTACTGTTATTACCCTTGAAATGATTCTCATATAATCATGAATTGATAGAGAATCTCATTCATAAAATGGTTCTATATGATTTGAGCATTCTTTTTTTCTTTTTTCGAGATGGAATGTTGCTCTGTTGCCAGGCTGGAGCACAGTGGCGCAGTCTCGGATCATTGCAACCGCCACCTCCCGGGTTCAAGCGATTCTTCCGCCTCAGCCTTCCAAGTGGCTGGGACTACAGGCACGTGCCAAATGCCCGGCTAATTTTTGTATTATTAGTAGAGACGGGGTTTCACCATGTTGGCCAGGATGGTCTCGATCTCTTGACCTCGTGATCCACCGGCCTCGGCCTCCCAAAGTGCTGGGATTGCAGGTGTGAGCCACCGCACCTGGCCTAATTCAAGCATTTATTAAGACTATGTATTAAAAATTCAAGGTAGACAAGTAATTAAAATGCTTTTTTCTGTATTTCAGTGCTGCAAGAACTCTTACCTGAAAAAACTGTTTCTTTATCACATGTGGCTGAAGTTAAATATAATGATTGAGTTTCTACAGTTATTATAAAATGATCTAACAGGTTAACTGCCTGGAAACAGGAAGTAATTTATAGTTAGATCAGTTCAGTGCCATACCTGTGAATTGGATGTTATAAGTTCTTGTTAGGACAGCTGTTTGCTTTCATTTATTTATTTTTGAGATGGGATCTCACTCTGTTGCCCAGGCTGGAGTGCAGGGGTGCAGTCTCAACTTACTGCAACCTCCGCCTCCCAGGTTCAAGCAATTCTTCTGCCTCAACTTCCCAAGTAGCTGAAATTACAGACATATGCCAGTATGCCTGGCTAATTTTTGTATTTTTAGTACAGACGAGGTTTCACCATGTTGTCCAGGCTGCTCTTGAACTCCTGACCTTAGGTTATCCATCTGCCTTCACCTCCCAAAGTATTGGAATTACAGGTGTGAGCCATGGTGCCTGGCCTGTTGTTTGCTTTTTATTATAATTACCCCTGCTTGAATTATCAATAGATATTTTAGTTAAAAAATATATTAGCCATATAAAAATGTCATTTGTGCATATTTTTAAAAGGTGGTCAATATGGTACAATGCAAGACAAATCCAAGTCCTAGAACCCTGGGATTTTACTTTTGGAAGGGACCCTGAGAACCGTCTAATAGTCCTTATTTTGCAGCTGAGCTAAGGACCTTTGTTGAGACCACTTCATAGGACCTTTTTATTAAGAAAAGTTTAATTTAGTAGAGATGTGCTGGTTTGCTTTGGCTGCAGTGCAGTGGTGCAATCTCTGCTCACTGCAACCTCTGCCTCCAGGGTTCAAGTGATTCTCCTGTCTCAGCCTCTTGGGTAGCTGGGATTACAGGTGTGCACCACCACACTCAGCTACTTTTTTTTGTATTTTTAGTAGAGACAGGCTTTCACCATGTTAGGCTGGTCTCAACTTCTGACCTCAAATGACCTGCCTGCCTTGGCCTCTCAAAGTGCTGGGATTATAGGGGTGAGCCACTGCACCTGGCCTTATTTGCTTTTTCTTGGAGAAATAAGCAAAACAAGAAAAGCAAAAGTCATTTATTTAGTAATTGAAAAAATGAAAAAGAAATACCCATTTGCTTACATAGCTTTCATATATAGTGTTGTTAACCAAAGTAACTAAATTTAGACATATGGGGAAATTGAGTTTCTTTGAGTAAGTAGACTTGTATGTGTACTGATCTCATTGGAAAACTAATTTCTTGAAAATATCTATGAAATTAGAGTTGATGAGCTCTGTTCTATATTTTTAAATGGAGTCTTATCTTCAGTAGTGAATTTCCTGTGCGACTTCCCCAAAGATATGAACAGTTCACATTCAAAATCATAATACAGTGAACTCTAGAATGAGGAATTATTCCTCTGAACAGATTATGTCTGCCCCTTTTATTGTATTTTAACTATTTTCGTTCCTCTCCTTTAAACTATCCAGTCAGTTCCTATGCAGAATTGTTGGTATGCTGTTATGAACCTAGATGTTCTCAAAAAAGAAAAAAAATTAGACAGTTTATTTGACAGTGATAGAGAAAGGAAGGTGTATAGGCAAGAAGTATTTTCATTTTTAGGCATTAATTGGCTCAGCATATAGTCAATGAGCATCTACTGTGGGCCCAGCACTCTGCTTGGAACAGACAGTTCTGTCTTCTCTGGGGCACTAATACAGGTATTTCTATTGACCTGGCCAGCTGTAAGGGGAAGATGAAATTCAAAGACTGTGTGGAGTAACCTGAGCAAGTTCCTCTTTATTTTTTCCGATATCAATTCTAATTTTTCTATTTGTGTGTGTGTGTGTGTGTGTGTGTGCGCACGCGCTATTAACCTTTGGATGGAACTCTATGTTAGATTTTCAGCTGCTGAGTGGTTTTGGTCTTTTTGGGAGATCAACTGTAAAAATACGTTTAAGAGGAGTTCTGTGAAGACATTTGAACTTTAGTATGTTCTTTTCACATTGATAAGTAGTGAGGAGAACCCATGGGATACTGTGATTAAAAGTTTTTACCCATGTTACAAGGGAAATTTTTGAGCTAACTTTAGAGTGTGGTAGTTCATGGTGAGTTTATTTGTTTAACTTAAGTGTTTGTTTACTATGTGCCAGGCATTACTTTAATGCTGTACTTATATTAACTCATTTAATCCTCTAACATAACTAGCTAGTTATTAATAACATACCAGTACCAGCAGTGAAATAGGTACTGTTATTTTACAGCTGAAGAAACTGAGGCATAAAAGAGATTTCAGTAATTTGCTGAAGTCACACAAATACTGGTGGCAGAGCTGGGATTTGAATTTGGGCAGTCTGGCTCCAGAGGCTTTCTAAATAGCCACACTGACCACCTCTTAGGAGCAGTGGCCATCACTGCACTCAAGTACAAAATTGTGAATTTCCTTGGTATTAACTTCATAGCACGTTTCCTAATTGTGAAAGGGCAAGTTTCCGTCACCCCACTTTCATTGTTTATGTCCTTTTTTCTTTTTTGCAGGAGAGATTTGAAAACTCACTTTGGACCAGTGATAAGAATATGTTAGGACGCAAATAATCTAGTTTTGTATGTCTGAGATCCATTAAAAAAAAAGTTTCACTTACATGCGATTTTTTTTTTTTCCCTTAAAGATAATTTCTTTACTTAACTAATTTTCATTTCAGTTGTCACCAACATTTTCTGATAGGCAATTTAACTAATTTTCATTTCAGTTGTCACCAACATTTTCTGATAGGCAATTTAGGGAATCCGTTGTATGGCTATACCAGAGTGCTTTAATTTGCGACAAAAATACTGCTTTCCTTGAATCATGGGATTACAGGTTAGGAGGATAGTGTGTAAGTGGCTTAACTAGTAACAACTTCCTCCTTGTAAATTTCTTTTTGAAATGCAGATATCACTGTAAGGTAATTTGTTCCATTTATTTAACTTATTCATTATTTAGCAAGCATTTGAATGCCTGCCATGAACAGTGCATTTAGGATTTAGGTCCTGTGAGGGGATTAAAGCAGAAATAATGAAGACACAAAATACATTTTTTGAAAGCCTTTTTTACTTTATGAACTGTGTTTTTTTACATTATTATTTTTTCATAACAATTAAATGTCATGACTCTGAGAAATAATTAGATGTTTAGTGGGCAAGGCAATTATTTGAGATTGTAATGGTCTATTTAAAAAATTATCTTTATATAGTGAGACTTGGAAAGATTCAGTTTCCTTTCAAGAATAATTTTCACCTTGATTTCAAACTTCTGAGTTCATTTTACACACTAACATAACTTACTTGAATATATATAGCTTGTGTTCTGTATTACTAGTCCAGAAAAGCATGCTCTTTCATGGTAATCAGCCAAATCAGTGTTGTTACTCTGTGGCATAGTGTTTTGGAACAGAACTATAATTTGCTAAAGCATTCAGTTGGAAAGAGAAGAGAAGGTATTGTCAACTGTTATTGTTCAAGTTACTACCCAGCTGGGTAACCTGGAGCAGAAAGATCCAATGATAGATAAATCTCTTGACTTCCACCTAAGTTACCTCTCAATATGGTCAACTCTGGTGTCCAAATTATTTTGTTTTATTGGAATTTTATTTTAAATTATAGACTAAGTAGGGCTTTGACAGGAATTTAGATTTTTGATGTAGAGATACTACTGATTTAAATGTTTTTTTTTTTATTTAAGAGATGGAGTCTTGCTCTGTTGCCCAGGCTGGAGTGCAGTGGTGCAACCTCCGCCTCCCAGGTTCAAGCGATTTTCCTGCCTCAGTCTCTTAAGTAAGCCAGGATTATAGGTGTGCACCACCAAGCCTGGCTAAGTTTTGTATTTTTAGTAGAGATGGGGTTTCACCAGGTTGCCCAGGCTGGTCTTGAACTCCTGACCTCATGATCTGCCCGCCTCGGCCTCTCAAAGTGTTGAGATTACAGGCATGAGCCATCACACCTGGGGATATGTTTTTAAGTTACAGAAAGTTAAGAGTGTTAAAGTTTTGATTTAGCTATTTGGAAATGACCTTTATGGTAGAATTGTTTCACATTTTATATGTTAGAATTATGGTGTTATATAAGAAAACTGTTAATAAATGTAAGCTTGGAAATTTCAATTTCAGATACCTTGTTGCTTTGAAATTGTGTGAAAAAGGCAATGAATAGTAGTCCATGCTGTTAAATTTAGGGGATGTGTGGACTGCTTGACAGAATGATTGTTCACTTCAAAAAAAAAAAACCCAAAAAATGTTCTGAAAGCAAAAGATAAAATGTTGAGAATACAGTGACATAGAAAATGTAGCTATCGTAATATTATCAAGTGTGAAACGGATTGATCTCAATAATTGTTATATTTAATAATTTTTCATGACATACATTTCTTTATTTTCTTTTGAGATGGAGTCTTGCTCTGTCACTTAAGCTGGAGTGCAGTGGCCCAGACTCCGCCTTCCAGGTTCAAGTGATTCTCCTATCTCAACCCCCGCAGTAGCTGGGATTACAGGTGCGTGCCACCATGTCCAGCTAATTTTTGTATTTTTAGTAGAGACCAGGTTTCACCATGTTGGTCAGTCTGGTCAGTCTGGTCTCGAACTCCTGCCCGCCTCGGCCTCCCAAAGTGCTAGGATTACAGGCGTGAGCCACTGTGCCCGGACCATGTCGTACATTTCTTTTTTTTTTTTTTTTAAGAGGGAGTTTCCCTCTTGTTGCCCAGGCTGGAGTGCAATGGTGCAATCTTGGCTCACCACAAACCCTGCCTCCTGGGTTCAAGCGATTCTCCTGCCTCAGCCTCCGGAGTAGCTGGGATTACAGGCATGTGCCACCATGCCTGGCTAATTTTGTATTTTTAGTAGAGATGGGGTTTTTCCATGTTAACCAGGCTGGCCTCGAATTCCTGACCGCAGGTGATCCACCTGCCTCAGCCTTCCAAAGTGCTCGGATTACAGGTGTGAGCCACCACGCCCGGCCAACTGTACAAATTTTTTTGATCATCTACTTCACCTATGAGCTCAATGATTTTTGGTAATTTTTAACCCATGACACCCCCCAAAATAAAACGAGCTACTTACTAAAGCTTGGGTTAGCCATTACTAATCAGAACTTCTATACCAAACCAATTTTTCTTATACTTAACAGTCTAGACATTTTTCTAGTGACTAAGTACTTTACTCTTTCTTGGTCCACCTTCCAACTGATGAAATAAAGGGAACAAATCAGTGAAGACATCAGATACCACAAATGGCTTCAGGAATAGAAATCTAAAGGATTTAACCATCTTAACCTCTTTTTTTTTTTTTTTTTTGCTCTATATTGATAGGGCAAAGAGTTGGAGGGAATGTAAAAAGTTGCCTACAGAAACCTGTTAATAGCTAACATTTGTTAAGGGCTGATGATGTGTTGGGCACTTTTTAAAGTTCTTTAACATGTTCTTATTGAAGTCTCAAAAGAACTCTACATGATTAAGTTTTATAGGCATAATATATTTATATAATAGGTATTTAATAGTATTTAATAATATAAATTTTTGTTATGTCTTATAGAAAACCAAATGGAAAATGAATATAAAGAAATGCAAAACACATTAAATTTCTTTTGACCCTAGCTGCCTGTTTTTTATTTAGTTGATCCTGGACATGTGGGCCAGTACTTTTTTTTTGTTACACTTATCTTTAATACTAGGAGAGCAAATACACGACAGGAACTGTGATGAATCTGGAAAGAAAATTTTTATCATTCAGCCTTCTTGAGGCTGTAAGAATCTCTTTAACATCTTTTAGATTTGTTTTCTCTTTGCATTTAAAGTTTTGGAGAAAATACCTTCATCATACCAACTTGGTTCTTAGCTATGTAAGAGGACTAATCTAGGTGCCAAGTTTACTGGTTTAAGTAGAATTAAAAATTTATTTTTTCTGGTGACCTGGAGAGTGTTTTTAAAAATTATAAAAATTGAATGCTTTTCATGCTCTGATTTATGCATAGGAATTATTAAGAGCTTCATTCTGATAAAGTTGTTTACCAATTGGCTACTCAGTGGTGGAGTCATTTCACAAAGGATCTGCAGCAGATGAATTAGACCAGTAGTAGCTTCACCCTTCTGCTTGTCCCAGCTGGAGCAGGATTAGGACTCATTCAACTGCAGCTGGTTCCCAGGAAAATGAAAGCAGTTCCTTCTGGTTTTTTTCCTTTCACAGGAAAGTCGTAGTTCCCAACAGATGGCTTTCATCAGCCCTGTACATGTATCTGTAAATTCAAGGCCAAAGAATTACTTTCATCTTCATTAAGGAACAGGTGAAAAAACCGTTTGTAGTGTGGCACTATTTTGTTAGGGGTTGAATTAAGCATAGAGATTATAGTAGTATGTAATTCTGGGTCAAAATAGCTTTTAACTGTCAGCAATTAAAAAGAAAGACTGCTAAGGAAAAACAAATCTGGCTGTAGTGTTGATTGAGATATCTTTTATGGTTGAGTTGTATTTTGCTTATGAAATAGAGATGATTAGAAAAAAAGACTTGTATCTTCTGCATTTTGTAGAATGTTGAGCCAGTAGCAATCTTGGATCACAGTGATTCTAATCTGATTTCACAAATAATAGGGAAATTTGAGAGCCAAAGATTGAAGTGTCTTGTCCAATGCCACAGAGAAAGTTGATACCATCTAGGAGAATTGATCGGGCCCTTCTCAGTTCTGTGCTCTTTTCATTATGCTGTAGTACTGTGAGCCTAAGATAATTTAGTTAGAATTGTCTTCCTTAATGGAAACCATAGAATAAACCTTGTCTAGAGATTTTTGGTGGTATTGTAAACCACAGGTATATAAATCTGCTATTTCAGTGTATGAAAATAGCTGTACTCTCTTGTTAAGAGTTTTCAAACAACTTTTTGGGAAAAGACTGCTTTCTTATGGCCCAGATGAGAGGAATCAGAAAGTTTTCTTATGTTACTGGCTGAATATTAGAAGAGGAACATGTTGAGCTATCTTAATGCTGAAAGAAAAAGTGCTCCTTGAGTTTTGAAATAAAAGTTCATTTAAAGGTAAGTCTGGCTGGGCACAGTGGCTCACGCCTATAATCCCAGCACTTTCGGAGGTAGAGGCAGGTGGATTACTTGAGGTCAGGAGTTCGAGACCAGCCTGACCAACGTGGAGAAACCCCATCTCTACTAAAAATACAAAATTAGCTGGGCGTGTTGGTGCATGCCTGTAATCTCAGTTACTCAGGAGGCTGAGGCAGGAGAATTGCCTGAACTCAGGAGGTGGAGGTTGCCGTGAGCCAAGATTGCGCCATTGCACTCCAGCCTGGACAACAAGAACAAAACTCAATCTCAAAAAAAAAAGGTAAGTCTGATTTTTAATAGGTCTGTTTACCAGATGATCTCTGAGTGACTTGGATAATTGGTTAGAATTTAAAATTCTTGAGACTGAGATAGAGATAGCAAGGTACAAGCCATTCTATTATTTAATGAAGTAATTTTTACCAAAGACATTAAATATGGGTAGACCAAAAGTGTATAGTCTAGCACTCCTATAAACATAGTGTCTGGGAAGAGCTTGAGAAATTTGTAATGTTATCTGTAAACAGACCGTGTGGGGAAGACTGCAGACAACACTTATTTTTTGTCTTTATGACTAACACTTCATCTCTGCATCATTCTGCTTTGTTGTAAAGCTTAGCAAGTACATTAGAATAGTGGCAAATAAAGGTTAAGATTGGGGACAGTTATTTGTAAAATAATTGGGCGATTTTAAGATTATAGGTGTAACTTGTTAAGAAGAAAATAGCCGGTGTGGAAAGAAAATCTGGCAACCAAAAAAAAAAATACAACTTTTAATGTGTGAAAGAAGATAGTTGCTTCTTTTGCCGTTTACCTTTTGTGTAGAATAGGTGATTCTGAGGATCTAGAGGTGTTGTCAGATTGTACTATGGGCTGTGTTTTTCTCCAGGGAATTGTGAACTATAGTTGATCTAGAGAGCTGCTAAGTGTTGGTTTTCAATTCTTTGAGCTTAGTAAAGTCTAGGTTCTTTTTTTCTTATTGGGTACAGTGAAGCATTTAACTCCTGAGTTTTCTAAAACCTGTAGCAGAACTCTCAGAAGCATTATTACTGTTTTTGTGTATGAAGTGTGATTCTGTACTTTAATGGTTTCCCAATATTTCTATTCAGGGCATCTTTAAATATTGAACTTAGTGTTTAGATCCTCTTTCACCATTTTCCTGCCTTAGTTTTTTCCATGCCACTCAGTTTTTCTTTAATTCTGTAACATAAATCCAAAGCCCTATTCTTTCAAAAGCAGTGGTTTTGGGCACTAAATTCACTTTAGCATTACCTGAGGAGGCTTTAAAAATACATACCAAACCAATTAATTTTTACTAGCAGTGAGGCCCAGGTTTCAGGGTTTTTTGGTTTGTTTTTTGTTTTAAAGAATGTTTGTCTGATGTGCCACAGGGATTGAGAACCGTTGCTCTAATGCTGAGAACCGTTGCTCTAATGCTTAGAACCAACATCTCTGTAGTAGGAACTGGCTAAGAGAGTCAGGAGACAGAAGAAGCAGGTACTTTTTAACCTCTTAATTAGATATTCAAACAATTAGATGAAATAGCTTACTTCACACTCACCCTCAAGAACACACTTTGTACCCAGGACAGTGTACTTCTGGAAATGTACATTCCGTTTTATCATCCTACCTGGCAATAACTGCCCTAATCCTCACCTTTCTTTTTCCTTACCCTCCTGCATCTGCTCTTTTATCTCATGAAGATCTTGTATGGTGTATAGTTGCGAGAAAGCTATCTGCATGATTCCGACAGGTGCCCCCCTGTCACTGTAATGCTGTTCTCATTGCTTGGCCTTATGGCACATCCTCACTCACTCACCACGTTGGCAAAACCCAGCCATTTACCTTCTCTGCTTTAACTTTGGGGAACAGTTTATGACCATCTGGTGATGGGATGCCACTTACAAATTTATGGCCTCCAATCTCAGCTCTGCCCTCTCCTTGACGATGTATGTCTGTGTATAGTTTGTTGTCTGCAGAAATTCAGTATTTCTTCCTACCGTTTTTTCTCATTTTTCGGTAGATACTCCTATATGCTACATCATAGAAAGAATGGACTCTGTCTGTCTGATTGAGCTCACTGAGTTCCCTCTCATGCCAACCTAAATAGGCCTGTCTGTGCTTATTTCTACCCCCTTTGCGACCTTCTCATAGGACAGTGAAAGAAGTGTCAAAGGCTCATCTCTCCTTCATGTTTAGGACCTCATTCTCTCCTGCCTCAGGGGCTGTGTACCATCAAAAATGGTCCCAATTTTTGACTCTACCATCTTTCTCTCTCACTTTTTAGTCCTTAACAGGCAAAAGCCTCTCTCGTTAGCGTAGAAACAACCAAAAAAAAAAAAACACTACAGATGCTTCTTTCTATGTATACCCTGTCTCTTTCCCTTCATTTTTAAACTTCTTGAAAAAAGTCTATATTCATTCCGCATCTGCTGCATTCTGGCCTTTGGCCCTAGAGCAGCACTATTTGAAACAGATTGTGGACAGTTTTCAGTCTTATTTTACCTGAGCTCTCAACTGCATTTAGCATTTGTTGACCATTCTTTCTTCCCTTTCCTTTGGGATAATTCTTCGATGTCTCCCTGCTTCTTTCATCTTTCTGTTAATTCCTTTTCAGTTTGTTGGCATTTTATCTTTTGCCTGTATCCTAAATGTTGGATCCCTAAGTTTGTGTGCTTCACTCATTTCTTACTGTTTGAGCCTTCCTCAGTTATCTCTGGACCTCTCTGTTCATACTGATGACTCTAATTTCACATCTTGATTTGAGAACTATCTTCTGGTCTCTGGACTTGTGTATCCCATTGTGTAGTATTTTATGTTGGTCTCTTCAGATTCACAATGGCCCACATGGAATTTATCAACTTCTTTAACTGATTGTCATTTCTTACTGTGGTAAGAGGCATTGCCATCGACTCTGATGCTTAAAATGGAAACTTTGGTGTCATCCTCCATACCTCACTTGTCTGTCTTTTGGATTCATTCCATCATTTCTCTAATACCTTTTAACATCTCTTATTTAACCAATTCATTATTTGAGGTCCTCTCTTAGAGCAGATCCTCATCATTTGTCTCCTGATTACCTTATAGTAGTTTCCTCATTGATTTTCTTTCCTTCAGTATCTTCTTCGTCTAGTTCACATTATTGCCAAAATTATCTCACTAAGAAGTGATTAGGAATGCAGGTGCAAAGACCAGACCATCTGGGCTTGTATCCCACAATGGGACTACTTGCTTTATGACCTTGAGTAATTTGCTTAACCATTCTTTGCCACATTTTCTTCTATAAAATGGGGATAATACAGTGCTTACCTCATAATGAAGTTGTGAGAATTTAATGAGTTAATTACATCTGGGCTAACAGAACTTTGTGCAATGATAGAAATGTTCTATATCTGAACTGCCCTCTATGGTAGCTAGAGCCACATGTAGCTTTTGAGCTCTTGAAATATGGCTAGTTGACTGAGGAGCTGAATTTTAAATTTTACTTATTTATAATTTAATTGAAATAGCCACATATGGCTAGTAGCTGCTATAACGGACAGTACAGAATACGTAAAGTGCTTAGAATAGTGTTTAGCATGTAAGTGCTCCATAAATGTTAGCTGTTATTACCATCTTTCTAAAATTAAACTTCTCTGCTTAAAATCCTTCAGTGCCAAATTCTGTGATACAGTATATATGAGTTGTAACCCATTCCCCTGTGTTGCTCCAAACTTGTCAATTGCCACTTCTTCATATGCCCTCTGTGTTCCACTGTACCAGTTCTCAAAGTGTGGAGGACTAGCACCAGCAGTAGTGTCCCTCTAAAACTTGTTTGAAATGCAGATTCTTGAGCCATATTCCAGGCCTATTGAATCAGGCACTGAATTTGGGGCCTTGCAGCCCCTAAGTCAGTAAGTCTTCCAGGTGATTCTGGCGCACGCTAAAATTCAAGAGCCGCTATACTGCATCAGTCACCCTGTAGTTCCTCAGATCTACCTTGTTTGCCCTTGCTCCTATTTTTTTCTCCTATCTGGGATGATTATTATCCATTCTTTCTTCCTCATTAACTCTTCAACCTTGTAGACTTAGTTTAGGCAAGTTTCTTTCCGTTTCTCCCTTTTTATCACCCACCCTGCTCCAGGCTGACTTTGAGAGCTCACTTCATATCCATGCTGCATACATCTACATACTTCCATTATAGCACATTATACATTGTATTTTTTTAGACTGTCTCCTATTAGTGAATTTAGGTTCTTGTTTTTAATCTTTGTATTCCCATCTATCTAGCAGTGTTTGGTTGTTTCATTTTTTAATTCAAAAAATTTTAAGTGTTTTGTTTGGGTTGTTTTGTATGTATCAGGCATCTTCTAGGGGCTGGCACAGTGATTAGGAGTGAGGGAGTAGGTAAAGGAGACAGTTTCTGTAATAAATACACACAGTGATAAGTGCTCTGATAAAGTAAAATAGAGCACTGTGGAAATACGGAGTGGGGGTGGAGAAAGTCAGGGAAGTCTGTTCAGAGGAAGTCACATGTGAGTGAAATGGAGAAGCAAATGGGTGGGGTGGGAAAGAGAGTAGTTCCTGAAAAGGGAACAGCATGTACAAAGGCCTAGAAGCAAAACATTGTGTGCACGTAATAACTGTTTAATTGAATATGAATTTAAAAAATCACGTCTAACTTTTAGCTCTTGGTTTTGAGGACACCACCCTTCCTAGCAAATAATTGCATTTCATATGCTTCTGTATTTTTAAAGCAGTTTTTATACTTGATTTTACATTTTGAGTAGATGGTTAAGGTGTGATAGAGTAACTTCCAAGCCAGCAGGTTACATCTTTTTACTTACTGTCTTTTAAAGCAGAAAAAAGGATTCATTTTGTCTGAAAATTACTCTACAGGGCCAGGAACACATCAGTGGTGACAAAGGTAAGTAAACACATTCCTCTTATTGCTTAGGAATAGCCAAGGTTTGGCTGGGCACGGTGGCTCATGCCTGTAATCCCAGCACTTTGGGAGGCTGAGGCAGGCGGATCACGAGGTCAGGAGTTCAAGACCAGGCTGGCCAACATGATGACATTCTCTCTCTACTGAAAATATAAAAATTAGGCATGGTAGGTGCCTGTAATCTCAGCTACTCGGGAGGCTGAGGCAGGAGAATCACTTGAACCTGGGAGACAGAGGTTACAGTGAGCTGAGATTGCACCACTGCACTCCAGTCTGGGCAACAGAGCAAGAATCCATCTTAAAAACAAAGAAAAAAAAAAAAGCCGAGATTTTAAACAAGCATTAGACCATTGAGAAAGCATATCATTAGGAAGGCTGAAGGTGGCCAGCATGTCAGCCACAGCTGTTGTCACTTTTTTAGCCTCACTCTGTGTTGGCTCTTTCTGCTCTTGTTGCTGCCATTCCACACTTCCTGTTCTCATTAGTCCTTCACTGTAAGAGTAATGTGGTATTGGTTAATGTGCTGTGCAAGTTCCAACTATTAATTTACTATTGAATACTTCCTTTAGTCTGTTTGAGACTTTATGTAATTTTTAGTAAAATAAAAACTTACCTCTTGCTCTCTTTGAATGTTTTGCAAGTGGATTCTCTTCATCATTTATTAACTTTGAAAGAAGACTGATAAAAACACAAAGTTTTGTTCCTCATAACTTTAGTGAATCAGGACAAATTAGAGAATCTGTTCCCCTAAAACTTTATATGGATGATAATATTGAAATATTTCAGATATTGAATAATTTTGCTTTCACGTCTATTTTTTGATATAACAATTTTGTACATAGGTACAAAAGGTAGGCAGTCCAGGTGCCATGATATATTATTAAGCAAATAAATGGAACTAGAGCATAGGTCTATTCGGTCTCAGTACTTCTTGAGCCACATCAAGCTGCCCCTTGTGCAAGGCTGTAGTTCATAACATTAAAAACAAGTACGGCCAGGCATGGTGGCTCACGCCTGTAATCCCAGCACTTTGGGAGGCCGAGGTGGGTGGATCACCTGAGGTCTGGAGTTTGAGACCAGCCTGGCCAACATGGTGAAACCCTGTCTCTACTAAAAATACAACAATTAGCCAGGTGTGGTGGTGGGTGCTTGTAATCCCAGCTTCTCAGGAGTCTGAGGCAGGGAGAATTGCTTGAACCTGGGAGGTGGAGATTACATTGAGCCAAGATCGCACCAGTGCACTCCAGCCTAGGCAACAAGGTGAGACTCTGTCTCAAAAAAAAAAAAAAAAAGTGAATGCTTTTTCAACATCTGTTTCATAGATCTGTCAAACCATTTATGAGATCATATGTATTATTCATCTTTGGATGTAGCTTGCAGCACTTTGTAATGATGCCTACAGAGTGTTTTTAGAATTGAAACTATCATGTTTGAACAGGAAGGGGGATGATAGAAATTAGGTTGATTAAAAAAATTATTTAGCTCTCTTTATCCTTTCAAAATTTATAGCCTCTAGATGAAAAGGAGAAAACAGGATTTCAGATGTATTCTAGAAATGCTTGGTACCTCAGCTGAAAAGTACCATTTGCCACTTCCTTCAAGATAATATTTGTTCTGTATTACCCATATAAACTTTTTAAAAGTTAAAAAACTTTTCTCAACAGGTAATGTATTCATCACTGTGTAAAATTCAAAAAGTGTAAGAGTATTCTGTGAAAAGTATTCTTCTAACTCCTATTGCCTAGCTACTTGGCTCCCCTCTGGGAGGCAGCCAGTGAGTTTTATGTTTCTTTTGTAGCTTTCAAAGAGATTGTATGTGTATACAAGTGATCACTTTATGTATACATTTCTCCTGTCCCTTTTTTTTCACAGTTGGTAGCATACATACTTTAACATACTCTTTCGCATCTTTTTTTTTTTCTCACCACTTAACAATATATGGTCGTGCACTGCATAACAACGTTTCAGTCAGTGGTAGACCATATATACAAAGGTTGACCCATAAGATTTTTAACAGAGAGGCTGGGCAGGGTGGCTCACTCCTATAATCCCAGCACTTTGTGAGGCTGAGGTGGGCAGATCACTTGCTGTCAAGAGTTCTAGAGCAGCCTGACCAACATGGTGAAACCTTGTCTCTACTAAAAAAAAAAAAAATTAATAAAAAAAATTAAGCCAGGCACAGTGGCACATGCCTGTAATCCTAGCACTTTGGGAGGCTGAGATGGGTGGATTACCTGAGGTCAGCAGTTCAAGACCAGCCTGGGCAACATGATGAAACCCCGTCTCTACTAAAAATACGAAAATTAGCTGGGTGTGGTGTTATTCACCTGTAGTCCCAGCTACTCAGGAGGCTGAGGCAGGAGAATCACTTGAACCCACGAGGCAGAGGTTGCAGGAAACGGGATCATGCCATTGCGCTCCACTCCAGGCAACAGAACGAGACTCTGTCTCAAAAAAAAAAAATTAGTTGGGTGTGGTGGCAGGCTTCTATAATCCCAACTACTTGGGAGGCTGAGGCACAAGAATCACTGGAACTCAGGAGGCAGAGGTTGCAGTGAGCCAATCCTGCCACTGCACTCTATCCTGGGTGACAGAATGAAGCTCTGTCTCAAAAAAAAAAAAAATGATTCTAATGGAGAGAGGTGGAATTAAAAGGCTTTAAGATGGGTGACTAGAGGACCCCAGCACTCACCTTCTCCACAAAGGAGGACCAAAACAGCCAGTAGATAATCACATTTCGAATACAACATCTAAGAGAGAACACTGAAATTTAACACGGAAGGGACGAGGAACCTCTAAGGCACAGGAGGAGAGGGAAGTGAACAGCTGGTCTGCTTTGGATTGGCTTGGAGCCAGGAGAAACTCCCCAGTGTGGAGTAAAGGTAAGAGACAGATCCCTGGTGATTTGTGTTCCCACCATGGACTCTTGTAATCTTGGCATCAGGACAGCTTCTTGGCCCTCATGGGCCCTGATACTAGAATAGGAGAATAGGGAGCTGCCTGGAGTCTGTGCAACAGCATTATTCCAGAGAGGGAGTTCATGCTGTCCCTCTCACCACCCCCTTACCCTGAGACTCAGTGAGCTGCAGCCATTTTGAGAGTCCAGCCCCCACTAGACCACATCTTGCTCTGGGGCCTAATTGCCCTTGCATCTCCATATCCCTAGTGCCCTGATGGCATCTTCCTCTGTCCATCCAGAGGGCTGCAGCATCGCAATGCTAGCTGGACCCAGCAGTGCAGACCATAATTGTCCAGAAAGAGTCTGGTGAAAAAAAATTATCAAATGCCTGAGAAACAATTCAAAATAATGTTTAAAAAAGCTTAGGTAAATACAAGGGCACACAATATAAAGAAATCAGAAAAATCTGAATGAGAAATTTAACAGAAATATCACTAAACAAAAATCCAGAAATTGTAGAACTGAAGAGTTCAAGAAATGAAATAAAAGCTGTAATTGAGGCTGGTCATGTTGCCTCATGCCCGTAATCAATCCCAGCATTTTGGGAAACCAAGATGGGAGGATCCTTTGAGCCCAAGAGTTTGAGACCAGCCTGGGCAACATAGTGAGACCCCTGTCTCTACTCCCCCACCAAAAAAATTAGCTAGGTGTAGTGGCACATGCCTGTGATCCCAGCTACTTGGGAGGCTGAGGTGGGAGGATTGCTTGAGTCTGGGAGGTTGAGGCTACAGTGAACTGTGATCATGCCACTGCACTCCAGTCTGGGCAACAGAGTGAGAACCTGTCTCCAAAAACAAAACAAAACAAACTACAGCTGAATGCTTCAACTATAGACTAGATCAAGCAGAAGAAAGGACTTCTGAATTTGAAGACAGGTCTTTTGAAATAATTGTCATACAAAAAATATGAAAGCATATGTGACATATGGGAAGGACACCATAACATGACCAAATATTTGAGTGTTGGGTGTTCCAGAAGAAGAGAAGGGCAAAGGCATAGAAAAGCTGTTTAACGAATACTGAATTCATTAAATTATTACTGAAGTAATAACTGAAAACTTCTCAAATCTTACAAAAGATACAGACATACAGATTTAGGAAACTCAAAGATTTCAAAATAGAGTCATTCCAAAAGGTATTCTCCAAGGCACATTACCAACTGTCAGACTGTCACAAAGACAGAGAAATTCTAAAAATATCAAGAGAAAAGCAGTGAATCACATATAAGGAAGTCCCCATCAGACTAACTGCAGAAACCTTATAGACCAGGAGAGAATGGGATGATATATTCAAAGTACTAAAAGAATAAAACTACTGGCCAAGAATACTACACCTAGTAAAGCTGTCTTTTTAGAATGAAGGAGAAATAAATTCTTTCCCAGATAAGAAAGAAACGAGGGAATTTATCAACACTAGATGGCCCTGCAAGAAATGCTTAAGGGAGTTCTGCATCTGAAGTGAAAGGACAATATGTACCTTCATGAAAACATGCAAATATGTAAAACTCACTACGAGAGCAGACATACAAATGAGGAAGAGGAAGGACTCAAATATTACCACCACAGAAAAATACCAAACTGCAGTGACAACCAATGAGAAAGGAAGAAAGGAGCAAGGATACACCAAACAACCAGAAAGTTAACAAAATACAGGATAAGTCACCTATCAATAATAATCTTGAATCAGATTAAATTCCACAGTCAAAATGTATAGATCAGCTGAATATTTTTTTAAAGACCCAATTATATGCTGCCTACAAGAAACTTACTTCACCTATAAAGACACAGGCAGACCGACAGTGAAGAGATGGAACAAGATATTTTAAATGAGAATGGAAACCAAAAGTGGTTTAGGAGTACTATACTTCTATCAGATAAAGTGGACATTAAGTCAAAAACTGCAAAAAGAGACAAAATGGATCATTACATAATGATAAAGGGATCAGTACAGCAAAAGGGTGTAATAGTGGTAAACATATATGCACCCAACACAGGAGTGCCCATATATATAAAGCAAATATTATTAGGTCTAAAGAGAGAGAACAACTCCAATAGGATAATAGTTGGGGACTTCAACATTCAACTCTCAGAATTGGGCAGGTCAACTGTGCAGAAAATGAGCAGAGAACTTTGGATTTAAACGACGTACTTTACACCAAATGGACCTGACTGCTATTTACAGAATATTTTATCCGGCAACTAGAGAATACACATTCTTCTCATCAGCACATGGCCCATTCTCTAGGGTAGACCATATATATGTTAGGTCACAAAACAAGTCTCAACAAATTTTTTAAAACCAAAATCACATAATATGTTTTCTTAAACCAAAATGTAATGAAACTAGATATACACAAGAAGTACAACTTCGGAAACTATATAAATACAAGGAAATTAAACAGTATGCTCCCGAACAGTCACTGGGTCAGGGTCAATGAAGATACTAAGAATGAAATTTTAAAAAAATGGAATAGCAAAAGCAGTGCTAAGAGGGTAGTTTACAGCAGTAAGTCCCTCCATCAAAAAAGTTGAAACATCACATAAAGTACCTAATGGTATACCTCAGGGAACTAGAAAAGTAAGAACAAACCAAACCCCCAAATTAGTGGAAAGAAAGAAACAATAAAGGTAAGAGCAGACATAAGCAAAATAGAAACTAAAAAAATACAAATAATCAGCAAAATGAAAAGTTTTTTAAAAAGATAAAATTGATAAACTGCTAGCTAGACTAACCAAGAAAAAAGAAACCCTCCTCCCCCCAAAAAAAATGAAACGGAAAAGGAGACATTACAGCTGATACCAAAGAAGTACAAAGAATCATCAGCAATTATTATGAACAACTGTATGCTAACAAATTGGAAACTAGAGGAAATGGATACAATTCTGGACACATTCAACCTACTAAAATTGAACCAGGAAGAAATAGAATACCTGAACACCCAATAATTTGTTGAATCAGAAATAAAATGTTTCCAAAAAGAGAGAAACCTAGGACCAGATGGCTTTCCTCTCAATTCTACCTGCTGAATTTTACCAAACTTCAGACAAACTAATACCAGTTCTTCTCAAACTATTCCAAAAAATTAAAGAGGAGGGAATTCTTTCTAACTCACTCTTCAAGGCCAGCATTATCCCAACACCAAATCCAGAGGAAAAAAAAAACCAAAACTACAGGCCAATAGTCCTGATGAACATACATGCAAAAATCCTCAACAGAGTACTAACAAACAATCCAGCAACACATCAAAAAGATGATACACCATGATTAAGTGGGATTTATCCTAGGGATGTATATTCAAATATGTTCATGTTCAGTATATGCAAATCAATATGTATGATACATTGCATCAACAGAATGAAGGACAAATATTTTGATAGTCATCTCAATAGATGCAGAAAAGGCATTTGATAAAATTCAACATCCTTTGATGTTCAAGTGATAAAGCCTCTCAACAAATTAGGCATAGAAGGAACATACTTTAACATAAGGGCCATACATGACAAACCTACAGCTAATGTCATACTAGATGGGGAAAAGCTGAAAGCCTTTTCTCTCAGAATTGGAATAAGACAAGGTTTCCCAGTCTCACAACTCTTATTTAGCACAGCACTGACAATCTCAACCAGAGCAGTTAGGCAAGAGAAAGAAAGAAAAGGCATCAGATTGGAAAAGAATAAGTCAAATTGTCTCTCTTTGCAAACAACATGATATATGTAGAAAAACATGACAACTCCATGAGAAAACTCTTAAAACTGATAACACAAATTCAATAGTTGCAGGATACAAAATCAACATACAAAAATTAGTAGCGTTTATGTACACCAATAACAAAATAATGGAAAAAGAAAGCAATCCTACTTAAAAGATACCAAGACAATCACACAAAACCAGGGTATAAATTTAACCAAGGAGGGTTGAAGACTTTTATTAGGAAAACTGAAACAGTGATGAAAAAAATTGAAGGACACAAACAAATGGAAAGACACCCCATGTTCATGGATTGGAAGAATTGCTATTGCTGAAATGACCGTATTACCCAGAGCAATCTACAGATTAAATGTAATCCCCATCAAAATACTATCAACATTCTACACAGAAATAGAAAAAACAATCCTAAAATTTGAATGGAACCACAAAAGACCCTGACTAGCCAAAGCAATCATGATCAAAAAGAACAAAGCTGGAGGCATCACACTACTTGACTTGAAAATATATTATAAAGCTGTAGGAACCAATTCAGCACAGTATTGGTATTAAAACACAGAGATCACTGGGACAGAATGGAGAACTCACAAGTAAGTCCATGTATTTACAGCCAATGGAGTTTGAGTAAAGGTACCAAGAACATACGCTGGTGAAGGGACAATCTCTTTAATAAATGGTGCTTGGAAAACTGGATATCCATAAGCAGAAGAATGAAACTAGACCCCCTGTCTCTCACCATATGCAAAAATCAACTCAAAATGGATTAAAGACTGAAATGTAAGATCTGAAACTATAAAACTCCTTGAAGAAAACATAAGACAAGAAACTACAAGAAAACAAGAAAGCTTAAGGACATTGATACAGGCAAAGATTTTATATTTAAGACCTCAAAAGCATGGAAAACAAAGATGAAAAATAGACAGATGGGAATATATTAAACTAAGGAGCTTCTGCACAACAAAGAAAACAATCAACAGAATGAAGAGACAACCTGTAGAATGGGAGAAAATATTTGCAAACTATTCATCCAGCAAGGGACTAATATCTAAAATGTAAAAGGAACTCAAACAACTCAAATGCAAGAAAACCAAATAATCCTATTAACAAGTTGCAAAGGATCTGAATAGACATTTCTCAAAAGAATGCATACAAGTGGCCAACAGATATATTAAAAAATGCTCAGCCAGGCACGATGCCTGTGCCTGTAATCCCAGCACTTTGGGAGACCAAGGCAGGCGGATCACCTGAGGTCAGGAGTTCGAGACCAGCCTGCCCAACATGGTGAAACCCCATCGGTATTAAAAATACAAAAAATTAGCCAGGCATGGTGGTGGATGCTTGTAATCTCAGTTATTTGGGAGGCTGAGGCAGGAGAATTGCTTGAACCTGGGAGGCAGAGGTTGCAGCGAGCTGAGATTGTGCCACTGCACTCCAGCCTGGGTGACGAGCGAAACTCTGTCTCAAAAAAAAAAAAAAAAAAAAAAATTATCAGTGAAATGCAAATCAGAATTATAATGAGATATCATTCTACCTTGGTTAGAATGGCTGTTTTCAAAAAGAAAATAACATGCTGATGAGGATGGGGGAAAAGGGAACTCTTATCCGTTGTTGTGAGAATGTAAATTAATACAGCCATTATGGAAAACAGTATGGAGGTTTCTTAACAGCTAGAAGTAGAATTACCATATGATCCAGCAGTTCCACTTCTAGTTGTTTATCTAAAGGAAGGGGAATCAGTATATCAGAGGGATACTTGTACCCCAAGTTTACTGCAGCACCATTCACAATAGCAAAGATAAGGAATCACCCTAAGTGCCTATGAGTGGTTAAATGGATAAAGAAAATTATATATATCTATACACACACACACACACACCCACCCACCCACCCACCCACCATGGAATACTACTCATTATCAAAAAGAATGAAATTTCATCATTTGCAGCAACATGGATGGAACTGAAAGCCATTATTTTAAATGAAATAAGCCAAGTACAGAATGACACATATCACATATTCTCATTTATATGTGGGAGTAAAAACAGTTGACTCATAAAGTCTGGGTCTGAGAAGGGCGAGGGGATGGGGTGGATAAAGAGAGATTGGTTAATAGATACAAACACACCGCTGGAATAAGTTCTAATGTTCATTACTTAGTAGGGTAACTATAGTTAACAGCAATGTATTGCATATTTAAAAATAGGAGATTTCAAGTGTTCTCAACATAAAGGATAAACGTTTGAGGTGATGGATATCCGAACTACCCTGATTTGATCATTACACATTGTATACAGGTATAAAAATATCACATGTGTACCTCATTAATATGTACAATTATGGATATATTAAAAAATTAAAAATTATTACAGTGGAACTGAACAGTTTGTAATGTACATAGTTTGCATTACTCAGCACGTTTGTGGTCATATTGGTGTAAACAAACCCATGGAGTCAGTCTTACAAGAGCTTAGCACATGCTATTATATATACTACTGTTGCTAGTTTATGTGTTTATTAAAGTTGTTACTGTTTTACTGGTTTATGTATTAAAGTTGTTATTATTTTAGAGTATACCCTTTCCACTTATTAAAAAGAGTCAACAATAAAACAGCCCCAGGCAGGTCCTTCAGGAAGTACTCCAAAAGAAGGCATTGTTACCACAGGAGATGACAGTTCCATCTGTGTTATCACCCTGGAAGACCTTCCAGTGGGGAAAGATGGGGGCGGTGGAAGGCAGTGATATTGATAATCCTGACCCTATGTTGGCTTACACTAATGTTGAATGCTGTACTGTACAGTGTGTGTTTTGAGTGAAGTGTTATTGCAAAAGAATTTGAAAAGTAAAAAAGCTTACAAGTTAAAAAGTTACATTGTGGTAAGGTTAACTTTGTTGAAGATAGAATTTCTTTATACAAATTTAGTGTAACCTAGGTGTTCAGTGTTTATAAAGTTTCTGTTAGTGTATTGTAATGTGCTAGGCCTTTGTGTTCGCTCACCACTCATTCACTGACTTACCTAGGGCAACTTTTAGTCCTGCAAGCTCCATTTGTGGTAAGTGCCCCATACATGTGTACCATTTAAAAAAATCTTGTATACTGTATTTTTACTGTTCTTTTTCTATGTTTAAATACTCAAAGTCTTACCATTGGGTTAAAGTTGCCTACAATATTCAGTATAGTAATGTGTTGTGTATAGCCTAGGTGTGTAGTAAGCTATACAGTCTAGATATGTGTAAGTATTCTTTCTGATGTTGCACAATGATGAAATTGTCTAACGACATATTTCTCAGCATGAATCCCCTTCATTAGGCAACACATGACTGTATCTTAAAGGTTGTTCCGTATCAGTACATTAGGTTTAGTAATGTTTCATTGTATGAGTGTATCATAATTTATACATTTATATGAGTATCCCCTTGTTAATGGACATTTGTTTCTAGTTTTTTGTGATTACGAATAGTGCTGCATTAATAACCTCATTTGTATATCGTTTCACTTATAAGTCCCTAGAAGTGGAATTACTGGGTCACAAAGAGTGTTAACAGCATTATAATTTTGATATTTCTATACTCTTCTCCATAGAGAATCATCAGCAGTATGTGAGAGTCACTGCTTCCCTATACCCTTTGCAACACACTGTAAACTTTTTGATTTTTGACAGTCTGACAAGTGAAAAATTGTTACCCACTTTTGACTACATGCTTTCACTCAAGAGGGAGTTTGCTCTCTCAGTCTAAAGACCAAAGACAACATTTAACATGTATTTGTACTGTTAGGTGGTTTTAAGCCTGATTTTCCAAAAAAAGAAAATATACAGTTTTTACAGGTAATCAGAAATTTGTTGAGTTTTTTTTTTTTGTTTTAACTGTTACTATGTTGCTTTAGAAATATCTGGGTCTTTTTGCCAGGTCTGATTTGTAAGTGGTGACTTGTACTGATAGATTTCTGTCCTGATAGGTTTTGATACTGATCTTTTAAGTGCCCATTATGTAGTACTTGTATTTGAAAACTTGTATAATTTTGAATACATATTATGATAGGTATTATATTTAGGTCACAGCAGCCCTTTGAAGGAGATTGTCTGTGGTATAGATGAAACAAAGGCTCATAGAAGTCAAGTGATTTGCCTGTAGTGTATTAGAATGTTGGTAGAGTCATCAAAAGAGAAAAATACACATTCAGAGTTGAGATGAACTGAAAATGTTAAACTTGTGTAGTAAAGTATTGAGGTTTTTTTTCTTTTCTTTCTTTTTTTTGTTTTGAGACAGAGTCTTACTCTGTTGCCCAGTGCAGTGATGTGGTCTCCGCTCACTGCAACCTCAGTCTCCCAGGTTCAAGTGATTCTTGTACTTCAGTCTCTAGAGTAGCTGGGACTACAGGTGTGCTAATTAGCCAACCTAATTTTTTAATTTTTGTAGAGATGTTTCTCCGTGTTGGTCAAGCCGGTCTTGAACTCCTGGCTTCAAGCGATCTGCCTGCCTTGGCCTCCCAAAGTGCTAGGATTACAGGTGTGAGCTACCGTGCCTGGCCTAAAGTGCTCCCTGAGTTTTTACAACGCAAATTCTTATTAGTTTAGGACTTATGTAATAGTATTAAGAGCGCAGATTCTAGTCTCACCATTTACTTGTTCTTTGATCTTTAAAATTACTTAATTCTCCATGAGTTTCAGTTTTCTATAAAAGAGGGATAGTATTATAGTAGTACCTAAATTACAAAAGATGGTGGTTAGCCTGACCATGTCATTGCTGCAATGGTTTTTTAGCCTGTTTCAAAAATAAAGAGGAGGAAATATTGCTGACTTTCCTCTCTTTTCTCCAGTAAAACAAAACAAAACAACATTTTGTTAACTCATGAAATATTGCCATCATATTTTAAGACCATTGGAAATTTTCATGAACACGTAAATTTTAATATGACATAGAAGTAGACATCTTTTTTAAGTAGATAATTTAAAAAACATTTGTCGCATTTTAATTAAGATGGATATTTTCTGTTCATACTTCTTTGGAAAAGGCAAAATATTGAAACAGTATTCCTATTCTCTCTCAGTTTGGCCCCAGTTTTTAGTATTTGGAAGTAACAGCATATCTCTTTCCTCAATAAAAGAACAGTAACAAGGACAACAAAGTTCTTCATTAAAAAAACAAATAAGCAGAATCGCCCCCCTCCATTGTTAAAATTGTTAAAATAGTTCTTTATTTTATATCTTGAAAGCTCAAGAATAGGATAAGGATCAAGTTACAGAGCTGTTTTTTTCCCTTTGCTAAGTGGCCTGGTTCATATTGGGAATGAAACTAATGACTGTGATATAATTAAGCACTATGGTGTATAGCACTGCTTCTGAAGTTTTTATTTGGGGATTTGTTAAAATGAAGTTTCAGATTTTTGGTGAGGTCTGAGATTTTACATTTCTAAAAAGCTCCCTAGTATTCCACTGCTGCACAAAACACACTTTGAGTAGCAAGTTTCTATAGGACTAACCTTTTACTCTTGACTAATTATCTTTTTTTTTTTTTTGAGACGGAGTTTTGCTCTCGTTACCCAGGCTGGAGTGCAATGGCGCGATCTCGGCTCACCGCAACCTCCGCCTCCTGGGTTCAGGCAATTCTCCTGCCTCAGCCTCCTGAGTAGCTGGGATTACAGGCACGCGCCACCATACCCAGCTAATTTTTTGTAGTTTTAGCAGAAACGGGGTTTCACCATGTTGACCAGGATGGTCTCGATCTCTTGACCTCGTGATCCACCCGCCTCGGCCTCCCAAAGTGCTGGGATTACAGGCGTGAGCCACCGCGCCCGGCTTTGACTAATTATCTTAAATCATAGCTCATTTTATTGATGCAGCAGATTTCTGTTGAACATATATGTCCCTGGCACTATGCTAGGTACTGGGGTTATACTGGGGATGCTAGGTAGATAGTCTGCTCTCAGACAAGTTGGGAAGCCAAAGAATTAACAACGAAGTAAGTATATGTAAGTGGTGATGGGAAGTCCAGGGAGCTGATAATCTTAAGCACAAAAATTGCTTTTTGACAGGCTTATGAAGACACTGAAACTAGTTTGTCTGATATTTTGACATCTAGGTGCCCAATAGGCTGGAATGGAGCTTTGACTACCTTGGATATCAATGTATGATAGATACAGAATAGTTGTTGGCAAACTTTTTCTGTAAATAAAAGGCAGGATAGTAAATATTTTAGGCTTTGCGGGCCGTACAGTCTCGGATCTAATTACTCATGTCTGTGAACCAGGTAACATGTAAATGATTGTCAGTTCCAGTAAGACTTCATTTATAACACCAGGTGGTGGGCTGGATTTGGTTTACAGCCTGTAGTTCTAGAATGGCAGCATATTGCTCCTCCTAGTAAGATATGAAAGTAATTTAAAGGAATGATTTATTTAAAAAAGAAGGTAATCACATTGACAATAACATCTCTGCATCACTGATTCATTTGCATTTGAATATTCTGTCTTGGAACCTTCATTGTTTACCTAGGGATACCCCTGAGATTATATTATAGATGTGATTGTCATTTGCCTTGTATATCACTGGGGCAAAAAAGGGTTAAGGTCTGTTGCTTGGAACTTCAGTTAAAACTCCTAAAGAGCTGCATCAATGCCCATTTTTCCCTTTTATTATATGGGGGAAAGAAGCCGTGACATACAGAAGGAATTAAAGAATTTCAACATAGGTATGCAATGAAGCATTTCTGTAAATTGCTTTTTTTCCAGATAATATTGTAAACTACATAATCCCCAGAC
Source organism: Sapajus apella (assembly GCF_009761245.1). Lineage (NCBI taxonomy): Eukaryota > Metazoa > Chordata > Mammalia > Primates > Cebidae > Sapajus > Sapajus apella. The sequence goes on from NW_022436961.1 coordinate 2,015,308, forward strand.
CAGAAGAGGATATCCCTGGATACTCAATCAGTTATCCTTATTTAGGGTAATGAATAGAATTTGGGCTCTGGAATTGACCTTTTGGTTTCATCACTTAACTCATGTGAATTTGGCAGAGTAGTTAACTTCTTTGCCCTCAGTTTCTTCATGGGATGATAATACTGCAACATACTTTTGAAAATTATTTTAAAAGCACTATATTTGATAGCAACTAGCATAGCACTAGAAAATAGTGAGCCTTCTATAGATGTCACTTTCTTCTCTTCTGACCAGCCTGCAGAACAGTTTACTAATGTACTAAAAGAGACTGAGGAAAAAAAAGTTCCTGGCACATAAGAATCTTAAAATTTTCTTGGAAGTGTATATAAAAATGAAGAGGAACACTTGCAAAATAACCTGCAAACCCATGTAAGGCCTCTCAATAGAGGTACCTGAAACAGGTAAAAATATCTTTTAATTGTAGAACTAAAAGTCTTAGGACTTCTTTAAATTCAAACCCTTGTTTTTACAGATGAGATTAAATGACTTTCCCTGAATGCTGATATGTTGTTTTTTTGTGTGGAGAAGATTCTCTAACATTCATTGATTAGCCAGATGCCGTTGCCTCTTGGTTAGGAATTTAAGTTAAATCCATCTGTTTCAGTTTAAGCACCGAATAACTTATTCTACATGTTTTTAACACTTAGGAAGTGTTGACACATAAAATTTCCTGACCTTAACAGAGATGGTTAGCAGCTATTCATAGGCCTGACTGTAAATTAAAAATTCAATAATTTTCCTTTCTTTTTTTTTTTTTGAGACTGAGTTTTGCTCTTGTTGCCCAGGCTGGAGTACAATGGCATGACCTTGGCTCACTGCCACCTCCTCCTCCTGGGTTCAAGCAATTCTCCTACCTCAGCCTCCCAACTAGCTGGGATTACAGGCATGTGCCACCACGCCTGACTAATTTTTATATTTTTAGTAGAGATGGGGTTTCACTGTGTTGGCCAGGCTGGTCTTGAACTCCTGACCTCAGGTGATCTGCCTTCCTCAGCCTCCCAGAGTGCAGCATGAGCCACAGGGCCTCATGTAATAATTTTAATTTCTTTAATATTGCCATTAGCAACAGTTTTCTATGACATGTTTGTAGCTGTGTAGTAAACTAACTTGGAATTTCTTTACAGAGGTTAGAATTTACAATACTATTAGTCTCTCTGAGTTGCATTAGTAGAAGGGAAAGGTGACATTAAATACTGACAAGCAAAAAATATAAAGTAATTGCTGTGTGGCAGCTTTAGTCATGCCTTCTCTGTATCTGTCTCCTTTTGCCTTGGTTTAGGCCCTCATCTTTTCTTTCATGGGTTATTGTAGTTGTCTTTCAGATGGTTTCCCTTTAGTCATTCAATAAATAAGTGCTGACACATGATGGGCCTTCTAAGTGCGGTGAATTCAGCAGTAAACCAGATGGATCAACCTCCCTGCCCTTGTGGAGCTTATTATTAAGCAGACTCCAGCTTTAAACTTTGAGAGCTTCCCTCTCCACTTTTGTCTGAGTGCGCTCTCTAACACATGTCATCCCACTGTTCAGAATCCTCAAGTGCAAGTGGAGTGGGTTTCCATTGTCTTTTGGGAAAGGTTCAGGCTCCTTAGCCTTTATTACAGCTTCATTTCTTGCCATACTCTTTAACTCTCTGCCTTCCAGCACATTGTAGTCCCTTTGTGGCACCACACAGTCTTAATATTTTTATACATATATTTCTGACTGCAAATTTATTCCTTTAGAGCTCCCTGCCCCCCAAAATAAAATCAAAAATAGCTAATATTCATCTTTAAGCTTCTTTGACTTACCCACTACCACTTCTCTGCATTGGTGCCGTGACTCCCTTCCTTTATAAACAATTATATTCTCATGGTACATATGACATACTGATACTATGACATTTTTCTCACTGTATTATGATAGTCTGTTCATTTATCTGCCTGTCCTACTAGAATTAAAGGCAAAGGCTGCTTTTTTAAAAGTTTCTTTATTTTTCAGTGTCTTTCAAGGGGCCTGGCTCATAGCGGTTTGAAATATTAATTGAACAAATGAATGAATGGCCCAGACTTCTATCTACCATCTGAATGCTGTCAATGGGACAGCATCCTGGGGGTTCATTCAGTAACCCTTTAAATTATGGAGTGCTTATTATTATGTGCTGGTGGTAGAGATACATAGATAATCTGTCCTCAGATACAGTAAGGCTGACAGCTTCCTTATTTTCACAGCATACTATCTTTTAAATTTTACATATATTTATTAGTAGTGTCTATCAAGTATTTAAACAAGTGTTGAGAGTACCTTTTTCTTGAAGTAGTGGCTTAAACTTGAAGAGATATTGATTAAAATTTGGGGAAAATAAAAGTGTATACAGTGCTGATTTTTTTTTTTTTTTATTCCTCAGAGATCCAGAGTCATTTGGATAGTTTAGTAATATATAAAATATATTTTGAAAAACTGTGTGTGTTAAGTTGTTTTTTGTATCTTTAAAAATGTGTGAAGGCTTATAAAATTTTATTTTTCTAATTAAGAAGGAAGTTTTGAACTGCAAGTGCTACCCTTGGAGAAAAATTTCTTCCATCTTTTCTTTCTTGGGTTATTGTGAGCCCCCTCTTCATAGTAAAGCCATTTACTTGTATATCTCTGTATTTCACCTATGTCCTCCTTATTTAAACAGTAGATTTAGTTGTTTTCATATTACAGTTCTCTTTGACTTTTATTTTATGAATATTACAGTTTGACTTTTGTATTTACAATCATTAATCTTTTAACCTGTTGTTTTATGTTTATGGAGTTGTAAAGTGTTTTGTGTATTTTATGCTGGGTTTTCAGTTCAAGGATATACACATATCCTTGAATATACCAAATGTAAATATATTATTTTGAAAACAACTGTTAGAATATACATTGTATGCAAATTTGTTATAAGGGAAAGGTTTAATCATTGAAATGAACTTTGGTATTAATTTTTATATTGCCTGCATTTAATAGTAATTTTAAAACAGTAAGTAGAAGAGAGTTGTGTTTCTCAGCTTGGCACCTGGTTCCTGAATATGTGGTCAGAGATCCGAGGATTCCAAGGCAGAATAAGCGTAGCAAATGGTGCATATTCATATTTCACGTAAACATGATGAAGGAATTGTGGAATTCCCACCTCTACACCTGTTTAACTTTGCTAACTTAGCTTATTTATATAAGGAAGGACAACCTCCCTTCTCTTACCTCTTACCTCTTAAGACTTGTTTGAGAAGTCTGTTGCTGTTGGGCAGTTTCTGGGGCTCTAATGTCCTGGAACTTTCCCTTTTGGTCATTTAATGGGAGTTAAAGTCTTTGCCTCATCTGCATTGCAGTAAAATGTCTGTGGGAGTTACTTCACGGGGAAAAATGAGCTAGTCTGTTTCAAGTGGAAAAGTCTATGTCTAGAGTGTGTCTATATGCATGAGCAAATTTTGCTATTTTTAAATTCTTGTGTGAACATCAGACTTGTTGGCTGTTTTGCCTTATTGCAGTAGGAATAGATAAATTGATGTTCAACTCAGTTGTTCATAGAATTGCATGGGACGAAAAGATGGTTAATACAAAATTATGATAAAATAAAAATGTTTTTGAAACCCAAATTTTCAAATGAAAAATATCCTTCAATATACATATTTAGCTCTCCCTTTGTTACCTGTTTTTCTGCCGAAAGGACAGAATAGTACATATGCCAGGAGTTGAAATTTGTCTGTACATTGAAATTTGACTATACAACTGTATGGGAGGTTGTGGTTTTCCAGTGAAAGCTTCCTAGCACTAATTTGTAAGTGCCTTGAAGGTAAAGTGTTCAGTGTCTCTTAAATCTTTTTATTGCCCACAGGTAAATATTATTTTATGAGTGACAGTAATTTGTGTTGTGAATTTAAGGCAAGAAAGACTTTGTATAGGATCTGCTATTAAATGCTGTCGTGGTATCTGGAAAATTGTTTGCATAGTTACCTCCTCAGAGTCTGCTCTCTTTGGCTTCCGAGTTCACTTTCCCCAGTTTATCCATGCTGAAGGGATTGGGCTCTAGATTGTAGCCCTGCGGTAAGTTCGATAGGGCTGCCAGCTTGATAGTCAGGATTCTTTCTAGCACAGAAGGGACGTGATACCATAGCCCTGAACACATTGGGCATATTATTTGTGAGCTTTGAGATGTCTTTGTGAATAACGTTGGCAGACAATGACTTTGACATTTTAGCCTACTCTGTTATATTGTTCTCCTCTCTTCTGCTTTACTGTCTCCCTTCACGCACTGATTATCCCATTTGAAATAGTGTTTCTGGAGGCTTAAAGATGAGGAATAGTTGAACAGTTATGAACAGTGATTTCTCAGCTACTTAGAGAGAATGGAACCTATAATCTAATCTGACCTAGTCTAATCCTGAACCTGTAACTACATTTAATAACTTCATGTACCAAAGTATTTCATTGGATCACATACTGCTCCTGCTTCTACTTCAGTTTCCATCTCCCTTGTATATGATGTCACTTATTCTAGTTAAGTAATATCTCTGAATTTCTTCCTTTATTTATTAAAAAAGTGTTAATTTGCTGTCCTCCCGGCCCCATTTAATCTTTTTCTCTTCTTATTTTGCTTGCTTCTGTTTAGCCCCCCGATCTGTCCTTGTCTTACTGCTGTACCCTCCTGCCCTTTTTGATCATGCGGTGGATTGAAGGTATATTTGTTGACTTAATTATTTATGTGTTTTAAGAAACTAGTTGCCTGAGGCATTTGTGTGTGTGTATGATTTAAGAGAGAGCATAGCCTGTAATCTCAAGCCAAAAATGTGGTTCATTTAACTGGTGTTTTATTTCAATTGATTTTTCTGAGGAGTTTGGCCCTGGATATATATAATATGGGTATAGATGATTGTGAATGGCCTATAATAGCTGATTACAGATTTATGGCCCAGAAATTCTTTTGCTTTGTATTGTGTATGGGACAGTTTGGTAGGAAAATTAACTGTAGCAAAAGCATAGTTAACTTTAATAGCATATCTGACATTTCTTTTTCTTACACATCACATCTAGTCCGGTAGCAAATCCTTTTGGCTCTGCCCCTTAGAGCAGGGGTTGGCAGATTATGGCCCCCACCTCTTTTTATATAGTTTATGAGCTAACAATGTTTTTTACATTTCTAAATGGTTGAAAAATATTTCAAACACATGAAAATCAGATGTAATTCAGATTTCAGTGTGCATAAGTGAAGTTGTATTGGAGCACAGCCACACTTGTTTTAGTTTCTGTGTTGTCCATGGCTTCTTTCACGCTACCACGGCAGAGTTGTGTCGTTGAAACAGAGACTCTATGACCTCAGAACTTAAAATATTTACTCTCTGGCCTTTTACAGACAGTTTGCCAAACACTGCTCTGGTGTATATCCAGAATCCAGCAGTTTTTACTTCCTTCTTGACTAAGTCATTGTTCTTGTCTCCTTGCTTCTGTCCTTGTCCGCTTAAATCTGCACAGTCAGTAGCGATCTCTTTAGAAAGTAAACCATCTTCTGTTCAGGTAAAATAGGTAAATAAATAAATATCAAGGACAGTTTTGAATGAAATAAAGTTACAAAAGGACCATTAACCTTGGTTAGGATAGGAGCAAGGAATCCCATATCTTGTGTTTAAATGTGATTGAATACAGAAGTGACTATACATATGTGTACATGAACATGTTTTTTTTGAGACGGAGTCACGCCCTGTCACCCAGGCTGGAGTGCGTTGGCGCAATCTCAGCTCACTGCAGCCTCCACCTCCTGGGTTCAAGCAATTCTCCTCCCTCAGCCTCCCGAGTAGCTGGGATTACAGACGCGCGCCTCCATATCCAGCTAATTGTATTTTTAGTAGAGATGGGGTTTCTCCATGTTGGCAAGGGTGGTCTCAAACTTCTGATAGCGTGATCAACCCACCTCGGCATCCCAGAGTGCTGGGATTACAGGTGTGAGCCACCGAGCCCAGCCCATGAGCATTTTTTAATTGAAAAATGGCTGAGCTACTTTCCTCTGTATTGCTATGTTTATTTATCTATAAACTTACAGATAAATAAATCTCTGCTCTCTCTTTGATTACATTGTTTCCTGTTTCAGACACGTTTTCTCCAAATGATTGGGATCATGGTTGCTGGTGTTTAGTAATGCATTCTTTTCTGTGTCTGATTTTATGAGTTTTGATAAATGCACAGGTTGCATAATCATCACCACAATCAAGATATAGGAAAGATCCATTATCTATTCCAAAAAATCTTGACTTTTGTAGTCCCCACTCTCCGGAAACCCTGGCAAACCACTGAGCTATTATTCTCCCTATAGTATTACATTCCCCAGACTATCATATAAATGGAATCATGTATAGTCTTTTAAGTCTGGCTTATTTCATTTGACATAATGCATTTGAGATTCATACCTGTTGTTGTCAATAGTTTCTTCCTTTTTGTTGCTGAGTAGTATTCCTTCGTGTGGTAGATACACCATAGTTTGTTTATCTCTTCCCCTATTGAGGGACAGTTGGTTTTTGTTTTTGGCAATTATGAATAAGCCTGCTGTAAACATTCATATATAGGTTTCTGTGTGAATATAGTACATTAGTTTCCTGTGGCTGCTGTAACAGGTTGCCAAACTGGATAGCTTTACAATAGCAGAAATTTATTCCCTCACTATCCTGAGGGTTGGAAGTCTGAAATCAGTATTACTGAACTGAACTCAAGGTGTTGGCAGGGGCACATTGTCCCTGCAGGCTTTCTGAGCTTCTGGTGGTTCTTGGCATTTCTTGGCTTGTGGCCAGTAGCATCACTCCCACCTCTGCCTCTTCATATCGTGTCTTCTCCTTTGCATGTGTGTCACCTGTCCCTCTGCTTCTCTAAGGACACTTGTTACAACATGTACGGCCTGCTTAGATTATCTAGGATAACGCCTCATCTCAAAATTCCTAATTTAATCACACTTGCAAAGACCCTTTTCCCAAATAAATTCTTCTTTACAGGTTCCAAGGATTAGGATGAGCTGTCTGTAGGGGATTTCAGTCTGCTACTTTAGGTTTTCATTTGACCTGGGCAAATACCTAGGAGGTGTATTGCTGGGTTGTATGGTAATGGTATGTTTAACTTTAAAAGAAACTGCTAAGGTGTTTTCATAGTGGTTGTACTGTTTTGCATGCTTACCAGCAGTGTATGAGTATCTCATTTATTCAGATTCCTCACTGGTACTTGATGTTGTCATTTTAAAAAGCCATTCTAACAGATATGTAGTGGTATTTCATTGTGATTTTAATTTGCATTTCTCTAGCGATTTGTTGTGTGAAGCATCTTTTCATGTGTTTCATGTACATAGCTTTTTTGGTGAAGCGTCTCTTAAATCATTTGCCTATTTTTTTGTTGGGGCGGGAAGATTTTCTCTGTTATTTATCTATTTTTCCTTTTTCCCCCCACACCTCTGTTCTCCCCAAAGTTAGTTTTGGGCTCCAGTTTCAAGTGTTGAGGCATATGAAGGATTATTAAAGCACAAGATTCCTTGCCACAAACTTGTTCTGAGTTTCTAAAGCTAGGTATATTAGAGTTGGGTTCTTTTCTGGCTTTGATAGATTTTCTCAAAAAGAAAATATAATCTAAATTAACATGTAGTTGGTGTGGTAGTCAGGTCAGGGATTGCAGGTGACTGAAACCCTTGAATATAAAGGGCGGTTTGTTAGTGCATAGGACCAAACTGTAAGAAATGATAGGGGATGGAATTGGTTTTTGGGGACATCTGATCTGGGAATTAGATTATTGCTTGAATTATCTTCTCTCATCTCTGCACTCTCTTTGAATTGATAACATTGTTTCCTGTCTCAGACAGGTTTTCTCCAAATGATTGGGATCATGGTTGCTGGTGTTTTAGGACTTATATCCTTTTATTTTAGTGTAACCCCAGAGGAAGAAAAGGGATCTTCTTTGCAAATTAGCTCAGGAAACCCCGGGGAAGCACTGTTTTTGGCCTAGCATGGAGTTACATGGAGATCCCTAGAGCAGTGACTCTGACCTACTTGAACATCTTAACTCAAACTTGATGTGAACAAAACAAAGTCTTCATCTCTCTTTCCTTTTTTATAATTGTTGTCTCTGTATCAAATCTACCTCTTTCGTGAAGCCAGTAAAGAAGGAGGTCTTGATTCCTCCCCGATTTTCCCGTGAGAAATGGCACTTTTCTTCCCTTATCTAGACCATCACCCTTGCTTGCTGTTCTGTAACCCCACAAACTCTTTTCTCCTCTTGAGTCACTTGCACTCACTGTTCCTTCTGTTTGTGTTTTAGCCATTTAGCCTTTGCAAGGCCAGCCTCTTTCCATTGATTAGACCTTTGCTTACATGCCGCTTTCTCCAGGCGGCCCTCTTTCTAAAGTATGCGGCTCCTCTTTCGTTCCCATCTCTTTCTAAGCTCCTTGTTTATTTGCCTCACAGTACTGCTTATTATAACCCAGCATCATTTTATCCATCTCTCTCTCTCTTTCTCTCTCTCTCTCTCTCTTTTTTCTTAACACAGTCTCGTTCTGTCGTCAGGCTGGAGTGCAGTGGCGCAATCTTGGTTCACTGCAACCTCCGCCTCTTGGGTTCAAGCGATTCTCCTGCCTCAGCCTCCCAAGTAGCTGGGACTACAGGCGCGTGCTACCACGTCCAGCTAATTTTTGTATTTTTAGTAGAGACAGTATTTCCCCATGTTGGCCAGGATGGTCTCCATCTCTTGACCTTGTGATCTGCCTGCCACCGCCTCCCAAAGTGCTGGGATTACAGGCGTGAGCCACCAAGCCTGGCCATTCATGTCTTATGTTTTTTTTTTTTTTCCTCTTTTTTTCCACTAGACTGTAAACTGCATGAATTTAGGGACATTATCTTATTTACTTTTGTGATATAGTTCTAGTACAGTATGGCACATATGGTAGTACATGGTTTTGAATGAGTGAATCAGGGGAGCAAATTTTTACCATTGGCCCAGCCTGGGTTAAGTGCCCTTGTTGGGTGGGGGTTGGTGGAGAGACAAAAACACAATAGGTACTGCAGTAGGCTCCAAGGGAACCTGCATTAAGATGCCACCCTTAATGCTTTTTTTAGTTTTTGAAAATACTAGTGGTTAATTCTTGAATTGATTGTAAAATGATTATGCTTTTTAATATTTTTGTTTGACTGGTAACAGTCTCTAGGAAGTAACTGTAGGCACAAATGTAAACTAATAGTTTAAATGTTGTGTGTTTACCTGGGGGACTTCTGTTTAGCTTCTTGTATTGTCCCTTTCTAACACTTCCTTTTGATCTTTCCATTTATTTCCTGCTCTCTTAACCAGCTGTGAGAAATTTAAGGCAAAGAAGAATCTGGTGTCAAGAATGATTGGGCACATAGTAGAGCACAAACAGTTTCTAATGCTGGCTGGGAGTGACTGCCGGGTTAGTGAAGGGCTAGGGCCATCATATGATTTGTTACACAAGCCAGATCACTTTGGAGATGAAGGGAAGTACTAGGACAACAGATGTAAACTTGGGCTGTCTCATATACCCCAGTGATGGGGTGGTGATAATCAGACTTGTTGCACAGTAGGGTGCTCGAGGCAGAGGGTTTGGAATTGAGAAGATCCTTGCCTAAGTGTGTGTGGAAGAAAGCCAGGCAGAGCTCTGGGCTTTCTTGAATCTTTTTGAGTCAAGTCAGGATTTCTGTAGATCTGCCCTAATTAGTAAATGTAATTGCCTGTAGATAAAGTTGAAGTCCTAGAATCTGAACCCAATTCCTTCTGTTTTCTCATAGGAAACTAGTTCTGTGCTTTGATGTAATGTGTACTTTTTTGGGGGTAAATATGTACTTTTTCTTTAATGAGACCTGTGCTTTTTACAAAGGATTTTTTTTTTTTTTTTTGAGGCAGGGCTTCACTGGGTCATCCAGGCTGTAAGTGCTGTGATCATAGCTCACTGTAGCTTGAATTTTCTGTGCTTAAGGAATCCTTCCACCTCAGCATTCTGTGTAGCTGGGACCACTGGTGCATGTTACCATGCCCAGCTAATATTTAAAATTTTTTATAGAGATAGAGTCTCCATATGTTTCCCATGCTTGTCTTGAACTCCTGGGCTCAGGCAATCCTTCCCCCTCAGCCTTCCAAACTAGATTATCTGCACCTAGCACAATGGTACTATATATGGTTGTTCACCGAGAATTCAGTTCCTGTGAAGTTTCCTAAGATAACAGCATTAAGATAATAGTTAAAATGATGTTGTTTTATTTGTTCAAGTCAGACAGATCTAGTTACTGTTATTCCATTTTATGGTCAAGGAAAGAGACCCATTGTAGTTAATTGATTTTCTCTCTTATGTAGCTAGTTACTTATATGCAATGCTCTCACTAATGTATTTTCAGCAACTGATTAAAACTTGAGTTCATGATATTAAAGGATGAATGATGATACATGGTTTGAGACACTTGGTATGAAAGCCAGCTTTGTACAGGGTGCCTTTTATGCAGAGTCATTTACTGTAGAGTTTACATTAAAAATTGATTTTCAAGATAAAAAATTGCTCTATTCATCTTTTATATTGCTTTATTCATCAACTTTTAAATTACAATTTTAAAATGTCTTCGTATATACTCTATAGACTTTCTAGAACTATACCAATACAATTGCCATTAGCTGCACATAGCTATTTAAATTTAAATTAATTAAAGTAATGATAACCTCTAGCCACATTTCAAGTACCCACTAGCTCACATGTGGCTAGTGGTTACAGTATTGGACAGTAGAGATACAGAACAGAAAGTTACCATCCCAGAAATTTCTACTAGACAGCACTGCTCTTGAGAACAGTGTTAAAAAGTTACTTGAGGTCCCAGGCACGGTGTCTCACGTCTGTAACCCCAGCACTTCGGGAGGCCAAGGGAGAGACAGGTGATCACTTGAGGTTAGGAGTTGGGGACTAGGCTAGCCTGGGCAACGTGGTGAAACGTTGTCTGTACTAAAAATATATATATATAAAACTTAGCTGGGTGTGGTGGTGCATGCCTATAATCCCAGCCACTAGGGAGGATGAGACAGGAGAATTGTCTGAACCCAGGAAGCAGAGGTTGCAGCCAGCCAAGATTGTGCCACTGCCCTCCAGCCTGGGTGACAGAGTAAGACCTTGTCTCAAAAAAAAGAAAATATTACTTAAGGACAGGTTTCACTTTTTAGGCTTTAGGATTTGTGGAATTGAAAATGTTAGCTTTAGAGTATTCTAATGAGGGAGCTTTGTGATTTACTATCCGTGGATCAAGCCTGTCATGTTTACACTCTGCCTAAGCTTTTACTAGTCTCTCTGGCTCTATATACATCAACCATAATTGGCTGAGGGTTTTTTTTTTTTTTTTTTTTTTTTTTTTTTTTTGGTTAAGTAGTACAGAGTTTGCAAAGGTTTGTTTTATGTGGTTAAAGACTTGATGTTTAATATCTTTTTCTTATCAATAAAATGAGGGTAATGAGATACCAACTACATGGAATTTGAATTAATTGATTGAGGTTATGAAGTTAACAATAAAAATTTTAATGAACCTTCTAGTTCTAGTCCCAGGAGAAACCTTTGCTCTGTTTTGAAGCTATCTCAACTTCTTCTCTCCTTCTTGAGACTTCTAAGCCCTTAAAGCTCAGTTGAATGCCTTACAGAACTCAGCCCACATGCTTATTAACTGCTCTGGACCAGTCACTGTCTTACATAATTTACTAATGCATTTATGATTACCTTTAACTAGGTAATTAGAAACCTTGTTTTATACTTAAAATACTTATAATTTTGGAAATTAAGAATTAAAAGAGACTTTAGAGATAATCATACCAAATATTTTTATTTTATGAATGAGGAACCCTGGCAGGTTAAGTCACTTCCCCATATTTGGAGAATTAGGACTAAATAACCTTTCATCAGACTATCTACTTTATTAGTTGATTGTTAAATTAACCTGAAGGAAGTTCTAAGCACTACTGCAGGTTAAGGATACTATATTGTCTATATAAACTGTGTCATTGTGGGATAAAGTTAAATAACTCCTGATTTCAGCATACGGTATTTCTATTTGTTTCTTCCTGTTGTTCTTAGGGGCAAAGTGTATGATAGTTTTGGAGATACAGTACTATGAAAAAGGCATTTTTTGCTTTTAGAGTAAGTTGACTGATTTCTTTCCTTTTTTTTTTTTTTGAGATGGAGTCTTGCTCTGTTGCCCAGGCTGGAGTGCAGTGGCATGATCTTGACTCATTGCAACCTCTGCCTCCTGGGTTCAAGTGATTCTCGTGTCTCAGCCTCCCAAGTAGCTGAGATTATAGGTGTGCCACCACCATGTGCAGCTAATTTGTCTACTTTTAGTAGAGAAGGGGTTTCAGCATGTTGCCAGTCTGGTCTCAAACTCCTGACCTCAGGTAATCCGCCCACCTTGTCCTCCCAAAGTGCTGGGATTACAGGCACGAGCCACTATGCCTATCTAACTGATTTACTTCCAGTTTATATCTTCATGTATTGTATTTGGTAGTACAGGTTGAGGATCCCAAATTCAAAAAGTTCCAAAACCTGAAACTCTTTGAGTGTCAATATGACTCAAAGGAAATGCTCATTAGAGCATTTTAGATTTTGAATTTTTGGATTTGGGATGCTCAACCAGTGAGTATAATGCAAGCATTCCAAAATCCAACAAAACATCTGAAATCTGAAATACTTCTTATCCCAAGCATTTCAGAAAAGGGATACGCAACCTGAGGTAACAACGTAAGATGTTACGGAATTAGAGTGTCCATTTATAGAAACAAATAGACCTGACTGTTTCTATGAGCTATACATTCTGATCCCTAGTTTTATATTCCAGTTACAGTTTTGGTCTTGGTATTACTATTGTGTACACACGTGCACATGCACACATACACACACTCCCAGACACCTACTTAGAAGTGCACTAAGAACACCAAATTGTCCTAGATACTGACAATTCTAGACTCTTCAAGGGTGCCTAAACAGTTTCTTTCCTTTTCCTTTTTTTTTTTAGACGGAGTCTCGTTCTGTTGCCCAGGATGGAGTGCAGTGGTGAGATCTTGGCTCACTGCAGCTTCTGCCTCCCAGGTTCAAGCGATTCTCCTGCCTCAGCCTCCTGAGTAGTTGGGATTACGGGCGCACGCCACCATGCCTGGCTAATTTTTGTATTTTTAGTAGAGATGGGGTTCACCATATTGGTCAGGCTGGTCTCGAACTCCTGACCTAGTGATCCGCCTCCCTCGGCCTCCCAAAGTGCTGGGATTACAGGTGTGAGCCGCCGCACCCAGCCTAAGCCGTTTCTTAAAGTTCATTTTTATTCCTCCTAGTCCTTGGCAAAGTGGTGGGTGTATATTAGGTATTAATAAGGTAATTGTTATTTAACAGTATACTTTTCTTCTCAGAAACTTTATTTCTGTGCTAGCATATGCTTGTAGTTGGCAGGGACCAGATCAGGCCAGGCTTTTTTTTTTTTTTTTTTTTCCCAGAATACAAGTTATTTCCCCATAGGGTTAATATTCCCAGCTTCTTGTCCCAGGAACTGAAATCAGTGTCAGAAGGGAGTCTTCACTTCTGAATCAAGACTTTAATTATGGGCTTTTCTTTTCAACGACACTTCCCTTTTCTGCACTTGTTCTTTGGATGGATGGAGAAAGAGACAGAGACAGAGACAGAGAGAGAGAGAGAGAGAGAGTGTGTGTGTGTGTGTGTGTGTGTGTTTGCTTGCAGCATTTGAATCTGTGCAGCACATTGGCTTTCTAGACATCCTTTGTATAGTAACAGCATGTGTGGAAGGGCTGGCAGCCTGTAAAACAGTTTTTCTCCTCTTCCCCCCTCCTTCCAACCTCACTCGCTCTCTGGATCTGGTGACATTACATAGATAAATGTGCTGGCTGGGAAAACAGTAGAGGGAGTTGAATGTCTGCCAAAAATTTGCAGCATGAAACCAAGCTGGCTGCTTCAGCCTAGCTTTCCTGATCTCTTATTGTGTGTGTGCAGTCTGCACTTGTCAGGGCTTTCCTTATTGAGCATTACGTCACTATGATCTCCACCCTTATCACACTGTCTTTTCTTTTGAAAGCTACTGTCCTCAGGCTTCAAACTTGTTAAACACTTACGGCTTTATTTACGCTGTTATGGAGGTAGTATTGATGAAATATATTTAAGTAAGAGAAATTTTAATTTGATGCAGTTTTAACTTAGAGTATGCTTTTGTATGTTTCTGGGCAACATTAGGTTAGTGTAGAGAAGAATATCTCCTCAAAGGACTTTGAAGACAGAAAAGTACTGATTTTTTTTTAACATAAATATTTATAATGGCTTTATAAGATTCAAAATCTGGAAACAATTCAAATGTTCCTCAAATGAGGAATGGACTGTAGCCTAGCCATACAATGGAATGTTATTAGCAATGAAAAAGAACAAACTATGACACAACCATTAAAATGAATGAATCTCAGATGTAATCTGCTAAGTAAAAGAAGCTACCGACTATATGATTCCATTTATATGTAGAAGTAGTGATTTTCTTTCTTTCTTGAGACAGTTTTTCTCTTGTCGCCCGGGCTGGAGTGCAATGGTGCAATCTCAGCTCACTGCAACCTCCGACTCCAAGGTTCAAGTAAAGGTCCTGCCTCAGCCTCCTGAGTAGCTGTGACTACAGGCCCGTGCCACCATGCTTGGCTAATTTGTTCATATTATTAGTAAAGAGAGGGTTTCACCATGTTTGCCAGGCTGCTCTCGAACTGATCCTGACCTTAGGTGATCTGTCCACCTCTGCCTCCCAAAGTGCTGGGATTACAGTTGTGAGCCACCACACCTGGCCGAAGTAGTGATTTTTAACTTTTTTTTTTTTTTTTATTTTATTTGAGATGGAGTCTTGCTCTGTCACCTAGTCTGGAGTGTAGTGGCATGATCTTGGCTCACTGCAGCCTCCGCCTTCCGGGTTCAAGCAATTCTCCTGCCTCAGCCTCCTGAGTAGCTGGGATTACAGGCACCTGCCAGTATTCCCGGCTGATTTTTTTTATTTTTAGTAGAGATGGGTTTCACCATGTTGGCCAGGCTGCTCTCGAACTCCTGACCTCAGTGGTTCGCCGGCCTCAGCCTCCCAAAGTGCTGGGATTATAGGCGTGAGCCACTGTACCTGGCTGAAGTAGTGATTTTTAACTGTTGTTCAGCATTGTGAGTAATCATTTCTAGAACAAATTATCTCATTTACCAGTCTATCGAATTAAAGAAGGTAATGTAAGATCTTGAAATTTGGAGTGCTTATTTTCAAGATTTTTTTTATAAAGTTGAGTATTGAGACTGCAAAATGTGTCAGTGGTTTTAGAGGGAAAAATGAGCTTTTCATTCTTTGCAAAGACACCGGTAAGAGTGCTTGAATCAACGTCTTAAAAAAAGGGCTTTGCCTATTAAAGCTTTGTGTAGATATTTAAAAAATAAGTACTCCTACTTCTTTTTTTCTGAATCCTTTAGACCTTTACAGTTAAGAAAGCATTAATTTGAATCAGTTTATTCAGGTACCTTATCTATAGTATTTTCATTATGTTTGTTCCTTAGCATGTGCTGTCCTTATTGTAATGTACTTTTAATGCACATGTCTTAATTTTACAACTAGATCATAAGACCCAGCACCATGGAGCTAATTTTATTATATCTTTGTTTCTGTAGCACCTAACTAAATATCCTTATACACAATAAATACTAAAGATAATGGTCTGTGTGGGTAACACTGAAGATATGAATAGTATGAGATGATTTCATTAGCTGACTACTAGTGTCCTAGAGCTGTTATAATAATACCGTAGACTAAGTGGCTTAAGCAACAGAAATTTGTTTTCTCACAATTCTGGAAACTGGAAGTTCTAATCAATGTACTGGCAAGGTTAGTTTCTGGTGAGGCCTCTCTCCTTGTCTTGAAGATGGTCGATCACCATTTTGCTGTGTCCTCACAGGAGCTTTTCTCTGCAAGTACACTCTTGGTTTCTCTTCCTCTTATAAGGATACCAGTTCTATTGGATTCGGGCCCCATCTTTATGACCTATTTAACCTTAACTATCTCCTTAAAGGCCTTCTCTCCAAATACAGTCACATTGAGGAATTAGGGCTTCCCCATATGAATTTTTGCTGGGAGCAAAATTTAGCTTATAAATAACACTTGACCTCCTGAAGATAGATAGATATGCCAAGTTATTAAGATATCAAAATAGAAACCACATTAGATACTTCAGAAAAGAAAATGATGTATTAGGGAATTGATTAAAGCCGATGCTGGAGAACCGAAATGTAAAAAAAATTGAAGTAACACCAAGGTAATAACTTCCTCAATTAGCTACCACCCCATGAGCTGGGGGAACAAAAGAAAGAAGTTTGGATTATTTGAAGCTTGGAGGAAGTGCTCCGTGTAGACGGAATTCAGACTTAAGAGGAAGACCCACTGCCTGATTGCTTTCAAAGACTTGAGCGAGAGGCCCCACAAAGTTGGGTCTCATATCTCTCAAAAAGATGCCTTGCCCTGCTGCTGGTGGGCTTTCTGAGGGACCATGGCAAGTCTAATTCTGAGAGAGCTGAACTAGAAGAAGCTGAAGACTGGAAATGACCATTTCTTCTCAGAAAGGGCCAATGCCAGGATTCCACTGGTAGGATAGGAGACAGGAAGGAGCAAGTCCATTCTTTTGTCACCTTTACCTTCTAGTCTTCCTCTAGTGTGTTCCCTGCTGGGGGAGTTGAATGGGAAGCCACCTGACAGGAGAAATGAAGTGTGCAGAGTCTGAGCCCTACCTCATAAAGCCCAGTAGAGAAGAGTGAACTTGGACTTGAGACACAGCAGCGTAATAGCTGGTATAAATATTATTGGTGGGAGTATAGCCTCTCTGAAATTCACTTTGGCAGTATGGATCAAAAATCTTAGAAATATGAATACCTTTTGACCCAGTAATTCCAGTTCAAGAAATATATCCTAAGGAAATAATCCCAAAAATAGTAAAGATGGAAGTACAAAGCTGTTTGACTACAATATTGCATATAATAAAAAATTAGAATTTTAATGTTTTTCAATATGGGATTGGTCAAATTACCATATAGCATTTTGTGAAGTGTTATATAGCCTTAAGAAAGATGATATTGATTTGGATTTGTTGATGTGGAAATAGAAATTTAACAAAAAAGGAGATTACACCCTATTCTAGTATGGACTCATCTATGTGTATTTGTTGGTTTTGGTTTGTTTGGTTTGTTTGTTTGTTTTGAGCAGAGTCTCGCTCTGTTGCCAAGGCTGGAGTGCTGTGGCACAATCTTGGCTCACTGCAACCTCCACCTCCCAGGGTCAGGTGATACTTGTGCCTCAGCCTCTCGAGTAGCTGGGATTACAGGCATGCGCCACCAAGCTCAGCTAATTTTTGTATTTTTAGAAGAGATGAGGTTTTGCCATGTTTGCCAGGCTCGTTGTTTTTTTTTTTTTTTTTTTTTTAAATCTATGTAAAGAAAAAGCTGAAAACAATATACAAGAAAAGAGACAGTACAATACCAGGTTGAAGAATGCAGGCTCTGGGGCCAGACTGCCTGGGTTTGTATCTGGGCTGTGCCACTTACATCTTTATGACTTGGTTAACTCAAATTAATCTTTCTGGGGATGTTTCCCCTCTGGAAAGTGGTGATATTACCTTCCTCATAGGACAGTTGTGAGGTCTAAAGGTGTTAATACCTGTAAAGGATATAGGGCAGTGCTTGTGATTAAGTTCTCAGTAGATGCTGGCTATTAAGAGGAGGAGGCGGGGCGTGGTGGGACACACCTACAGTCCCAGCTACTTGGGAGGCTGAGGTGGGAAAATGGCTTGAACCCGGGAGGCGGAGGTTGTGGTGAGCTCAGATCGTGCCATTGCACTCCAGCCTGGGCAACAAAAGTGAAACGCCATCTCCAAAAAAAAAAAAGAAGGAAGAGAAATATTAGAAGATAATTTTATTTAGTCTTTTATTACCAAAATTTTAGTGTGAATGATATGATTTTATAATTAGGACAAATAATAAAACTTTTCTATTAAAACTAAAAACAATGAAGCAGACAAAGATGTACTAAGTATCTTTGCTTACTTGTAGGAGACCTAGAACTCCAAGATACTCTCTTTGTGGGTAACCAAGCATTTCCTGCTACAGCCTACATACAGCTGACAACTGAGGTTTGTCTTTTGACAAGCTCCTATTCTTTGTTGTAGGAGAAGTTCATTCTTCTCAAGATCTGTACAGATCCTCAGGGACTTGCATTGTTACACTCACTTCTGGCTAGATTCCCAAGGCCTTCATCTTATTTTTGCCCTAGCTCCTTGGATGTTTCTCTTCCCTCTGCTCTATACAGAATTAAACTTAAACCCCCTGCCTTTTAAAAAAATTACTGAAAAGCGACTCACTTGTTTTTTAGTGGACTACAAGTTTCAAGATTTTTATTGTAGCATAGAAAAAATTTAGAATGGAGTCTTAAAGTTTTTTAAAAAGTCCCTTGACTACGTTGCCTCTAGGAACTTGTCACTAGCCACCACTTTGCATTTCAACCTCCTTCCACCTTTCTTGACCCTCTCAATGCCTTTTCTTAGTTTCTTAAGCAGAAAAGTTTTTGTCTTACTCAGTTACGGAGACACATGTGCTGTATTAAAATAAAAATTCTTATTACTATTTTTTACATTTAGGAACCTGCTGTAGCTTCCACATGTTTGTTTATCTTTCCCTTTTCCTTCATGATTCTCTGAGAGTGGAAAAAGGGAGTAAAAGATTGAATTCTTTTTGCTATAACTAATGCTGTTCTTTGAGGAAGGCAGAAGAGAACCTCTGGTCAATATTTGTTTTGAATATCTAAATTTAAATCGTTCTACACTATACTATGTTAGTATCGCCATTTACTTTACCAATATTAGAAACACAACATTTTCTACCTGTAAAGCCTCCTTCCGTCTTCCCTCCTTTCTCTCTATCACGTTTTATCTATAGATTATTCACTTGAGTGACTGAGTTGAAAACTACATAATATATTTAGAGTTATGAACTTGGAGTCAGAATATCCACCAAACTTTGAATGTCACTTTCCTCACTTTACTAGTGCACCCTTTGACAGTGATTTTTTTTCTTTAACTGAGGAGTGGATAATGATTTTCGAAGATCCCTTCCAGTTCCAAACATCATGATTCTCATAGCAGAATCTTGCATTCTATCAGATATGTGTCAATTATTATTCTTGGTAGGTTTTGAAGAAAATGATGCTTTTTGCCAATTTGTCCAAGTGTTCTTAAACCTTTGTTTGGCCGAAATAAATGCCTACCGTAACAATCTTTTAAAAATTTAATGAACATGAAAGCCTTCTTGAATATCTTATTTCTTCTAAACCATCACTTTTTTTTTCTTTCTTTAAAATTGAGATGAACCTTGCTCTGTTGCCCAGTCTGGAGTGCAGTGGTGTGATCTCAGCTCACTGCAACCTCCACCTCCTGGGTTCAAGTGATTCTCCTGCCTCAGCCTCCTGAGTAGCTGAAAGTACGGGTGCCTGCCACCGACCTCAGCTAATTTTTGTGTTTTTAGTAGAGATGGGGTTTCAACAGGTTGGCCAGGCTAGTCTCCTGACCTCAGGTGACCCACCCGCCTCGGCCTCCCAAAGTGTTGGGATTATAGGCATGAGCCATCACGCCTGACAGACATCACTTTTATATATATTTAAGCATAGAAAAATTCTTTTGCTAATGCTCTTATACTCAAGTACCACTAAATTATATTTTTAAGTGGGTAATATGCAGTGTGGTAAATGTGTGTATACAAAGACTTTAAAACTCTTAATGCAATTGCATAAATAAATACCATATGTAGAAAATTTCTTAGACCACAGGAAATTTTAATTACCTTGCCTATTTCAGGAAGTTAAAATAGAACTAAAACTTGCCCTAAGAAGTAGCAATCAGTCAGTTAACAAAAATGAGCTTTGAAGAATACAGTTTGGAAAACGATATAGCAAAAACTAGCACTTATTAGGTGTTTCTTACATTTGAATTACACAGCCATAACCTTATCTGATTTACTCTTCATGATAACTTGAAAGGCAGGTATGTCATACTTTTTAACACTGAAGAGATATGTAACTTCCTCAAAGTGATGCCACAATGGCAGAACCGAGTCTGTTTCTGAGTGCTGCTGAGCTGATTCTTGTAGGTAGAGATGCAAAGGACTTTGAGATAAGGGGTAAAATACCCAGGAGAATGAGCATAAATTATGATCTCTGAAGATGAATGAATAGATTGGGAATAGAGGAAGATAGAGTGATAAAGGTAGTTTAGTGTATAAAGGAGTGAATTGAATACCAGCCTGTGGCAGTTGACAGTTGAGATATGTTCTGTAAGTTTTGAGCCAGGCAAATGACTGGATAAACATAGTATTTAGGAGGATTAATCTGCTAGCTATATGCAGAAAAAAAGTCAAAGGAAAGAGTAGAAGGTGTCAATCTGTGTAGGAGATTGCATATGGTGACATGACTGAGTCAGGAGAGAGGTACCGGCAGGTAAAAGAAACTAAAGTAGAAAGAAAGGACCACAAAGGAAGGGAGAGGCAATAATAATTTGGAAGTATCATCCAGTATTTGGATGAATGAGGAAAATTATGTATCACTGACAGAAAGTGGAGCTTTCAAATAACTGCAGAACCTGTGAAAGGAAGATAACTTTTTACAGTTTCTTAGCTTAGAATTTAAATTCAGCAAATATACATATTGTCATTTTTGATGTCACTTCTGATTAAGAAATAGATTGTTATAGTATGTTAAGATGATTGCTTTCTCATCTAAATTTCCAATAATCTACATACATAGTAAAAGTGGAAATTGAAGTTGAACATTACTGATTTAATTATATAATTAACTTTCACCAATAATGTTATTGATGTCTAATTGTAGAAGCCATTGAATGAACTCATCATAACAAAAAATCAATTCAATTTACCATCCCTATTAAAGTTTTGTAATGGCTAATGTGTTATGTTGGAATTGATTAAAATTACAGAAAGTTATAGACTATAAATAATGGAGATTATAGGTCTTTTCTCAGGCCATTCATTTTTTAAAATTATTATCAATCTTTTGCAACTGTGCACTTTTCAGAACAGATTATCCTTAAAAATGTTTAATATGCAGTCATACAGTACTTGATAGTATATGGGATGCTGAAGAATTTAAAGAGATTAAAGTCCACCCAAATATAGTTTCCTTGAAGATACAGAATCTAGGAGGAAAAGCTCTGAGTAAGTAATGATAAATGGAGCTAAGCATGGTTTTGTTGCATTTTAATTTCAACAAATGCTTACTTAGTACATACTAAGTACAAGACACTTGAGGTGAATTAAGTGGCGATTTCTGCTTACCTAGGACTATCAATTTGGAAAAGGTGGATAAAAATGGAATTCTGAACTGTCAGAAAGGATTTGGGAGGAGCATGAGTTCATCAAAGGCTATTATTAGTGAAAGAATGAAAAACTTGGTAATTTACATGGAGGGCTTGCCAGAGTGAAAGAGAATCATACACTTTAGAATATTCAGCTTTCTCAAGGTATCAACACTTTCCAACAAAGGATGAGTTTCTGAAAGGGAATATGCATACTGGTTTGTTACCCTTACGATATTGGAAATAACTAATTTTGCAAAGATTTCTCAAAAGGCTTACTTTTTTGGTGTGTGAGTAGATAATATGAATGGTACTTAATTTGTTTCTAATTGTTTTGTGTGGATTTTGTTTTGAATTGACTGACATTTATAAGTATTTTGAAAATGTGAGTATAACCTGTTCTTTGGTTGACTCAAATTTTTATGTTATGTTAAAATGCCCACCAAGGAGTAATATTTACTGGACTTTCTGTTATGCATGCATTGGGGTATGTGTTGACAACCTAGCAATACTCATTTCCCTCGTGCCCAGCCATTGAGCATCATTTTGGTTTTCTTCTATACCAAGCCTGAGAATTGTCCAATTTTCCACTCTTGTAAGCTTAAGACTTACTCCTGTTTATCCTTCAGATATTAGTATAGCTGAGTGCTTGTGAGTAGATATTTATCAACTTACAGATAATGTCTCTGCTGAAAATTATTTGAGTTTCTGTAAAACAAATACCCACTGAAGAAAGTTAATTTCAGGTTAAATTTACTTTATTTGATTCTAACTGTGGGAGATGAAAGGGGCAGGATAAAGTACCTGGGGACTGCTAGAAGACTGGAGAGGCAGTCTAGGCTGTAGTTGTAGAGGGATAGATTTGAAAGAAGCTTATGGTGGTTTGTGCTCAGAGTAACCTGGCTGGATAAGGTACATGGTGGTCGGAAAGAATTTTTCATATGAGACTGAAAAGTGTTTCATCAATAGATTTAATTCTTAGTCTTACTTCATAAGACAATTGTTAAGACATAAAGGTGAGTTGTATTTATGCAATTGGATTCAAAGATAACTAACTTCCATATAGGTACAGTGAAAATAAAATGGCTAACAGTTAATTTCAGTAGCCAAATTTAATTGTTATTTGTAACTTTTTTTAAAATTTTTGATGGGCTACAATTATATTCTAATTCTGTTTACTGCATACAAGATTAGCACATTCATAGGGTTCCACGGGAATGGTTAAAAATACAGGTTTCCGATGAGAACAAATTATAGTAGTTGCTTTTCATTACATCAGTTTTGACTTATTTCTTAAATCATCTGATTTGTGAGAATATGAAAATATCTATACCAGTTGGTTTTATTTTTTTCATTATGGTACAATTTATATAAAAATTACCATTTTAACTATTTTTAAGTGTATAATTCAGTGGCAATAAGTACATTCACACTGTTGTGATACCACCACCACCATCCATTTATTTTCCATCCATCCAACATTTTTTCATCATTTCAGATAGACTCCGTATCCATTAAACAATAACTTCCCATTCTTCACTTCCCATGGCCTTCGGTAACCTGTTTTATTTTTTGTCTCTATGAATTTGCCTATTCTAAGTACCTCATATAAGTAGAATCATAATATTTGCCCTTTTGTGGTACACTACTGGATTTGAAAGAAATGAGCTGCAGTAATTATAGTTGAACATAAGTTTTGTGTATGCCTTAGCCTGTTTTCTGCTGCTGTAACAGAATCCTACAGACTGGGTAATTTATAAAGAAGTTTATCTGGTTCATAGTTTTGGAGACTGAGAAGATCAAGGGGCCGCATCTCTCTGTGAGAGCCTTCTTGCAGTGCCATAACATGGCATAAGGGCAGAGGATGGAAGCAAGCATGCAAGACAGAGAGGAAAAGGGGGCCAAATTCCAACGATAACTAGCCCACTCCCCTGATAAACAGCATTAATCTAGTCATGAGGGCGGGAGCCCTCATCACCCAGTTACCTTTCGAAGGCCTCCACCTCTCAACACTGCTAAATGGCAACACCATTTGGAGGGGACACTGAAACCGTAGATGACTGTTTTATAGATACTTGTATTTAAGTCTACAGAAGGATGTGCTCGTTATTCTTTTGTTGCTTAGTGTTTGAGTGTTACAGGGAGTATTACGTGAATTATATTTGTACTTCTTCCATACTCTTTTTTTTTTTTTTTTTTTTTTTTGAGAAGGAGTCTCGCTTTGTTGCCCAGGCTGGAGTGCAGTGGCGCAGCCTTGGCTCACTGCAGCCTCTGCCTCCTGGGTTCAAGTAATTCTTCTGCCTCAGCCTCCCAAGTAGCTGGGACTACAGGTGCACGCCACCACGCCGGCTAATTTTTGTATTTTTAGTAGAGATGGGTTTTCACTACATTGGCCAGGCTGGTATCGAACTCCTGAGCTCCTGATCCATCTGCCTTGGTCCCCTAAAGTGCTGGGATTGCAGGCGTGAGCTACTGTGCCTGGCCACTTCTTCCATACCCTTTAAATTGGCTATGCCAGTGTGTCTCAGTAATTTCCAGTGGCTGTAAAACTTGAGAAATTTTGTAGCTTTTAGAAATTGCATGTCTCTATTGCCGGATTGCTTATGAAGTGATTTCTTAGAGGTTTCCAAAGTCATAAGCTTTGAGTTTACAAGTACAGTTCTTTTCCATGAAAATTTTGGTGTTGACAAATTATAGAATTTATCATTCAATTTAGTCTTAAAAGAACTGGAAATAATTACATATAACAAAACAGGAGGAGAAGAAAGGGACGGGATAAAGTATCTGGAAACCACTAGAAGAACCACTGTTCTTTATGTCAGTGTTTAAGAAAAGAGACAAAATAAAGGTAGATTTGAATTCCTCGGAAGATATTAGAAAATAGAGATAATTATAGGTTTTTGGCTTTAAAAAATTAAAGACACAGTATGGGGGAAAGAAATGAAAATTGGGGCTCATGCCTATAATCCCAGTACTCTGGGAGGCTGAGGCGGGTGGATCACCTGAGGTCAGGAGTTTGAGACCAGCCTGACCAACATAGTGAAACACAAAATTAGCTGGGCGTGGTGGCGCACGCCTGTAATCCCAGCACTTTGGGAGGCCGAGGTGGGTGGATCACGAGGTCAAGAGATCGAGACCACCCTGGTCAACACGGTGAAACCCCGTCTCTACTAAAACTACAAAAAATCAGCTGGGCCTGGTGGCGCGTGCCTGTAATCCCAGCTACTCAGGAGGCTGAGGCAGGAGAATTGCCTGAACCCAGGAGGCAGAGGTTGCGGTGAGCTGAGATCGCGCCATTGCACTCCAGCCTGGGTAACGAGAGCGAAACTCTGTCTCAAAAAAAATTCTTTCATGATATAAACCTTAACAGAGAACATTGGGAACATTTTTACTTTTCCTGTTTTTAAAAGTTATTTCCAAAAGCTCAAGTCAGAATGCCTGTTACTGGAGCATCCACCCTGTGTTGCCTCAATGCTGCCATCTGGTGATTATTATAGAGATCTCAACGTGGTGCTTAAGGTGATGTAGGGCAACCGATGACGCAAGGTTTATACAGTCTTGTGAGAAATTGAATGGAGATGAGTTGCTGTGGCAGAAATCTTACTTGGTTATTTATGGCCATGAAATCACTTTCTGAAATTGCTTTGTAAACAGTAGAGCATTTGTGTACTACTGTAATTATTGTGCTGCACATGGCTTTTTATCAGGCTCATACCCAACTCATTGTTCTTTCTATGTAAGGTACTCTTATTATTTCTAGTTCCACAAGGTAATTCAGTTAATTATTCAGCAATACTCATTGAGTGACTACTATATACTAGGCATTGTTTTTAGTAGTAGGAATATGGTCCTAAAAAGATGAAAATCAGAGCCTTCATAGAAGTTACATTTAGTTAAGAATAAATAATAAGATACACATATACACGTTAGTTAATGAAAAGGGCTAAGGGAAAAAAAATACAAAGCAGGGAAGGAACTTGTGAATTATTGGGGTTGGTGGGTTACTGTGAAATGCTAGATGGGGGTTCAAAACAGGCCTTACAGAAAAGGTGACTTCCTGCGTAGAGATCTGAAAGATCTGGGGAGAAACATTCTTGATATAGAGGAAAGCAGATGCAAAGACCCTGTGCCTGTAACCGCTGCCTTGAAGGAAACATAAGCAAGGAAGCTGGAGTGGAGTATAGAGGGAGACAGCAATAGAAGATGAAGTCAGGAAGGCAACTGAGGGAGCAAGCAGGGGAGTACATATCACACAGGGCCTTGTAGTTCATGTGGCATTTAATCTGAAATGGAAGCAACTGGACTGGAGAGTTTAGGGTAGCTGAATGACATGCTTTGATTTACCTTTTAACAGATTCACTGTGGCTGTTGTTTTTAATGGTATGTAAAGTCATTTGCTGCAACCTTTCTTCTTTTATTAGCTGTAGGAACAGGCTTTCTTTATATTGATCATGGGAAAAATAAGGGATAAGAAAGAAGCTTGGATAGCTCTGAGAGAAATGTATGGCATACTGTCTGCATAGATTTTTAAAAATTATATTCACTGATTATCAATAATTTTTGTCTTTGTGATACAGAGCAATTGAAATCAGCTTGTAGAATTTTACTTGGAAAATATTAAGAATATCTCTTCTATTTTTTCTATAACCACCTTAGTGCATTTCAGATTCAAATCTTATGGTGAGCCCAATATAGTTTTACCCTGCCTCACTGGTTTTCATGCTCATTAATAGTTTGGGAATGAGAGTGACCTGGAGTTACAGTTTTTAAATGCTTTTAACAATATAGTTTGGCAGATTGTAAAACAAATCATGGTGTACTGATTAGTAGTGCTATTTGATCAACAAATTAAAGAAAACTCATAGACTGTGTCTTAACCTAGATGATTTATTTAAACCATTTGTTGCTGTAGCTCATCAGCTAAAATGACTAAACTCCTGAGGCACTGTTTCTCTTTTCCAAATTGCACTTAAAAAACAAACTGAAATAATTCACTTAGTTAAAATGTCATGTTCATTGTCAGTAATAGTATTTCTCTGTGGATTTACTTTGGTTTGGTAGCTGAAAAGTTTATCGTTTTTATGCTTGGCCAAATAATATGCATCTTTGTGGGGTAGCATGCCATGTGTGACTGAAAACTATTTTTATACAGCTTGAATCTGTTTGGAATAATGCCTTTATTTGACTTAACAAATTGCTTTTTAGCTTTATTTTCACACTGTAAATATCAGTATTGTGTAAACTTAAGTTTTCATTATTGGTACTAAATCAGCAAGTTGTTCTGTGTCATGAGTAAGCAAGGTCTAAGACTAGGGTTATTTGATAAGTGCTAGAATGATTTAAACTGTTTCCATCTCTAAGTAACAACACAGCCAATTTGTCTGAATCACTATGCCTCTGCCCTTCAGGTTTTAATGTTTTGGAGTACAAAGTCTAGTAGTGTGAAACTGATCATACATAAAAGAAGTATTAACAGTAACATTACAGGGAACATACAGGGACATATAGGGATAATTTTGCTAGGGGTTTCTTAGTTATGTTTTTAAATATTTTTTTTGCGATTAGAAACTTTACTGTCTCGGTCTGGATGGCAAAGACACATGTTTGAAGACACAGACTACTCCATAGTCTTAACTTTTTAAGACTGTGTTTCCTATGCTGAAGAATAACAATAATTTGTTTTCCAGACTTTCTCTTTTTTCCCTCTTTTATGTTTGCTCTGTTAGGTAGTAATAAAATGATCTAATTTGTCCCTGAGAAGTAATAGCAGATTAGCCAAGTACTTTGCTGTACCTAAATATGTGAATTTTAGTAATTTGGTTTGAGTTGTGATACTGTTCTCAATCTTCCCTCTAGCTTCCCGTCCTAAAGTGATGGCTTTTCTTTAGTGATGGCTCTAAACTCAACTTTTGTTCCTTTTTAACCAGACTGCTGAAGTGCCATAACGTGCCTTATATATGAATATGGTACTGTGACCCACCGTCACCGTTTATAGGTCATTACACTGAATTGTGTACCTATAATGACTTTTCTAAAATTTAAATCTTGGCCGTACTATTCCTCTGCCTAAAATCTCCCAGTTGTACCTTGGAGGCTACAGAATAAATCTCAAATCTCATGACTGGCTTCTACCTTCTTCCTAGGCCTTCTTCAGAGGTTTGTTTTGTTTTTCATTGCTGGATAAAGTCTTTCCTGACTTACTTCCCCAGTTCTTTTTTCATACTCCTTTTTGAGGAAAGGATGTGATAGTCTTAATTATGATTAAGCCATAATTATTAAGACAACTAGCCGTTCATCTCTCAGTCTCTTGGCTAGAGCACTACTGTTAGCTTGTTGTGTTGGGTGTTTTCATATTGATGTTCCACCCAACTCTCTCATTAATCTGTTTGCTTTTCTGGCTTATTCTGTGCCACCTACCTAAGTATTGGTGTTCTCACCTTAGCTCTCTTCTTTACACGTTTCTTCATGAGAAAACTTATCAACTCTGATGGCTTTAGTGCCATTTTGTATGTATATGATTTCTAGATTTTTAAATCCAGACCAGTCTCTGTCTTAACTTTCAGATCTCCCTGTATTATATTGTCCATTGGTATTGCTATGTGAATGTTACATAAGCATTTTAAAGCTCAGTAAGCCCTAAACTAAGCTCACTTTCCCCTCCCAAACCTGATTCTGTGTTTTCTGCCTTTCTGAACACCTTTTTAACCTAGTGGGGCTACCTGTTAAATGCTTCTGGAAAAACATAAGTCAAAGGGTGCTTCTGTGAAAGTACCTCGTCCCCACTTTCCTCCTCTGTTTTCCATTTCTATCGTTCTATCATTGCACCTACAAATATTTTATTGTACTTTATCTCTTCTCCCCAGTAGACTAAACGCATCTTGATACTTTGTCCTTGGGGAAGCAAGTGAATGAATGAATGAATGAATGAACGAATGAATGCATCTCGAGGACTTTCTATTGCCATCCTGCATACTGCCTGGCATAAATAGTTGAGAGGTGACTGAGGGTACCTCCAACTAAACACTTTTAAAATGGAACTCATCAGTTTTCTCCAAATTGCTTTCCTTTGCTTTCTTCCAAATTTTCTGTTTTAAAATGACTCACTATGCACAGTTGATAGCGTCTTTTCAGTTCCTTTAGTCATATTTAACTCACTTTCTTTTTCTGCTACTCTCACAACTGGTTTTAAGCCCATTGCTATTTCTTCTATTTCATTTCCTTAGCTTTGGTTCAAGTTCTTACTTGTCTTCACCAGACCATTGTAACTACTGTTTAATGTTTTACCTATCTTTGGACTTTTCCCCATTTGTCTTTGATATTGCTACAATAATTATTTTTCTCCCATGCAAGTGGATATATCCTGGTTCAGTAAGTTTGCCTGTGGGATAAAGTCCAATTAAAAAAATACATTATATTTTCATTTGAAAGCTGTATTTAGGTAATTGCAGATATTTAATGTATATATTTTAGTGAGTTTGAAAGTCCAACTTCTTTACCTTCAGTGGCTTACCTTTGGTGTCAGTCTTCATGAACTTATCTAGCTTCTTTCTTTTATTTTTTCTTTTCCTCTCTTGTAGCAGAAACCAAGTACTTGAAGCATTGGCCTTACCAGACTGCACCCCTAAGTCCATCCTGTTTATACTACCTCTATTGCCTTCTCTCCATCACTCTTAGAAGGAACATAGATTAAACTGCTCTTAACACTTGTTAGCTATTGTCCTTGGACAAGTTTCTAAAGATCCCACAACATAGTACTGGTACTTAATACATGCTGTCTTCCTCTTTCAGCCTTTTCCCTCCTCCACACCACAGTTGGAATTTCTCTTTCTTACTGCTAGAAAACACTTACTGTTTCTCTCTTATAGCACTTAATGTCTTCTGCCGAGGAGTCACTGTATCTGTGTTTACTTGTGTATAGCTTACTACTCTTCCAGTAGATAACATGCATTTTCAGGGCTTAGACTGTGACTTCTTGAACTTACTCCAGTTGAATTTTTCAATCTTAAGGGTTTGTGTTTTAAAATCCACACTGTATCACTTAGTTTCTAAGTGACGAACATGACTGGGATATGATTTTTTGAAGTAAAGTTTCTAAATGGACATCGCAAGGACCAGTTGTAAAGGCATAGCCAGAACAGGCTTGTAAAAACTCACCTACACAGTTGAAATTTAGGAGAGTAATACAATTGTCCTAAACTTACTCTCATCGGAATTTAAAACTATAATTTTATGTCTTTATAGTAATACTAAATAAAAATATTAGTCCTGGAATGAATTGTGTTTTTCTTCACAGCCGGTTGCTGAACCAATCCCCATCTGTAGTTTTTGTCTTGGTACAAAAGAACAAAACCGAGAAAAGAAGCCAGAGGAACTCATCTCCTGTGCCGACTGTGGCAACAGTGGTATGTGATTTCCTTCTGTTGTTGTTCTAAAATGTGTTATGAAAGCAACAGGAAAGTATGTTTAACTTGAGTTTGTGTCCCTGATTCTTCTGAAATTAATACAGGCATACATCTTTTAATGATGGATGATACATTCTGAGAAACATGTCCTTAGGCAATTTCATCATCATGTGAACATCATAGAGTATTCTGACACAAACCAAGAGGGATGGCCTACTACGTACCTGGGTCGTATAGTGTATAGTCTGTTGCTCATGGCTCAAACCTGTGCAATACTGAATATTGTAGGCAGTTATAACACTGGTGAATATTTGTGTATCTAAACATATCTAAATATAGAAAAGGTACAGTAAAAATACAGTATTATGACCTTACGGGGCTACAGTCACATGTGGTCTGTTTTTTTCTTGTTTGTTTTTGAGACAGAGTCTTCCTCTGTCGCCCAGGCTGGAGTATAGTGGCGCTATCTTGGTCCATTGCAACCTCCGCCTCTTGGGTTCAAGCAATTCCTCTGCCTCAGCCTCCCTAGTAGGTGGGATTACAGGCACCCACCACCATGCCTGGCTAATTTTTGTATTTTTAGTAGAGATAGGGTTTCACCATGTTGGCCAGGCTGGTGGCAAACTCCTGACCTCAGGTGATCCGCTCTCCTTGGCCTCCTCAAAGTGCTGGGATTACAGACATGAGACACTGTGCCCAGACATATGTGGGCTGTATTTGATTAAAACGTCCTTGTGTGATGCATGACTGTATTTTAATTTGATTATGATTTTAGCTAACTGAGATGAGCTTCTGCACTAGGAAGGGATTTGAATATATAGCTGAAATGTGTAATTCAGTTAATTTAAATCAGGTTTTAGTTTTTTTTTTATATAAAACATTTTCTGTGGGGTTATTTTTTCCCATTGGTCTGTACATTTCAGTATTTAACATCTGCTTAAATCACAGCAATCAGTTTGAAGTTATTGCTGGTTTCTTTAATAATCACTACTTAGTTTTTCTTGATTTATGCCTCAGGCTTGATGAACAGAACTAGGATAACAGATTTGTTTTTCTTGATGGAAACTTACATATGTCACATTGGGAAATAGTGTTGATACTGCAGTCTAGCAAGCAGTGTGAAATTCTAGGCCCTATGAAAGATTTTGCAGAATCTCCTAATTTGCCAATTCCAGAGATATTCTTGCTCTGCATTTTAAGAACTCACAAGACGTTACGGGAAGGCCTTGGTAAACCAGCATTATCTTTGACTATTGGCTTAATTTTCAGTGTTTTATATTGATAAGAATCATGACTTAGTTTAGAAACAGAAACCACACTAGATACTTCAAGAGGAAGAAAGTTAATATTGGAATTAGGTATTTGTGAAATTGTTGGCGGGGCTGAAGAGGCAAGCTGGAGGCTGGGCTTTAATGACTGACACCTGGGACACTGCAGCACTGACCCATCCAAGGAGTTAGTGTGCCTGCCTCTATCTGAAAGAGGTGGAAGCAGGAGGGAATCCTGCACAACAATTGCACCCTGTAGTTGGTGCTGAAGAGCTGAGTTTGGCCATCATCACAATAGCTCTGGATATCCACGAGGGAGAAGCATGGAGTCATTGTTTCCATGACTTTTCTTATCATTAGAAAATAGTACTAGGAGGAGGATGATCTTTGCCTTGTTTTTGCCTTTGAAATATCCCTGGAGAACATACCGAGTTGTCAGAACTTAGAGCCTAGCTGCAGAGGAGTCTAAAAAGTACAGCTTTTAGCTTTTCAATTTATGCATAGAAGAAGGTGAGAATAGATCTTGAGTGCTGGATGATCATATCCAACATGCTATCACAAACTAAAATGAACTCTGGATGGGTTTCATAGTTAAGTATAAACCATAAATTATAAAAGATTAGATGAAAATACAATGGCATACCATATAATGCAGCGATTTTCAAATTTCTTAAATAAAACCGAAATATATGAAACATAAAATGAGTTTATTCTGAGTAAGGTGTAAATGAAATGGAGGATAGGGAGTGTTGTGTTTACAGCCCTACCTTCTAAGTAGCATTCTATTTGGGGTGGTTTCTGCATCT
The DNA here is from genome assembly GCF_009761245.1 of Sapajus apella. NCBI lineage: Eukaryota > Metazoa > Chordata > Mammalia > Primates > Cebidae > Sapajus > Sapajus apella. The sequence continues at coordinate 2,047,214 of NW_022436961.1, forward strand.
CTCTAAGCTAAGGATGAACATAATTTGAAAACTATTACTGTAGTAGTAACTTCTAAAGAAATTGTAGAACAATTAACTATTATCTATTGCTGTAGAAAATAAATTACTCTAAAACTTAGCAGCTTAAAGCAGCAAAACAGTTTCTACTTCATACTGTTTCTGTGTGTCATGAATTTGGGAGTTGCTTATCTGGGTCGTTTTGACTTGGTATCTTTCATGAGTTTGCTGCCAGGATTTTAACTGGTGCTGCAGTCACGTGAAGGTTTCCATGATGGCTCATTTACCTGGCTGACAAGTTGCTGCTGCCACAGCCTGTTAACAAGAAGCTTCAGTTCTGTGCCATGTGGACATCTTCACAGGGCTGCATGAGTGCCTGCAACATGGCGGCTGGCCTCTCCGATGAGTGTTTGAGAGAGAGTGAGGTGGAATGTGCAGTGTGTTTTATAACCTGGCCTTGGAGTCACACTGTGTTATTTCAGCAGTCTCTTCTTGGTAATGCAGATCAACGCAGTTATATGGGAGGGAACTGTGAAAGTGTGACTAGATGGAGGCAAGAATGCCTAGGGAGCAGCTTGGAGGCTGGCTGTCACAGTACCCCAGGAAGGAAAGCATGGGGTTAGCTGGATACGTGAACATTGATATTTTCTAAATTAAAAAATAACATACCTAAAATAGAGCAAGAATAATTGGGGAAAATAATTGCTTTAAATATGGCAAGGGGCCAGAAGCTCTGTAAGTATAAAGAACATGTTTACATTTCTAAGCATGTAAAGTCTGAAGAGCAGAGCCTATGAACTGGCAATTTATATGAAAGAAAACTAATAATTGAACCTATAAAAAGTGTTTTACTCAAGTAATAATAGGAACACATACCATAGTAGCAGTAAAGTATCATTTTATAGCTTTTGTAATAATCACAATTGAAAGAAAATAGAGCTCAAACTTAGAGCTCATGTAATTGTGGTAAAACACTTGTTCTTTTGCTGGTAGCACTATATATTATATCATAGTTTTTGGAAGATGTTTTAGCAGTGCATATCAAGCTATAAAAATGTATAATTCATTTGACTCACCAGTCCCACTTTCAGGAATTCATTCTAAGGAATTAATTTAAAAGAAATAATCTGTAAACATGAAGTAATTCACTTTAGTGTTCTCTAGTCTCAGTATTTAACAATAGGGAAATGGTCATGCAGGTTATAGTGTGTCAATCAGTGGAATATGATTAGTTTAAGGAATGTAAAGTTTACTTAAAATTAAATAAAAACTGTGTATATGCTAAAATTACAGACATGCAAAGGCTTTCAGCTAGTTTGAATAGGAAAAGTGTAACATAAACATGGCTGTTATTCTAGGATTATAGGATTATGGGTGAAATTTTCACACCTCTTGGATTTTCCTTCAGTGCTAGTGATGTTTTGATGATAAACTTGCTATCTCATAAAAGAGAAAATCCTTTAGGAATAGAAAAGAGAGGAGAAGATGATTTAACAAGCCCTTGCTCTCACCAAAGAAAAATAAACACAACCAACTTTTGGAGAAGAGAGAGGGACAGGTCTTTTTAGAGTTGAGGGCATATTGGCTACCCTTAATTTTTTAGAGTCAGATTGATAACTAACTCTGGGAAGAGGAAGCATGTTTTTTTCCCTGTTGCTATTCATTCTGAGCACTGCAGAAATACTGCTTTTGGTTTTAGTTTTAGCTTGTGTGCCTTAAATTGTGAGCAGATAACTCACTTTTAAGTGACAGGATTTTTATTGTATACAGGAGTTCCCCCTTATTCTTGGGGGTTTCAGGACCCCCAGTGGATGCCTGAAAACTTGGATAAAACCGAACTCTGTGTATATGGTGCTATGTTTTTCCCTGTGCATACGTACATATGATAAAGTTTAACTTATAAATTAGGCATAGTAAGAGGTTAAGAATAATAGATAATAAAATAGAGCAATTATAACAACATGCCAGCATCACTAGTTTTGTGCTTTGGGGCCATTATGAAGTAAAATAAGTAAAATAAGGGCTACTCAAACACAAGCATGATGATAACACCAGCATGGTGATACCAGCGATAGTCTGATAGCCCAGATGACCACTAAGTAACTAACAAGTGGGTAGTGTGCAGTGTGGGTGATCACAGCCCATTTGGGACAGCAGATCTCATTATGCTACTTAGAACAGTGTGCAACTTAAAACTTAGGAGTTGCTTATTTAATATTTTCACACTGCAGTTGACTGTGGATAATTAAAACCTCAGAAAGCAAAACTGCAGATCAGAGGGGACTGTTTTTAAAATTACAAGTTACATCTTACCATTTGAAAAAATGGTGGCCCAAAAGGGAATAAAAGTGCAACATAAAATCCACTCCTAGATACATATAGCTCAGTTTTCTAGGATGTTACCAATGTGTAAATAGTTTTTTGTATATTCTTTCAGTAATGCATGTATGAGCATTTCTCATATATGGACAGATATGTATCCATATATTTACTGGCATTTGTACAAACATAATGCTTTGATGCAGGCTTAACAAAAGTTTGGAGTTTGTCAAGTTTTTTATAATCAAATTGTGCGAAGGGGGTCCTAATTTCTCTTTAACATTAATAAAACTGAATTGTGGTGCCAAGTCCTGATGAGAAAGGTGTAGCAAACTTCCAGGAGCATCTTGCTTTATTTGATATGTACTTTGTATTTAAGATGATTGCCTTTTTCTACATAATTTCTTTAGTACAATAGCAAAATGATTCTTGATTGTTTCATTCATGAATATTCTCCCTCTTATTAGGCCATCCATCCTGTTTAAAGTTTTCCCCTGAACTAACGATTAGAGTGAAGGCCTTACGGTGGCAGTGCATCGAGTGTAAAACCTGCAGCTCCTGTCGAGATCAAGGCAAAAATGCAGTGAGTATCTTTGCCTTCTAATACGGGTGTTTCATTTACAGTAGAATGTCCAACCAGTGTTTTCATCTAAGTATGGCTGGTTATTTTTCAGACACTTGGTCCAGTAGCATTTAGAATAGCCAGTAGCCTCTTTTAATCTACATGTCATTAGTTTAGAATACTTGTTCATTTAGACTTAGATTATGTCTAGGTAATTTGTAAAGCACTTAATTATATATTTGCAGAGAGACTAAGCTACATTACAGAAATACTCCAAAATTTCTTTGAGCTGTACAGAGGCATTCATTTAGGATAGTCATTTGATATATTAGTTACAAATTGTCCTTTTCTCATTGTTAAAGCAGACCAGGGTTAGCTTATTTCTGGTTATTGGATAGACTTGAAACTAATGGAACTTTAGCTCTTTATCAAAGATTGGCTGGAACATAACTTTTTGCTAACTCTCTCTGTTTACTTAGTTGATACAAATTAAGAAAACTTAATATTATGGTCACTCATCTCTTTAAAGTCCTTGAAGCTTTCTAGGTTTTATGTGGTCATGATCCTAACATGTTTCTGCTCCATAAGGTTAAGCAAAACCGTCCTTTCTTTTTTTCTAATAGGATAACATGCTCTTTTGTGATTCGTGTGACCGAGGTTTTCACATGGAGTGTTGTGATCCACCACTCACCCGGATGCCAAAAGGTGAGAAATACTTTCTGAAATCAAACTGGGAATATAAAGGAATATGTTAGTGAAAGCACATTTTATCTACTTTGTTAAATGAAAGAATAATTGGATCTTTCTTTTTGAGATTGTATAAGTAGGAAGAGAACTGTCACCTTAAAAGGTGGGGATCTGGTTAGGTATCTTAACATTCTTATATGGTATAGATGTATTGTTATTTTCAATATATAGGCATCCATGAAGAGTGAAGTGGTTCATTTATATCTATGTGCATAAATATGTATACTTCTCTAGCTAGAATACTTGGCTTAATATATCTTGAAATACTTCTTTCTTGAAAGGAGGAAATAAAATAGTATTAGATCATGTTGATTATATCACAGCTTAGCACTGTTGAGGGGCCTAGAGCTATAGAGCTACAGTTTATTCAAACTTAAACCTTTTTATGAAATACATTGTGAAGAAAAAAGTGTCCAAATCATAAGGGTGCAGCTTAATGTTACTCTTTTCTTTTGGTTCCTGTTCATTGAGAGGTATTTAGTTTGGGCACAGTTGCCTTTTGGTTGGACTTCCATATTCATATGCTTATGGTTTCTTTTAAAAAAAACTTCAGTCAGTTACTCCTTTTTGTCCTATCACAAATTCCATTTTAACTCTGATTTATAATTTATAGGTTTCTTAAGTAAAATGCCTATAGGATATTTCATAACATTTGTTTGGAAAAAGTTTTCTGTTGATGGGAAAGGACTTAACTGTACTTTGTAGCCATGTTACCACTTGAGGTTTTTTACTTGAATTCACTTATTCCCTACCCCCCAGATGGAGTCTTACACTTTCGCCCAGGCTGGAGTGCAGTGGCATGATTTTGGCTCATTGCAATCTCCACCTACCAGGTTCAAGCGAGTCTCTGCCTCAGCCTCCCAAGTAGCTGTGACTATAGGGGTGTGCCACCACACCCAGCTAATTTTTTTTATTTTTCGTAGAGTTGGGGTTTCCCCATGTTGGCCAGGCTGGTCTGGAACTCCGGGCCTCAAGTGATCCCGTCCACCACGGCCTCCCAAAGTCCTGGGATTATAGGCGTGAACCACCGTGCCTGGCCTGAATTCACTTAACTGATTGTTACTTTTTGAAAAGTCTTAAATTTCTAAATATTAAAAAATAAATACTTACCTTTTCTATATTTGAAGTCTGAGCAAAGGGCCTTCTAAGAATCCTTAAGATAAGAAAGATTTTTTTTTTGGTTGGTGGGTTGGGGTGGAGATAGAGTCTTGCTCTGTCGCTCAGACTAGAGTGCAGTGGCACTATCTCGGCTCACTGCAGCCTCTGCCTCCTGGGTTCAAGCGACTCTCCTGCCTCAGCCTTCCAAGTAGCTGGGACTACAGGCATACTACTACGCCCAGCTAATTTTTTTGTAGAGACAGGATTTCACCATGCTGGCCAGGCTGGTCTCAAATTCCTGACCGCGGGTGATCTGCCCACTTCAACCTTTCAAGTGCTGAGATTACAGGTGTGAGCCACTGTGCCCAGCCAAGAAAGATTTTCTTAGGACTCCTCTCCTTGTTTAATTTCTACAAAAGAGATTATATAGCAGCCTAAGACAGGTAACATTTTAGTTTGAAATTATTCTAGCCTTACAGAAAAGTGGCCAAAGCAGTACAGAGAGCTCTCACTGTATCCTTTAGCCTAGCTTCCCCTAACTGTTATCATCTTACAAAAGAGTACAGTTATTGAAACCAAGAAGTGAACATTGATAGGCTCCAATTAACTAAACTATAGATCTTGTTTGAGTTTCTGGTCCAGGATCCTACCCACGATGTCACATTACATGTAGTCGTCATACTTTCTTAGTGTCCTCCTGTCTGTGATAATTCCTCGACCTTTGTCTTAACTGACCTTGACACTTTTGAAGAGAACTGGTCTATTATTTTTTAGAAAGCTCCTCAGTTTGGGTTTGCCTGTTACTTTCTCATGATTAGATTGAAGCTGTAAATTTTGGCAAGAATACCACGGAAGTGATGTTGTGCCTTTCTCAGTGCATCATAGCAGGGGTATATAATAGTGACATGTCTTGTACTGGGAGTGTTAATTTTGATCACTTGGTTACAGTGAAGAAACTTGATACATACGTTAAAGTTACTCTTTTTTCCATTTGCTCACTAACTTTAGCATCTGTCAGTGGTGTTTGCATAACAGTGATTTTCTTTTTTCATCATTCTTTCTATATTTATTAATTAGAATGCTGCTATAAGGAAGAACTATTCCTTTGTTTCATTTATTCATTCATTTATTTATATCATTATGGACTTATGGATATCATTTTATTCTAGGGGTTATAATCCTTTGCTGTGATTATTTTTACCCAAATTGTCCCACATTTGGCTGTTGGGAACTCTTTTAAGTCCTGGATCCTTTTGTCATGCCTCCATTTTAAAAAATTACTTCTTTGTTTTTTGGCACTACAAGAAGTTGCAGTGTAATCCCTCCCCTGACCTGGAATCAAACATTATGTGGAAACCTGGCTTTTGTTTTTGTTTTTGTAGTATAGTAATTAGATACCAATATCTGGGTGCTAGATGTAGAGCAGGGATTTGTAGCTGTCGGTGGACTTTCAGTGTAGGCTTCAAGGTATATGTGAGTGTCTTCCAATTATTTGCAGAATTTACTATGTATATGTTTTAATGTTTATTTTGGGGGGGTATTCATGAGATTTTCCAATGATAGTCTTTTACTTGAAAAGATTAAGATCCTGACTTAGGCTATTTTGAAACCTTTCAGTGTATTTATATCTGTCATACTTGTATGTGGAATTTTATTTTTTTATAGGCATGTGGATATGTCAAATATGCAGACCTAGGAAAAAAGGACGAAAACTTCTACAAAAGAAGGCAGCACAGATAAAACGGCGCTATGCTAATCCAATAGGACGTCCAAAAAACAGGTTAAAGAAACAAAACACGGTGTAAGTTGTACTTGTGGCAAGGTGAGGGGAGAAAAGGATAGGGTCTTCTCTATAGTGTAGGATTCACTTGTGTTCTCTATGAAAAAAATTTTCCATTGTCCTATCTCGCACTTTTATATAATAATAATGGCTAACACTTATTGAGCCCTTAATAAACGCCCGATACTGTTCTAAGTGCTTTTACATTGAATTGTTTAATTCTCCCAATGACCCAGTGAAATCTAGCTGCTGCTTTTACTTTGATTTTTCAAAGGAAGAAATTAAGGCGTAGTAAATGTTGAACTGGGATGAAAATCCAAGTAACCTGGCATCAAAGTCTAACTTTTAACCATTGCCTATGTTGCTTCTCTTATATAAAAACGGAAAAAAAAATGTTGTTACTGTGACATTTTACTGGTCTCTCTCCTGATCTTGTCTCAGTTGTTAATATCTATTAGGTATACAAATCACTAGATAGATTCTTCTTATTGAACTGATGTTTAAGTCCCATTTTTGTGTTCTTCTTATTTGAAATAATTTGAATGTTTTCATCTGTTAGCAGAAACCAGACATTTTGGACTAGAAAGCTGGGCTATGTCTGGAGGAGGTGGGGCAAGATTCAGTAGCTAGTTTTGTCTTTTAAAAAATATCTCTGTAGTAACTCACCTTTGATGATAGGTAAATACCTTCAGGCTTGTCAACCTTCCTTTATTCGCAAAAGTTTTACTTAATACACTTAGGACTATCTTGAAGGTGATATAACTGAAACGAATGCGCATTAGCAACCTGAAATGTACAGAAGCGGTATTGTAGTCTGTATTCAGAATCTTAAATCAAGCTTTGATTTTCCTCTAAAATGATGTTTTGATTCCTGGCGTTTAAAGAATAACCTGTCCTTGTGTTTTAGAGATAAAATGTAACTTTGAGTTGGTGCAGAGATCACAGTGTAGTAGAACTTTATACCTGGAAGGATCGTAGTTGTTTTCTAGTCCAATTGTCATTTTACAGATAAAGACACTGACATAAATGCTTAGAAAATATGTGTTTTCTTCAAGTTGTACAGCTAGTAAGAGAGAGAATTATGACTAGAACAAGTCTTCTGACTCCTGGCCTACCGTTCTTTGCACTATAAGTAGGCTTCCTGGAAGCAGATGTTTCTAATAATGCTAATTTTCATTCATAGAGTACTATTTATAGTTTGCAGAATATTCTTAATACAGATTTTGATAAAGCTGTAGGTTCCTAATTATATGTTATGTATTAAATAGGATCCTTATAAATATCTTTTTAATAGTTACCCTTTCCCCTGTTTAATTCTTTAGATCAAAAAGTCCCTTCAGCAAAGTTCGAACTGGCCCTGGAAGGGGTAGGAAACGAAAAATCACTCTTTCCAGCCAATCAGCATCATCATCATCAGAAGAAGGATATTTAGATCGGATAGATGGCTTGGACTTCTGCAGAGATAGCAGTGTCCCCTTGAAGTTCAACAAGAAAACCAAAGGGCTCATTGATGGCCTTACCAAATTTTTTACCCCTTCCCCTGATGGGCGGAAACCACGGGGGGAAGTGGTGGACTACTCTGAGCAATATCGAATCAGAAAGAGGGGCAACAGGAAGTCAAGCACTTCAGATTGGCCCACAGGTAAGAGTTTGGAACAAACCTAGAAACAGATAGTATTCCATACATGTATTATTTGGGATAACACTAGTTATCTAGAGTAGATTTATATTTGATTATAAAAAATTGGTTATAGAATATAAGAACACATTGAAAAAAACATATGTAGATGATACTGAGGTGATAGCTATAGCAGGAATTTAGAGGATAGAGATGAAGTTGCAGAATGGGACAGTAGAAACTCTTAGGCAAAAGAAAGCTGCTTTTTTGGTAGACCCACAAAGAATCTGCATATAGAAACTTGGGCTGTAACCTTGAGGATAACTTTACATTTCATAAATTACTAAATAAATAATATGGTGAATGTTTTGATGCCTTGCTTATTCCAGGAAAGAAACTGGAAAGAATAGAGGTGGGTAAAATGCTGTTGATCTAAGCATGAAGAGAAGACCAAAATATATGCAGATGTCACGAGGTCATTGACTTTTCTACTTTAGATCTTGGCAAATATAGCTGTAAGTTTTCATGGATTGCACTTAAAAAAGGGAAATGGAGAACCACAGCTCCAGGCTGCTTATGTATCAGGCTAAGTTTCCTAGTTTTCAAAGCAGAAAACATCTGTGGAGAGGACTTAACAATGTTGCAGATCATTCAGGACAGAGGAGAATAATTTGATTAGCTGTCCAATAAATTAAAGCTTAACATACTCTCATTGCCCAGCCTTGAATTTAGGGAAACTAACCCTGTGAAGGAAGTAGAAAGGGCTGAAGAAAGTAGAATGAGAATGAACTCATTTTGGATCACAAAGGCCAGAGTTGTAGTGTCTCATCTGCTGCAAGAGAATTCCCTGACATTGGTTTCCTCCCTGAATGTCTCCTTGGTGAGGGAGTGTATTCACTGCTGTCATTCCTGCTTTCATAAATGGTTGATTGTCCAGTGCAGGGGAGAAAGTCCTTGTCATTGTCAGTCCCCTTTGTATGCTTTATTGATTGGTTTTTTTCACCATAGTGATGATTAACTAAACTCTTTAAGCATTCAAGACTGTTCATGTCTTTATCAGCCGTGTAGACTGTAGATAAGCTCCTGTCTGAGCATGTTTATCTGAGAAAATGTGCAGTCTGTTGAGACTGAACTTGGAAAGAATCTCAAAGCAAATCCTAATGAAGGACATTTTTGAATTAACCATTTGTACTGGAGATGGTTTATTAGAAGAATCTACTAGAAAGCTTTTGAACTAGAAATTGTTAGAGAAAATGCATAAAGTATATAGAGAACCAATATTGAGCTTTAGGCATTGGTGTGAACGTTTGGTTTAATAGGCTCTGTCATTTTCTTTATGAATTATAAAGTTTAAGTACCGAATGCTATATAACTGTGCCTGCATCCATCTGTGTCATGCACTAGGGGGCGTTAAAGTCACATAGTACCTTTAGATTGTACTTTTTTTCTTCCAGTTTGGGAATGCTGTCAACATTGAGTCCTTGACCTTTTTCTTCTTGTGTTAAGTTAATAACAGATAACAATCTTTTAATGAAGTTTAAATTTAGTTATGTAATATTTTCAGAAGCTCTAAGACAATTCAGGATTTCCACTATAAAGCAGATTTAATACATAAATATTTATTGAATAGTATTCTTCTAGGAGTCAGTTTAATGTTGTATTCTTCTTTGTTATATATTAAGTTCTTCAAATTGAAATAAAGACTTGAAATTTTTTCAAATTCATTTACTAATCTAAGGATAGTTAACATGTGAGTTCTTTCTTTATATGCAGACAATCAGGATGGCTGGGATGGCAAACAAGAAAATGAGGAGCGCCTTTTTGGGAGCCAGGAAATCATGACTGAGAAAGATATGGAATTATTTCGTGATATCCAAGAACAAGCACTGCAGGTAAAGTTGGATATTCAGGTTGGACAATCAAGCAACTTGTTCATGGCTGAGAAACAGTTGATTAATTACATTGTGGGTTAAGCAGTAATAGCAGTTTGCCTTATCTCAGAGTAGTTGTGCTTTGTGTGTATATGTAGTTCTGCTGGTTATAATTGTCCTTTCAAACCCATGATAACTGCTTTGGTTTTGCAGATAAGCATGTGGATTTGACTATCAGCATTAATTAAGCTTGGTTTATTTATTTTTTGTCTTACTGTATGAAGAATAATTTGGGATTTCACCAAAAACAAAAAACAAGCTTCTTATGAGTGGTAGAGCACCCATATTTATTAATTCAAGAAGTATTTCACACTTATAATCCTAGCACTTTGGGACACCCAAGATGGGTGAATTGCTTGAGTCCAGGAGTTCAAGACCAGCCTGGGCAACATGGCAAAATCCTATCTCTACAAAAAATAAAAAAATTAGCCAGGTATGGTGGTACATACCTGTAGTCGAAGCTATTTAGTAGCATGAGGCGGTAGTTACGCTTGAGTCTGGGAAGCGGAGGTTGCAGTGAGCTGAGATCATGCCACTGCCCTCTAGCCTGGGTGACAGTGAGACCCGGTCACAAAAAAAAAAAAAAAAAGCAATTTTTTGTGACATATGGCAAGAATATAAATATATAGCCCAAGAGTCTGTGTATGTGCCAGATGCTGGCCATGCCGGTGAATGACTGAATTCTTTCCTTGAACTATAGGAGAGATTTGTAAATAAATAATGTCATTAACATGAAAAGTTCAATTATAGAATACACACTGTTTTGGGAGAATAGGGAAGCCAGCTTCTATTTCTGCCTGGGGAGGTCAGAGGAGGATTCATTGAGGGGCCTTAAAGGATATGTAGGAGTTTATCAGCATAACAGTGATTTGGTTCCCATATAATCAGAAGGAACAGAAGTGAAGTTGGAATAGACTTGAAGATAGGGGAAAACATGCTTAATTGTGGGAATTAAAATGGCTTAAGATAAAGCATATAGGGTGTGGAGGATGGCAGGAGCTGAAGTTGGAAAAGTGCAGGGACTAGATTATAAAGGCTCTTAGAGATTATGTTCATTTATTTTTTGTCTTTTCCTTCCTTGCCACCAGCAGATGTACCATGTAAGCCAAGTTCTCTTATCTCTTATCTTGAAAGTAAGAATTTCTAAGGCTGATGCCAAGGCTTCTAGGGAAAACTCTTCGTATTAAGAGACCCAGTGGTGAATAGACTGTGATGTCGGTCATTATGTGAATACTTTTGAAAAAATAAAACAGCACTACAAATAGCACACATTTACTCAGCATTCTGCTGTATTATAATTTAACAAAATGTTAGCTTTAAGTCAGGTGGACCTGGGTTCAAGTTTTGGTCTGTCATTTACTAACTTCGGCTTTGGGCAAGTTGCTCTCAAAGCTTGTTTCCCTTTCCTGCTAATGAGTTATTATAGATACTGTAGTAGAAATCTACGTGGACTTCAGTGGGAACTGAAAAGGGGCAGTAGTTACATTCTTCCTGACTGAAAGAGCTGTTTTTCGTTTGTTTTCCTGAGTAAGTTGCAGACATAATGTGAATATCCCTTTACTCCTAATTATTTGTATGTATTTCCCAAAAACAAAAATGTTCTCATACATGACCATGGTCCAATTATCAAATCAGGAATTTGACACAAATCAAGTACTACTATCTAATTTAGTTGTCACGTATCTCTAGTCTCCTTCCAGTTGGGAACAGTTCCTCAGTCTTTATCTTTAATAACCTTGACAGTTTTGAAGCACACAAGTCCTTTATTTTACACAATGTCATCACTTTGAACTTGTTTGTTTTTCATCATGATTAGAAAATCCCTCAGGTGTGCCGTGTCCTCCTCAGTGTGTCACATCAGGAGCCGCGTAATATCCGAGTTCTCATTGCAGGTGCCACTAACAGTGACCACCTGGTTTAGGTGGTGTACGTGTTTCATCTCTAACATTATTGTTTTCCACATATAATTAAGTATCTTTAGGGGACATACTTTGAGACAGAAATTCAAATATCTTGTTTTTAATCAAACTTTTATCTGCCATATTTAGCATCTAGAGATGATTCTTGTCTGAATCATTTACTTTGTTGGTGGCCAAACATTATTTTCTAATTCTATCATTTTTTTGTCATTTATTAGTTGGCATTCTACTGTAAGGAAAAGCTTTTTCTTCTTTCTGTTTATTTACTCATTTTGTTTAAACTTGTAGATTATTTTATGGGTTATAATTCATTGTTGTTAGTATTTATTTTGATGCTTAAATTGTTCCAAATTTAGGCAGAGGAGTACTCCTTTCTAGAAGCTCCTGTGTCCTTTTAACACATCCTCATCACTTTTATTTACTTCTGGCCACAGCAAGATATTCTAGGCTCTTATTGTTATAGACATAGATCCTGGCTTCTTTAAGTGATAAGAGTAAATGGTAGCCCTGTGCTGTACCTACTTAGGCCCAAAGAGATGTCATCTTGATTTTTTTCTCTGTCATAACTTCACATTCAGTCCATCAGCAAATCCTAATGGTTCCACCTTCAGAATATGTCTGTATTTGCTATTGCTAACTCACCGTCATCTCTGTCTTGAGCTGCTGTAATCGCCTCCAGACTAAACTTGCTTCTGCTTTTACCCGCATCCCGCTCTCTAGTCTATATTCTTTACACGGGGGCCAGGGTAATTATTTTCAAACGTAAGTTGGATTATCCCACTCCCTTGCTCAGAAAACCTTTCATGTCTTTTAGTCTTCTTTAGAATTAGTAATAAAAACAAAGGAGAGTCTGTCCTCTCATCTTCAAGGCTGTATATGATCTTGTGCCTGCCTCCTTCTTTGGTTGCTCTTCTTCTCTTTATCAGACACACCAAGCATGCCTGCCTTGGGCCTTTGTAGTCGCTGCACCTTACCTCGGTGGCCCTTCCTCTAGAGTTGATGATTTACTAGGATCATTCCATTTAGGTCTTGGTTATATGTCACCTTACCAGAGGCATTCCTGACTCTAACACGAAGATAGCTTACAGCCTATTGTGTCACTGTATCCCCTGACCTGCCTGCTTTTTCTGCATAGTACTTACCACCTCTTGAATTTAAATTTTTTATTTCTAGAATATAAGTGCCTTGAGAATGAGGACTTTCTTTTTGGTCACTGCTGCCTACTGAGTATTTGGAATATAGTAAAGGCTCAGTAAATATTTGTTTAGTGAATGGGTATTTGAATGAAATTTTCTTTTGGGAGAAATGGGGCAGGAGTTGAAATAATAGAAAGATGCGAGAAGGGTGACCAGAGAGAGTTAAACGGGATGCTGAGGCTCGGGGAGACAGTGTAAATGCTTATTGATGGTAATCTGGCTAATCCTGTGTTTCTTCCCAGCATTTGATTAAACTCAAGATTGTCTATGTATGTATTGGCACCAAGGAAATAAACAGCTAGATCTTGAAAGTCTAATTCATGCTTATTTTTGTTGGCAGTACGCTGAAATTCTGATGATGGTGCTATTTCTCTATGAGGCTTACTCATTTAGCATCATGCACCTGCCTTGATACCAGAACTATAAGACAAAAAGACACAGACTCTGCCTCCACGAAGCTTTTAGTTTCATGAATAGACAGATAATAAACACTCATAAAAATAAAACTGTACTTACAAACTGATGGTAGGAAGGAAATAAGAATTCAGCTAGGGGTTCTGATGGGCTGGGCTACAGTGCTGAGGGTTGGGGTTGGAGGGTTTATGACAAGGGAAGACTTTTGAAGAAGTAACAATTTATACATAGTTCCAAAAGATGATTCAAAAGTCAGCAGAGTAAAGAGCTTGAGAATAATATTACAGAGACAAGGAGACTGCCTATATAAACGTCTAAGGAGTGAAAGAAGTTGATAAATTTGAGGAACTAAAGTTCAGTGTAACTCAGGTTCAGTGAACAAAAGAGTCACACCAGGTGAAGCTGGGGAAATAGACCGAGGTCAGAAGTTAGGATTGGAGTTTTTATCATAATTGCATTGGGAAGCCATTGAATGGTTTTTAGCAAGGAAACAGCAGGATCAATTTTATTAAAAATTGGTTTTTCTCAGCCACTACATGAAGAGTGGTTTGGAATTAAGACTGGAAGCTCGGAAACCACTTTGTGGGCTTTTCCAGTGATCAGGATGATATAAGGTGCTAGCTAGGACTAGAGGGGTGGTGCTAGAAATGGGAGAGAAGTGAATGGATTTAGATATATTTTGGAGATGGAATCAGCAGAACTTAGTGATGGGTTTAATGTTTAGCTTGAAGGAACAAGAGATGATCAAAGATGACTTCCACGTTCTCTAACTTAATAAAGAAAGTGGTTTGAAGCCAGTTGGGAAAGTTGACTAGGTAAGAGGACATTTTGAACATTAAAAAGATTCATAAATACAATGCAGAAAGTCGTATTTGAGAGCATAGGTATAGCTTAGAAGCTGCTTGAACCTGTGTTTCAAAAATTTTGCAGGAGTATTTTATTACAGGGTCTTTGGTAGTCTTACAGCAGCACGAGCAAAAGACAAATGAGGAAGCAATTAATATTAGAATCCATCCAACTAATAACCCATTGTATATTGAGTGCCTGCTGTGTTCTAGAAACTATGTTATGTGTAGGGGTTATCACAAAGACATAATTTTTATTCTCTTAGAGCTTATACTCTGGAAGGGACTATATTGAAAATAATTAAACTTTGCGTGGAACATTAAGTCAAAGATAATTGAAATGTTTAGCAAGATTTTTTCAAAAAGAGTCAGCTATTAATTGGTTTTGACTTTTTTTTTTTTTTTTTTTTTTTTTTTTTTTTTGAGACAGAGTCTCGCTGTGTCACCCAGGCTGGAGTGCAGTGGTGCAATCTTGACTCACTGCGACCTCCACCTCCTGGGTTCAAGCGATTCTCCTGCCTCAGCCTCCCAAGTAGCTGGGACTACAGGTGTATAACACCACTCCCAGCTAATTTCTGTATTTTTAGTAGAGATGGGGTTTCACCGTGTTGGCCAGGCTGGTCTTAAACTCCTGACCACAGGTGAGCCACCTCCCTCAGCCTCCCAAAGTGCTAGGATTACAGGCATGAGCCACCGCGCCCATTGGTTTTGATTTTTTAAAAAAATTATTGCAGGCAGTAGTGGAAGTGTGGATGTAGTTTGCCTAGTACTGTGTTCCATCATTGGCTATACAATGTACAGTTCCATGAAAAAGAGCCACTTGTGAACACAAAAGTGGAAGCATAAAACAATTAGTAGTATAGGTTTTTGTTCTAGAATTTTATTTCAACTATAATCTTAAGAGCTTGGAGAAATAATTTTTCTTACAAGCCTCTTTCAGTAGAAAGAAGCATTTGTATTCAGCTCATTCCAGTGGAGCATGACAGCCTTCTTGAAATATATAGAATGATTTTTACATAAAATATCAAAGAGCACATTATCTTTTCATACGAATTTTAATGCTTTCTGATTTTGAAGGATTCCTTTGGGTTTTGTGTGGTTCTGGAAAGTTACAGAGCATTTTTGAAATCTTTGTAGGTTATTAAAATTTCTTCTTTGCATGAAGAGTTAAATCATTATTAAAAATACAGTAAGCTGGCCGGGCGCGGTGGCTCAAGCCTGTAATCCCAGCACTTTGGGAGGCCGAGGCGGGTGGATCACGAGGTCAAGAGATCGAGACCATCCTGGTCAACATGGTGAAACCCCGTCTCTACTAAAACTACAAAAAATTGGCTGGGCATGGTGGCGCGTGCCTGTAATCCCAGCCAATTTTTTGTAGTTTTAGTAGAGACGGGGTTTCACCATGTTGACCAGGATGGTCTCGATCTAGATCCCTCGTGAGCCCCCCAGCCCGGGTAACAAAAGTGAAACTCCGTCTCAAAAAAAAAAAAAAAAAAAATACAGTAAGCTATGTTCAACAACTTTATTAACCCTATGATGTAAGTGTGTTATCCCCATTTTACATATGAGAAAACCAACACTTTTAGTTCAGTGACTTCCTCTTAAGTTTTTATGTTAGTGGCAGTGGAGTCAAAATGAAAATGAAAACTTAGGCCTGTGTGACTTTCAATTCTGTACTCTTAATCACAAGAACATCCTACATTATTCTGTATGCAGGATCTTATGGGGGTAGCAAAATCATTAGGCATGTGCTAAATGCAGGTAGGTAAAGGTGCATAGGAAGATACACGGCAGGTGCTTAGAGTACCAGTGAAATGTAATGCATTGCTCTATTAAATGATTCAGGCTTGTCTCCGATGTTCACAGTATACTAAGATGTGTGAGAATTGGTGCAGTCTGAGATGATCACAGAAGCAGCAGGCCTAAGGAATGATGAGGATTTAAGTAAATGGACAGAAGTAGGGCTTATCAGATGGAGTAAACAACATTAACTTCAGCTTTGAGAAAGAAATGACTACCATATAGGAGTCCCCGCTTATCCACCAATGATATGCTCCAAGATCCCAGTAGATGCCTGAAACTGTGGACGGTACTGAACCCTGTATGTACTGTACTGTGTTTTTTCCTATACATACATACCTATGCTAAAGTTTAATTTATAGATTAGGCATAATAAAATATTAATAACAATTTTTAACAATACACTGTAATAAAAGTTATGTGAATGTGGTCTCTTTCTCTCTCTGCATATCTTATTGTACTGTTGTACAGTACTCACCATCAGAAGGGTGAGTACTGTACAACAGTACAATAAGATACTCACCTTCTGATGGTGAGTACTTTTACTGTTGTACAGTACTCACCCTTCTGATGAGATAAAATTTGCACTGAAGTTGACGACAGGTAACCTATGAAAGCAAAGCTGAGGATAAGGGGAGACTCCTGTAAATAATTCCAGCAGGAGGGCAGAGACATATTATCTGCTTATCTATGTAGTCCAAGAACCTGCCACTGAGATAGCAAGCAGAAGCTCATGTTTATCTGGCACTCACTGCATGAATGGCGTAGTGCTCTGAATGCTGAGCAAATATCAACTTGTTTAATCTTTTCAACAAACCTAATCGTGACTTGCTCAGCTAAGGTGACTCAGCCGAGGATTTGAACTGTGCTAGCTTTTTCTAGCTCCTAGGGTCCTAATTACTATCTTAATAAGTACTTAAAGTTGTGCTGAATTATTCAATGAACTAAAAATGCATCTATGCAGCCTTTAATATGTGACTTATATTTAATGGGTAAATGCCTTAACACACCAAACTTCTCATCCCTACTTTGAGCATTATCAAGGAGAAATCACTTAAACAGCAGCAAAAAGATGTCATGGGGGTGCCTTAAAATCCTATCATGCCAAAGCTAACATCTTGTTACTAGCTTTCAAAACCCTCCAAAATCCAGCTGAATACTAGTAATTCAACGTATTACTTATCATTGCCCAACAGATGTTCCATTCTGTTTTATCTCAAACTAAACTCCAGGCATTCCTTGCTTTGCATGGTGTAATGTTAACTGAAACTCCTGCTTGTTGAACTAAGATAGCCTGAAGGAACAGGAGATGATCAAAGATGACTTCCAGATTCTCTGACACTGTAATAAAGAAAGTGGTTTGAAGCCAGTTGGGAAAGTTCATCTTGGCTAGATAAGAGGATGTTTTGAATGATAAAAAGAATCATAAAGATAATGCAGAAAGTCGTTTTTGAGAGCATAGATACAGCTTAGAAACTGCTTTATCTGTGTTGGGGTTGGCAAAATATGGCCCATGGCCCAGTCCCATCCACAGCCAGTTTTGTATGACCTGCAAGCTAAGGATGGTTTTAATGTTTTTAAACAGTTGGACAGAAATAAAAAGAATATTTAGGGACATGTGAAAAATGTCAGTGTTCATAAATAAAGTTCTATTACAACACACAAAAAACCCATGCATATCAGAACTAAGGTCAAATATGTCACCTCAGAAGGAAGGACACAATTCCGATGTGTACATGTTTCCTTTAACACAGTACCATAAAAAATAAGGACTGCCTGTCTTATAACTCCTTTATGGGCAGATACTATGTTTTCTATATCATCTGCACAGTGTGACTTGCATGTAGTAGGTCCTCAAATATTTGTTGATCTGATGGGCCAATAATCTCCCTATCTCTTATACTTAACAGTAATCCCCCTCTCATCTGTGGTTTTGCTTACCATGGTTTCAATTACCCTTGGTTAACCAAGGTCTGAATTTTACTATCATCATTTCTTCCTCCTCTTCTCGTTATCATCAGAAGGGTGCATACCGTACGATAGAATGTTTTGAGAGAGACCACAATCACGTAACTTCTGTCATAGTACATTGTTGTAATTGTTCTATTTTTAGTTATTGTTAATCTCTTACTATGCCTAATTTATAAATTAAATGTTGTCATAGGTACGTGTGTATGTATAGGAAAAAGCATAGTATATACAGGTTGAATATCCCTTATCCAAAATGCTTAGGACCCAAAGTGTTTTGGATTTCGATTTTTTTTTCCAGATTTTGAAATATTTGTGTCATCTACTTAGCAGTTGAACATCCTAAATCCAAAATCTGCAGTGTTCTAATGAGCATTTCTTTTGAGTATCATTAGTGCTCAGATTTTGGAGCATTTCAGGTTTCAGATTTTCAGATTAGGGATACTCAACTTGTGTGGCATTTAATACTAACTGCAATTTTCAGGCATTGACTGTGGGTTCTGGAACAGGGTATTCCTGGTGGGTGGAAAAGGGGGACTACTGTATAAATGAATAATTAAAGCCATGTGGTTAGTAATAGAAAGCCTCTTACTATATACCAAGTACTGTATTCAGCATTATATATCAATTTGTTTCATTTAATGCAAATTTATTACTTACTTGGCCTCATTTTACAAGTGAAGAAGGAAACATTAGAAGGATTATTCTACCTAGAGTTATAAATTGCTAAGTATCAGAGTCAATATTTGAACCCAGGTATTCTGACTCTATGACCTTAACTCTTAACTGTTTAAGTTATGAAATAATATTACTATGGAGATACACATAAGATGAAGTAAGACTGAACAGGAAGACATCTAGGGATGTTTTTTCATTTTAACTAAAATTTTAAGTCTTTAAAGGAGGTAACATTTGTGTAGGGTGTTGAAGAGATGAGTAAGAGCTTATTGGAGAAGAGTGAGAAGGCATTTCTAGAAGGAAGTTTGGATGAGAAATCTTGTTGAAATTTTGGAGCTGTATGTAGTTGGTTGGAGTTCAAACAAGAGATGAGATTAGAAAGGTATTAGATCGTGAAGATTTTGTGTTTCATATTAAGGAGTTTGTGCTTTATCTTGCAGGTAAAGTAGCTCTTTAAAGTAGTTAAATAGTAGTTAAATAGCTCTTGAGGAACTGCAAAAGAATTTTTAAAAAGTGGATGACATGTTTGCATTTTAGAAACTCAACTCTGGTGATATTGTGATCAATGAATTGAAGAAAACCTGAGCAAGGAACCAGTCAGATGATTACAACAGTCAAAATGATAAGTGACTAGGGCCTAAATGAAAGTAGAAGAGATAGACAGGAGACATAGATAATCTTTTTGAGAAAGACTTAAGATAGAATGGAAAAGACTGCTATTGGATTGGGAGTTAGGATAGAAGGAGAGGGCAGAACCAAGTAGGTCTTCTAGTGTTCTGTTTGGAGTAGATGATGGTATTAAATGTAGGTATATAGGAAGAGGAGCTTATCTAGATGGAAGATGAGACCATGCTTACATAGTTATGGAATTGTGTGAAATCTAAAATGGAGAACTTTGGTAGATGGTTGTGTACATGTATATACAGGAGATCTTGAGTAGGAGATTTGCAATGTTATTAGCACACGTGATTGTTGATAAAGTTTTTATCATACATAATATTTAATAATAAATATTAGTGAGAACTGGTTACCATGTTCCAAGCACTAGAGATTTAGTAGTGAACAAAACATTAAAAAAAAAAAAAATCCTTACTCTTGGGAGCTTACAGTTTAGTTTGGGTTGGAATGGGATAAAATAAATGATATTCCTGTGGTAGTATTATGTAGTAAAAGCAGGGAAGGAAGAGGGAGAATTCAGAGGGAGAGGATTAATGCGTGCAATGTTAAATTGGTGGGTTGAGGACTGTCTTTCTGACATTTAGCAAAAACTGAAGGAGGTGAGGGGATGAACCATATAGGTATTTGGGAGAATCGCATTCCAGGCTGAGGAACAGGAAATGCAAAGACCCTGAGTCATGATTTGTGTTTGGTATAATCAAGGAGGCCAATGTGATTAGAGCTAAGTAAGTAAGGCTCAAAATAGCAGATGACAAGGACAGAAAAGTAATGGAAGGATGGGCTTTTGTAGGGCCTTCTTGGCTGTTGTAAGGACTTTGACTTTTACTCTGAATGAGATAGGAACCCTGGGAGGGTTTTGAGCAGAAGAATGACTTCAGTTTTAACAGGATTACTCTGGCTCCTGTGTAGATTGAAGAGGGCAGTATAGAAGCAGGGAGAACTTTGGGAGACTCTTAAAATTGTTGAAGTAAGTAAGAGATGTGGTGTTTTTGGATCATGGTGGTAGTGGTGGAATTGGAATTCCAGTTATGTTTTGAAGGTAGACCCATTGGGATATGTTGATGCATTGTGAAAGCAGGGAGTCAAAGACAATGGGGAAACAGGAAGAACACCTCTGGGGAAAAGATTTAGGAGTCTGATTTTGGATGTGTTAAACTTGACATGCTTATGAGACAGTTCAAGAGGGGATATCAAGTAGATAGTGGGGTATGTGTCTCTGGAGTCCAAAGAACAGGCCTGGGCTGAAAGTTTCAATTCAGGACTCACCAGGAAGTAGGTTGTTTTGTTGTTGTTTTTTTTTTTTTTTAAATGAGACTAGGGAGAAGAGAAGAACTTTGAGTTCTAGGGTATTCCAGCCTTTAGAGATTGGAGAAACTGGGAAGGAATGGCCTGTGAAGTAGGAAAAACCATGAAGGTTAGTTCATGAAGATTGTGTTGCAAGAAGGAAGGATCAGTTTTTAAATTCTGCAGATAGACCAAATAAGGTGAGAACTGAAAATTGACTGTTCAGCTTAGCAACAAGGAAGTAATCTTGAGAAACTGTTTCCGTGATTGGGACAGGGAAAAGTAAAAAGATAATTGGAGTGAGTTCAAGAAAGAATGGAAGGAGAAATTGATCCTAGTAGTAGTATGTGGCTATTCTTTTGAGTTATTTTACAGTAATTAGGAGGAGAGAAAGGGAGAGTTGGGTAGAGCTGTGAGAGCTAAAGAAGATATCCTTTTTTTTCTTTTTTTCGAGACAGTCTTGTTCTCTCATCAGGCTGGAGTGCAGTGGCATGATCTTGGCTCACTGTGACCTCCGCCTCCTGGGTTCAAGCGATTCTTTTGCCTCAGCCTCCTGAGTAGCTGAGATTACAGGCACATGCCACCAGCCCAGCTAATCTGTGTATTTTTAGTAGAGATGGAGTTTCACCATGTTGGCCAGGATGGTCATGATCTCTTGACGTCGTGAATCGTCTGCCTTGGCCTCTCAAAGTGTTGGATTGTAGGCCTGGCCCCCGCACCATTTTTTTTTTTTTTTTTTTTTTTTTATGGAAGGAGTAAAAGCTGTTTGTATGCTGTTGGAATGCCCTGGTACAGGGAAAGCTGATGATGCCGAAGAGGGAAACTATTGGATGATGTCTTTGGATAAGGAGCAGAAGATGTCTCATGCACAAGCGGAAGCCATGGGCTCAGTAGCTCAGACAGTCTATCCATAGTGTTGGTGAAAGGCAGGACGTGTGGCACAATGGTGGAGGCAGACAGATGTGGGTGGAAAAAAATGTGCAAGTTTTCTTTTGATTTTGTTCAGTTTAGTGCAGTAGGAAGCAAAAGCATTGGCTGAAAGTGAAGATGGAGTAAGCAGTGTTGGAGACTTGAGCAGAGGAGAAAGGATGCATTTGTCTTTCAGAACAGGAGAGTGAATGGAGTAGGAAGCATCAGGGCCCGCTTGAGGTTTGTGGGTAGGAGCATCATATGAGACTGGGTAGCATGATTCTCTGTTTTTCACCACTCATGTTCACATTGAGGTAATAACTTAGATTGTGTGAAGAGTTGAATTTAACAGGGGTTAGGATTTTGTTGTTAAATTAGAAGAAAACAAGGAAGTTAAAGGTCTATGCAGAGGGTGGAGTTTTAGGGAAAGACCTTAGAATCAAGATTAGCTGTGTAGAGAGATAGGAGGGCGTGGGGAGAGTGGAAAGCTGATAGGAGCACTGGATTGGGGGTCCTCCAGCGAGAAAAGATAAGAGGGCTGAGGGCAGGATTCTAGATTTTTGTCCACATTTAATTGTAAAAGAACTAGCAAAGGAGATGGATAAAGAGAAATCTGAGTGTAGAGCAAAAAGGCTCAGGAGAAAGGAAAGATAGTAAGTAGTATATTGTGTCCTGAGCTTTTATATCTTAGCTGGGTATTACTCTTTATATAGGTCACAATATCCACAATCCTGAATTCTAAGGACCCCTGAAAACTTGAAAAAAATAATTGTGGTAAAATATAGATAACAAAAAAGTTATTTTAACCAGATCATTTTTAAGTGTACAGTTCAGTGGCATTAAAAACATTCACATTGCTGTGCAATCACCACCATCATCCATTTCCAGGACTTTTTTGTCTTGCAAAACTGGAACTCTGTACCCACTAAACAACTCCCAATACTCCCTGTCTCAGTAAGCATCATTCTGTCTTCTGCCTTTATTAATTTTACTTCTGTAGGTATCATAAGTAGAATTATACAATATTTGTCCTTTTGTGTCTGGCAGTTTCACTTAGCATAATGTCCTCAAGGTTCTGTACTTTAGCCTGTGTCAGAATCGCTTTTGTTTTTAAGGCTGGAGATATTCCATTGTATGTATGTACCACTTTTGGGTTATCCATTCTTCTGTCGATGGATACTGGGTTATTTCCACTTTTTGGCTGTTGTAAATAGTGCTGCTATGAACATGAGTATACAAATATCTGTTTGGGCCCCTGCTTTCAGCTCTTTGGGTCCATACTCAGCAGAATTGCTAGATTATGTGGTAATTCTGTTCAGTTTTTGAGGAATCACCATGCTGTTTTCCACAGCAGCTGTGCCATTTTATATTCCCACCAGCAATAGGACAAGGTATCTGATTTTTCCACGTCTTCACCAACATCTATTATTTTCTGGTGTTTTGTTTCGTATTTAAAAATAATAACCATCCTAATGGGTATGAAGTAGTATCTGATTGTGGTTTGATTTGCATTTCCCTAATTATTAGTGATATTGAGCTTCTTTTCATGAGCTTTTTGGCCATCTGTATATCTTCTTTGGAGAATGAAAAGAAATTTTTTTCCAACTCATTTCGCAATAAGGTACCACTTGATCTGAACTGAGTTACTGGCAAAACATGATCTGAACTGATGTGAGACTATTTGTATGTCTTACTTATGCTAGTTAATGTGAATATTCATATGCCTTGTTAAGGAAATTTTAGTGTGTCTGATTATGGAGTGCTGCCCCAAATCCTACTGGGGCTATGCACATATATGTCCTCATAATTCTGTAAAATCAGAAAAATTCAGAACTCTAAAACATTCTACTCCAGTCCAAGGGTTTTAGGTTAAGAGTTTGTGGACTTGTAGCTTCATTTATTTAGAAAACCAAGTTCCAGTTTTTAAAAGTTTATGCACAAACTTTGGGAATTTAGGGAGGAATTAGTTGAGGGCTGTGTCTACTTCTGTCATGTCTCTACCCATGTCATTCTTTTCTGTCGTTATTCTTCACTCCCTGTTCCTGCCCCGGTACTTTTGCCTCTTAACCTCCCTGAGGCTTGTTTTACCATCTGCAGAGTGAACATATCGTTTTTTACTTTGAGGGGTGGATCGTGGGAACCAAAGGATGTAACGATGTAAAGCTTAGCTCAGAGTCTAGCACAGTAGGTGCTCCACAAACACTGATTCTCTCTAGTCCTTAAATTCATGCCCTCTCTGTTGTGGAGCATGTGAATTCATTCTTAACATACCTCTTTCATCATGTAACTTTCAATCCCTAATGAATGGAATTACTTACTATAGTGTTTCTGTGGGAAAGTGTTCAAATGCCAGAAAGACATCTCTTCTCTCCACGTTTCCCACCCTCACACTGATAATAAAGGGGTACCCCCCTCCTACTCCTCAAAACATTGCTCCCCTGTGGTGAATAGAGAGAAAGGGGCAAGGGGGAGCACTCTAATGGACAGATGGGGGAAAGCAGCAGCTCTGTGTTTACAGAAATTGTTAAATTATTTAGACAATTTTGGTGTCCCTACCAGATCCAGAATTGGGGGTACTGCAAGAATGGCCATTTTTCATGTTAGAAATTGGAATTAGATGAGTCATTTAACGGAAGCTTAATTTTTCGTAGAAGAATAATAATTTTTTCATATAAACTGGTGGTAATAAAAGCTTTGTTACCTAGAAATAGGCATAAAGTTTTCTTTTGGTTTAGTCCAATTACTAGTGCATTTAATCCGCCACCCCCCGTTAGTTACTTTTGATTAAAAGGTCAATTCTGGCCTGGAACATATGTCTTCTTTTAAAGAATTTCAGATATTGAAATGAGGATATAAAGTGGCAGAACTTGAGTTAAACATTTAAATATATTTTGTGCCCTTGATTATATTAGATACCTGCTGCTTTTTAAAATCACATGTTTAATGAAAATATACTTTGGCCGAAATTTTAAAATAAAAATAACCTAGCAAAGGTAACCTTGTAGTTCAGTTGTTGCAGTCTGATTTTGGCTAGGACTGGAATGAGTGGTTTCCATGTAGCCATTTCTTCCTCCCTGTGTAGAGAGCCTTGCTAATTTCTAACACTTCCTAAAAGGAAACACCCTTGCTATGGAAGCTTGCTCAGGGGAGCTGGGAGTGGAGGCAGTCTTGCGCATGAGCACATGTGCAGGAGGAGCGTTTCGCGGTGCAAAGGTGAAGGGTGGGTGTTGGTAGAGGGAACTTAACACAGGTCCCATTCTGGACAGACGTGTATAGTTGTGGTGATGTGCAAACAACTGTACTGGAACTGGATATCCACTTTCACATCGGACATCCGCCTAGAAGAGCGGTGGGCAGCTGATGGGAACGCCCTCCAACAACAGGCAGTGCCGCAGCAGGTGCATGGCTTCAGCTTTCGGGCTTCCCATCTGATCCTTGCCTTGGGAAGTTAGAGTTGGTTTTTGGT
Source organism: Sapajus apella (assembly GCF_009761245.1). Classification (NCBI taxonomy): domain Eukaryota; kingdom Metazoa; phylum Chordata; class Mammalia; order Primates; family Cebidae; genus Sapajus; species Sapajus apella. The sequence continues at coordinate 2,072,423 of NW_022436961.1, forward strand.
ATTTGGTTATTTTGAAAGTTTCCTATACTGTTGTTATTCCTTTGAGTTGTGAAGATGGATGAAAAGATACTACTTTATGAGTTAGAATAGTTGATTCTGGAATATAGTTTGAAGAGCAGCCTTTAAAAAATCTTATTATAAAGTTCTGTTTGGGTGTTGAGAAATGAAAAAAATCTTATTTTAACCCTGTGTTATGTATTCTTTATTGTTTTTGTTTTTGTATTTGGAGGGGCCCCAATACTTGTTGGTGTTACAACACAGTTCGTTCCACGAACAGATGTTTGTCTTTTGTTTTGCAGTATCTAAGGAAGAGCTTGAGGTTTCACTTGGCTATATTCCAGTATGAAACCTGAGATAAGTCCCTTAAGTCCCTTGGCCTTTTATGAAAGAGAGTGGTTAGAAAGACCAGAGAGTTCTCAAATGAGTTATGGTGAAGAGGCCTCTTTCTTAGAAACGAATTTATGTAAAACCAGTGAAGAAAAATCTCTGTTCTTTTTAGTTTTGTTATAAAATGTGTGTGCATGTCTGCATGCTCCAACAGGGGATTTTTAGTAATCTCTTAGTGGTCTTTAAAGCATTAAATTGAAGGATAAGTTTCAGTTGTCCTTTTGGGGAAGAGTATTAATACTTATATTGGGTTAGACTGAACTCTAACTTTGCCTTTTTCTTGTCAGTATTTGTAGAGCATCCATGATAAATCTGCACACACACACGTGGACACAAGTGTGTCTGTGCATCTGTTGCTAGACTGGGTGCAGAGCGAGTCATGTTGCCCTTGAGTTAAGGTGTTAAGACCCTTGACAGCCTTTATTGTCTTGAGCAATATGTACTTAGGTTTGAATTGCTGATCTGGAAGTCAGGCAAGTCATAAAGGCTTTAAAAGTTATTCTCTGTTTGGATAGTATAGTTCAGATTATTGCAGGGATGAAGGGCGCAGAGATTGTTTTCATTGTAAAGAGAAGGTAGGAAAAAGAGAAGATCTAAATATAACGCAGTATCTTTTTCTTTGGTCAAATATATGCAGAGCTATTGATGAAGGGAATTTTAGGCATAGTATGAAATGAATTGAAAACTCTCTTGATACTTATTTTGTCAGATTCTTTTTATATTTCTCTTAAATGCCTACTTCCCCAAACTAGAAAATCATCCTTTTCTTTGTGTGCTTACGTGTTCAGTAGGGCCTCTCCATTGCTGTCAGCGGAGACAGCGTGGTAGGACTTCGGCAAATATGCAGTGTCCCCCTCCCTCACCTGTAAATTATTCTTTAACTTATATCATCAAGTATCAGCAGTTTCTCTTTAATATCAAGTCATGAAGAGTGACTTTAGTTGAGGAAAATATTCTTAGTATTATTAAATGTGGAACTGCAGTGACACCAAATGCATTTGGTCTAAGAGATTGATTAGCATTTTTATTCTTTATCCAGGTACTCTATATAAGGAATAATATAACTTATTTCAAAATGTGTTTGCTTCTGGCCTTTTTTGTTTTTGTTTTTCTCCTTTGGAATCCTGAGAAGAAAACATTTAGAATCAGAACTTTTTTTTGTTGTTAACTCAGTGTGTCTAATTTAGCTAACTTTTGAATGTATTTCTTGACTGCACAGAAAGTTGGAGTGACTGGTCCCCCTGATCCACAAGTCCGCTGTCCCTCTGTCATTGAGTTTGGGAAGTATGAAATTCACACCTGGTACTCCTCCCCATATCCTCAAGAATACTCAAGGTATGTTTTGAGAGACCCTTGACCTTCTGTTTTGAGATCCATAGAAGTCTGGAACTGGAGGGGCTCTCGAAGATGTTGGAGTCCACTTTATCCTTTACATTTGAGGAAACTGGGAGCCCTTAAATGTCTGTAATAGCAGCAGCTTTGGCAGCCACTTCATCTCAGTTTGCTTTAGATGTTCTTTTCTGTAACCTCTCAGACACTGATGTTTAGAATCAGAAACCTGAATGCATGGTCACAATAAAAGGGGAATGCCTTTTTTTTTTTTTTTTTTTTTTTTTCTTCCAAAAGAGAAATTTGTCTTCACTCTTATGACTAAGAATTTTGAAAAAGAGACTCATATATAAATTTTCAGTTGATTAGCCTTTAATCTAAATATTTATAGTTTGACAAATATAGTAAATGGTTTGTTTTCCCAGAAATAATTGGACAAATGGTATAAAATTATATATACATAGCTTGGGTTTCCAGATGTATTAATAAACATTGATCACTCACCAGCTTGGTGGAGCTAAATTGGTTTCATGACTCAGCTCTGAAATTGATAAGCTGTGTGACCTTACAAGCTACCCAACTGCTCTGTGACTCTCTGTTTCCTCATCTGTAAAGCAGAGATAGTAAGAATACTTCACGGGGATATTGAGAACATTAATGAGCTACAACATGTAAATCACTTAGAAAATGGTAAGTGTTCAACAGTGTCAGTTATTATTATTTTTCTTTATGGTTAAAATTAAAAGATGAAATAAGATGAGATCAAAAAATTAAATACTAGCTAATTGAAGTGTAGTAGTGACATTAATGCTCTCTAATCTATATACTAGTTATGCCCCAGTTACCCGTACAAGAAATAATACATCACAGTGCTTTGTGAGTTAAATACATGTTCAGGATACTCTCATCATGTAAGTTTTCACCTATCTAGTAATATTGCCTGTCCAAAATATTAGCAAAATTTATTTAGTACTTTACAGTATGTCGAGTGCCTCAACATGGGTTGTTTTCAAGAAACTAGGAATAGGCCAGTATAGTTGTTAAAGGGCTAATTAGTAGAACTCATTTATCATTTTACTTTTTCTTTCCATATAATAACTTGCTTCCCTCGTCTATACTCGAAGTAGAAAAAGAGGAGTAAGAATGCTATCTCAGACACTGACCTCAAAGTGACAACTAACAAAAAAAAAAAAGCAAAACTCCAGGAAACTAACATACAAGCTCATTAAACAACAATTGAGGGTCATTTCCTGTAGGATCAGTTAGCCTCAAACACTGTGGTGTATATATTTAAGGCAGATACTGTATCATGAGCTGACAACAATTAATCTGACTTTAAGAGAAGGTTACATTGTATTTGCATTTCCGTATTATTATATATGTATATATGTTAAAAGAAGGCAGGAACTTCCTCAGCTACCTACAGAACTTGGTGTTCAGGATAACTCATTCCTCAGGAGTTCTAAATAGCCACAGTCTTTTATGACAGAGAAGAAATATGCCAAGGATATGCCTGTAATCTCAGCCCTCTGGGAGGCCGAGGTAGATGGATCATGTGAGGTCAGGAGTTCAAGACCGGCCTGGCCAACATGGCAAAACCCCGTCTCTACTGAAAATACAAAAAATTAGCCGGATGTGGTGGTGGGCACTTTGGTGGTGGGCACTTGTACTCAGCTACTCAGGAGGCCAAGGCAGGAGAATCACTTGAACCTGGGAGGCAAGGGTTGCAGTGAGCCAAGATCGCGCCATTGCACTCTAGCCTGGGCAACAAGAGTAAAACTCTGTCTCAAGAAAAGAAAAAAGAAAGAAATATGCAAAGTAATTAATTTCTTCATAAGGTTTAAAATTAGTTGTTATGATCATTTTTTAAGTGAACTCTTTGCCAGCTGCCCAGATCGCAAGAGTGCTCAACTTAGAAAAGAAAGCTTGTTCAACACATCTATCAACTGTTCCAGGGATTGTAGAAACCACAGACCCCTTGTCTACTCAAGGTGGGCAGAGGAAATAGATTCAGGAATGGAAATAGAGGGCTAGCATTTACTTTTCAAGAGAATGATGGGAATGGAACCATAAACTGTTACAGTCTTTTAAAAGAAAGATATTAAAAGGATTCTTTGAAAATGTAGCTTTTGTTGTGATGAGATTTTCATTAGAAACAAGTGTGAGGAGGCTTTTTTTTCTATCTTTACATTCACAGTTCTCTTGGTTACCTTTTTTTAAAAAAATTACATATATTTATTTAAAAGAGCTTAAGCTGTTTTGAATTCTTTGAAGCTTGCAGTGACTAAAATGTTCAAAGATCTTACATTTTCCAAATAATAAACCTATATCCTTAATTTTGTTAATGCCTATTTATTTTGTGCTAAATTATTTTTAAATTATTTTCTTATTAAAGATTTTAAACACTGTAACATACAAAAACAGGGCAATTGGAGCAAACAAAAATGCAAAGATCACAAGAAGAAAAATCTCTTTTGGAAAGTGGGATTATGCTTTAGGGAATATCCTTTCATATGCAAGTATTTGTGTATGCATTGTCTGTTAAGTCATCTTGTACCCCTGTCTTTAAAAAACAAAACAAAAACAGTGAAACAATAATACTGTTTCATTTGGAGCAGTGTGATCGAGTCCTCAGACATTGTAGAGTGTAAAACAGAGTTTTAACCATGAATTCCTGCCATAATGCCATGTAGTGCCCACACATGGCAGAGACAGGTTCATCGCAAACCCTACTCTGCCGTTAAAAACATGACATAGATGGGATGAAGGCAAAAGAAATTGTGATCATGGGATGCCCTCTGCTCCTATGCTGCTTAGAGCTTAGCTTATAGTAACTTTTTTGTTTTGAGATCCTAAAGAGGCAGATTTCTAGGTGATGGAGGAGCCTAAGAAGATTCCTCTGCCTTTTGATTCTCCTCCGGACTTTATTTGATGCTTAGATTATGAGATTGTCACTAGAACCAGTTTGATTATTCTCATCATCCCAGTTACTGAAAAAGAAACCAAATAGAATCCTTAATGCCTTCGGCTGTTAAATTATTGAGTAAAATTGATGAAAGGAGAATACAAATAATAATCATAAATAACAACAAGCTGTAATTACCATCCATTGAGCTTGGTACTGGACTAAGCATCTCTGGTGTAATTCTGTGAGGTGAATATTACCATCTAAATTTTGCAGACCTGGGCCTAGACAGTACAGTGTATACGTGGCAGAACTTGAAGCTCACGTCTCTCTTACTACATAGCCATCACCATTAACTGCTGGCCTAGGCTATTCCATGTAACATGTGTGTCTAGTTTGATCTCACTTGGCTTGTACCATAATCTTAGATTTAAGTAATATTTGGTATAATTTTTATTGTTACATTAAAAATTTGCTGCAAGTTGACTGCACAAACTGCTACTACTATGTTGGACTATGTTCAAAAGCCAGAAGGGGCTGGGCGCAGTGGCTCACACCTGTAATGTCAGCACTTTGGGAGGCCAAGGCGGGTGGATCACGGGGTCAGGAGATGGATACCATCCTGGCCAGCATGGTGAAACCCCATCTTTACTAAAAATACAAAAAGAAAAGTAGCCAGGCATGGTGGTTCCCGCCTGTAGTCCCAGCTACTCGGGTGGCTGAGGCAGGAGAATCGCTTGAACCCAGGAGGTGGAGATTGCAGTGATCCAAGGTCACGCCATTGCACTCCAGCCTGGTGACAGAGTGAGACTCCGTTTAAAAACAAAAACAAAACAGAAAAGGCCAGAAGGTACTGTAGTAATTCCTTAGAATAATAACTGCATCATCCTAGAAGTGAGAGAAGCACGCTCAGCTGCAGCACAGTCCCGATTCCATGGGCTGGGTTGTCAGCATTGTGGCAGACTTAAGAATAAACTTCCAGTGTGGAGGTGACACCTCATGGTACAGTTGATCAAAACCACCATAACAGCTGCCTGTTTGATAGCTGAGACCTAGGTCCTACCAGGAACAAGACCACCAAAAGCAGCCAGGAGTATTCATAATCTTCTTAACTACATAACATTTCATGTAGTCTCACGTCCTTTCTATATGATAGATTTTTTTTTTTTTTTCAGTGAGAGAACTGCAGTTGTTTATGCTATTATTAGAAATATTTTGTTTTTCCAGGAGTTTTTTTCCAGATGATTTCCTTTAGATTAGCAATGTCATCCCAGTGGGCTTGTTTCTAATAAAGTAAGGGGCTTTTAAAATGTTTTCAGGGAGAACTAAATTGGAATAAAGTAGATCATAATGCTTGTTTTCAGTTCACTATTTTTCACATAATAAGGTTAACTAAAGTTTGTTGTTTTTCTAATTATCAGTAAAATGCCGTATATCTTGCCATTCCAAGGAAGTGGCATGAACTCATCATTTACCAGAGAAGACTTGACAGTAATTTTCTCAGAGATTTTTTTCCTTTTGATGTCAGCTTTAAAAATTTTGGGCCTTCTATCACAGACTTTAGGAAATAAATTGTACTTTCTTTTCCATCTTTCCTTCCTTCCTCTCTCCCTTCTGTTTCCAGAAAAGTAATTAGCATTTATTGAATATTTTCTGGTTTTTTAATTGATAGATAAAATTGTATAATTTATCATATACAACATGATGTTTTGAAATATATACATTATGAAATATGACTAAATCTAGCTAATTAACATAAATGGTACTTTATTTTCACGTCTCTGTGCTGAGATCTAACAGTTGGATTGGATGCCCTTAAAGTTGGCATTTATCTTTACCATAATTTGGAAAGCTTTGTGGCCTGTCACTGTTTTTTACTCTATCATTTTATAAAAATTCTTTAAAAAACACAAAATTGTTTAGGTTTCTCAGATTCATATTGTAGGAAGTATTTAGTGTAATATTTAGCCCTCAAAGTGAAACTGTACTCAGGTAGTGTTACTTCTGTTATCTTCATGCCATGACAAGTTAAAATTGGTCATTGAGAACACAGGTAAATAGAGGTAAGTAAAACAGTTATGGAGGGAGGTGCCACCCGTTACATCTACATAGGGAGACTCAGTCTTCCTCTTCCTTTTAGTATTCAGGAAGTGGTCTGGCAGTTGTAGGTCACCTGTAAGGCTTAGTAAATATATGTAGTGCTGCTCATATTAATGTTTTTTGTTTGTGTTAATCTACTTAGCAAATATTTTCTTTAATTCTAGGGTAATATTTTAAGCATAACTATCCAAATTGATAGCAACTAAATTAATTTTTTATTTCTTTTCATCTCAGTACTTAAATATGAGACAGGATACAGTAATTTATTTGAATTACATATTTTGTCATTTTACCATCCAGTATTTTTGTATATGCCGTTTTAATTTTTTTTAGCCTGTTACCTGGGTAGCAATGAGAGGCAAAAAGATGACAATTGTGAAAGTTTAAAGTTCTCTAAAATACAAAACCCTGTCTTTTTTGTTTATCATTTACAGGCTGCCCAAATTGTATCTTTGTGAATTCTGTTTAAAATATATGAAAAGTAGAACTATTCTGCAGCAGCACATGAAGAAATGTGGTTGGTTTCATCCTCCTGCCAATGAGATTTACAGAAAGAATAATATTTCTGTCTTTGAGGTAAGGTAGTTGTCTTCCCATCCATTTCAAAAATAGGGCCACCTGTATTACATCTATTGTGCAACTTACTATTATCTTACTATTTTATGTATCACAAAAAAGGAAAAAATACTGGTAATTATAATTTTTAAAACTTCATTTGATTATAAAATGCCAGTTGATTTTGTACATATTAAGATGTGATTAAAGTACATCTTAGAATTATGAAATATGGCATTTAAATGAAAGGATTTTTATCACTTATTTAAAAGGAATATCTCACAGAGATCTGTTTAATAGTAAATTTTAATATGATGATGATGATGTGTGCTCTGTTCTGTCTGATTCTCTATTGCTGGTAGTAGTGCCCTTGATCCTCAGTTGTGTGGTCTTTATGCCAAGTATTAACTGACTACTTGCTTATGTACCCTGTTACGTGGTCTAACAGTAAAATTTCAGATTGTCAGGATCTCCTCAGTCTCTCACTTTCTTGGTCTTCCCTGAGACTTTAAGTGATCAATAGAGGAGCTCTCTACCTGGGAGAAGCTGGGGTGGGTGTGGTATAAAATACTGTTTGAAGAGAATATTAACTTAGCTGGATTGTTGAGTTCTGTTAGTATGCCAGTGTCTTGGGTGCTAATGTGGGCATCCATTGGCATTTTTATAAAAGAGAAAGCTCTGGCAACTCCATGAATACAGACAAGGCTGCCAGGAATGAAAGAGCGGAGTGCTTCTGAGCCTGGCCAGCGTGGAGCCTCATTTGCCACATGATAACTTGGGGAACCCACTTGATGCTTCTGCTTGGCAGTAGTTAGTACCCCCTCAAGTAGCTTCATCTGGGGGTAAGCCTGATCATGGTAGTTAGACTGCATTGCTTCAGGCTGCTGGCACAGATTAGACTAAATAGTTACATCTTATTTTACATAATAAATGTATTTTAGAACGGTTGCGTTTAGACCTTTCGTTGTGTTAGATACTTTGAAAACAAAGCTTGCCATCGAAAGGATTGCTGCAATTCATCTTTTTATAAAAGCAAAAATTGCAATTTGAAAACCAGATTATCACCTCCTTATCTGGCTATTCCTGCTTTGTTGAAGGTACCATATTTTATATATTTGCTTGTCCTAAAACAGCAGATAACATAATACTGCCATTTCAAAGGCTAGCTTCCAGGTTCCATAGTGTTCTGGTCATGGACACCTTCTCATAAGCTGGACTGTGGATATCTAGAAATGCTTTTAATCGATATGTATTATTCTAGAACTGAAGAGACCATCTATTTACTATTTTGTTTTGCTTATTTCTCTAGGTTGATGGGAATGTGAGTACCATTTATTGTCAAAACCTGTGTCTCTTGGCAAAGTTGTTTCTTGATCACAAAACCCTCTATTACGATGTGGAGCCATTTCTTTTTTATGTACTAACACAGAATGATGTCAAGGGCTGCCACCTTGTTGGTTACTTTTCTAAGGTAAGTATGTCAGCTTAAAGTTTGTTTGAAATCATATGGAAATCTAAAACAATTTTTGCTGGTTCTCACTTGGGGACAGGACAACATGCAGCACTTCCTAGGTGTTATCTAGCTGTTTGGAAAGAATAGAAGGAATATTTGGAAATTTACCAAGTGCTAGAAGGTGCCTAGTAACATTCAACAACCTGTATTCTCCTAGGAGCATGGACTGCTGGCAATACTCACGAGGAAGTTTTAAAATGACTTCTCTTCCCATGGTAATAACATGGAACTTGTGAAATAAACAGTCATTAGCTCTCTGAGTTCTGTCTGCGTCAGCTTAAATCTTCTCTTCTAATTTGAACTTTAGGCATAGAAATACGAGTAAGAAGGCATTTTGATTAAAGGACATTTCTTTTTTAATCTTCCATTTGCTTAGAGGGCAAAGTTTCTTTTCTAGTCAGACAACACAAAAGGTATACTTTTACTTAAGTGGTAAAATCCAAGTGTATGAAACAGTTAAGTGGAAGTACTGGCTTTTTGTAAGCATTTATAAGAGTTCTTTAAGTAGGCTACTTCATTGGTTAAATATGACTTAAAATATATTGACTAATTTATAAAATTATAAAGATGACTATTTTGTGTAAAGTTAGATAAAACTAATAGGACTGCCCTGAGTAGCACCAGAGCAGGAGAAAAAGAAAACTCTGACGTAATTGATGAGTCTTCTCACTTCTAGAGTGGCACACTGACTGATTCATCATTTGTATCTTTGCAGATTGTTTGGGACCCAGATTCCAGTGCTGCCCCTTAGGCACTGATGTACTGTTGTTGATGGCATTGCTTTGTTTTGTATTTTTACTCTCCTGAGATAGTTGCTTTGTGGGTAATGGCAGTGACTTAACATTGTCCTATCTTCTCCCAGTTGGGTATTTTTTTCTTGATGTATATTGCTATTCCCAAAGGACCAGGGCTGTGGTTTTGGCCATTAGTCTTTGTTTCCTAACAATTAGCATTATTATTCACTTTTACCAGCCTGTTTTAAAACTTGTATTTTCTCCACCAGGAAAAGCACTGCCAACAGAAGTACAACGTTTCCTGTATAATGATTCTTCCTCAATACCAGCGTAAGGGCTATGGCAGGTTTCTCATCGATTTCAGTAAGGATTATATTAATTTCTCATTGGTCTCTTCTGGTGGACCTTCTTCTGTATATATATTTTTAAAGATTTGTAGATGATTTGTTGGCTCCTAGTATCTTTTGTTGTATTGCTCTATGAGCCTTTAAAAACCTAAAGCCACTGCTGGATGCTGTGGCTCATGCCTGTAATCCCAGCACTTTGGGAAGCTGGGGTGGGAGAATTGCTTCAGCCCAGGAGTTCAAGACCAGCCTGGGCAACATGGTGAGACCTCGTCTCTACAAAAAATTTAAAAAGTTAGGCGGGCATGATGGTACACACCTGGTTAGCGTTCCAGCTATTGTGGAAGCTGAGGTGGGAGGATCACTTAAGCCCAGGAGGTTGAGGCTGCAGTGAGCAGTGGTACCCCTGCATTGCAGGCTCCAGCCTGGGCCACAGAGCAAGACTGTGTCTCAAAAATGGAATAAACAATGCCTAAAGCCACAAGTTCCTTTTATTTTGGTTGGACATGAAATATTTTTAAAAAACTAATACTGAATAAAATTTTTTGTGATATATAGCACATACCTTTAATTTGCAACTGTTCATTTACAATGGAACTTAGTTTTATGCAGTAATAAGGTGCTAAGAACATTGTATAACTGCTTCAATTAGTGCTAATAAATACTGTGCCTGCCCTGTTTTTGTTATCCAATTGTCTGAGAAAATGTGTGTATTTTTTAGTTAGGCTTTACCTAGTGGTTAAGCATATGCAACACATCTTTCAGTATCTGAAGAAGTAAACGATAGGGAAAATAGTTTAATCTGAGTTAAAAAGTGACAGCTCACAGTTCTAAAGAGATTATTGTGGAACTGCATTTTGTTTTTCACATATTGGTAATCTTGCTTAGAAAGTTAGATGTATGTTTGTAATAAATGCCATAATGATTATGAAATAGTAATTGAAGGGAATATTTTACTCAGATACTGCTATAAAATAATATTTAAATGAATATATGCAGAACTAATGGTTCAAACAAAAGATTTGGATTCCAGTCTTGAGACGTTAATTAAGGCTTTAGACTGTCCTTCTGTCCATATTTTATTGGAAGTATGTACTACTGGTTGTTTTACACATTTTCTAGTCTCTTTAGATGAACAGGGGATGGAACTCAGATTACTTCCTTTAATGTTAATATATTGTTTTGAAATAGGATTCATGATTAGACATCTTATATATACCATTAAATTGCAAAGTTAGGGAAAATATTTGAGGGGGGTGTGTGTGTTGTGTGTGAGGCATACAAACAATCTGTGTAATAACAGTATTGTTTATATTTACTTTTCCTGATATATGTTTCCAAATTATATTCTTACACTGCTTTTACATTTTCTTTAATGGCAATAAAAATACCTTTCTCTCCCATCTCCATTTTTGATGCTTTTCCTTAGAAGTTATGCCTTTGTTTTCCAGTTCTTGAGAGTTGTGCACTAGAGAGGACAGAGTCCACAGTCCACACTTAGGTTGGCAGTTCTGCTTGCCTAGAATTAGAGTGATAGGTAATTGTGAGGACTTTTGGTTGAAGTGAAAGCTTGTCATCTAATTCGCTCACAGAACTACAGTTTTAATAGGATTAACCTGAAAAGGAAGGCATTCTTTTGTGCTTCTCAGTTCAGATATAGCTGTTGCCACCTAGTGTCCAAATAAAGCATGTAAGGCTTGTTTCCCCTAGGATGTTGAACTACAAACGGTTAAGAGTCCTGATTTTTAACACCTTTGAATTTTTTAACAAGGTGATTTATATTAACTTAGACAAAATAATACTTAGTGTTCAATACATATAAATTATGTATTCTTTCTGCAAATTTGTTGTATTAAAATAGTTTTGCAATTTTGTTCTCTTTTTTTGAAGGAATTTACCTTTGGAGTTATTCTTGGTTGTAGAAGAGGGGATTATTATTTTGGTGAAACCAGTTTTTTGGAGTGGCTGACATATTTGTGATTTAGGTTATGTGTGATTCTTTAGGTTATTTGTTATCAAAGCGTGAAGGCCAAGCAGGGTCTCCAGAGAAACCGTTATCTGATCTGGGTCGTCTTTCCTACATGGCATATTGGAAAAGTGTAATATTGGAGTGCCTTTATCACCAAAATGACAAGCAGATCAGCATTAAGAAGTTAAGCAAGTTAACCGGAATCTGCCCTCAAGACATCACTTCCACACTCCACCACCTACGAATGCTGGACTTCCGTAGTGACCAGTGAGTATCACATCCTTTTGTGTACCTTTGAAAGATAATTACGTTGAAGCTTTTGGATCAGCCAGCCAGATTATTGATGAAAGGGCGTTAACTAATATAAATGATATACTTGGTGATGATGAGATATCATTTTCCTTTCTAGGATATTTATTCGATTGACTATATATACAAACTTCTTAAACTGAACTCTTTTTCTGGTGTATTCCTCCTAATTTTTTGATGTAAGCTACTGAATGTTTCATCATCTAGTATTGGGAGCTCTTTCATAATACAAGAAGTAACCACTCTAGAAACAGTGTCATTAAATGAAGTACCCATGATAAATTTTCATATAAATGGCACAAAGTGAATATAGATTTAAAGGAAGAACAGACAGTTCACCATTCCCTAAAGTAATAGAAAAAGGTCACAAAGAACAGAGGCATTTGAGCCAAATAAATGGAGATAGGAAAGAGAGTGCAGAAGAGCAGGTGAACTTCTGGAGTGGGCCGTGTGAGACAGCAGGCAGTGAGAACAGCCTGTGGCCACGGTAGAGAGCTAAGTGTTTGTCCTGCTTCACACTCCTGGCCATCTCATGTGGTGGCTCATTTCCACATTCCATCTTCGCAGGCAGGCTGTCTTTGCAGTGCCCATCATCTTCTATAGGCTTTACCAGGGGTTCTCATCTCCACATTCATTTTTATGTGCATCTTATACATTGTTGATTGCTATAAACTTTTCTCTGGTTCCAGATTTGTGATTATCCGCCGGGAAAAACTTATCCAGGATCACATGGCAAAACTTCAGCTGAATTTGCGACCTGTAGATGTAGATCCAGAATGTTTGCGCTGGACTCCAGTCATAGTGTCCAACTCTGTGGTCTCGGAGGAGGAAGAAGAGGAGGCTGAGGAAGGAGAAAATGAAGAGCCACAATGCCAGGAAAGAGAATTGGAGACCAGTGTAAGGGCATGAATAGTCTCTATTTTTGATGACATAAGATACATTTTTGATTTCATGAGTATTTATGATAATGTATTATGATAATCTTTCACAGAAAAGTAAATTCACATTAGAATGTCAAGAGTTTTATTTCAATGCTGGAGATTTCAGGAAGACTGAGCCTGCTTTACTTTTGTATTTTTTAGCCCTGGGCAATTAGGAGACCATCAAGTTTCTTATAATGTGTTACTTATGACAAAAGTATTTCTTACCAGGGTGCCAATAAGCAGCTCAATTTTAAGCTGGATATTAGTTGAGAAATCTGAATTGAATCCAAATCCAACAGTTTTTAAAAAATGAATTGGAGGTTGGGTGTGGTGGCTCATGCCTATAATCTCAGTGCTTTAGGAGGCCCGGGCAGGAGGATTGCTTGAGACCAGAGGTTCAGGACAACCAGGGAACTGTATTGAGACTCCACCTCTACAAACAAACAAACTAGGGAAATATAGCGAGACTCCATCTCTACAAAAAAACAAAACAAAATGAAATGGAGATAGATGTTCCTTAAATAGAATATCAAGGAACTATTGTAAACTCATGTATGTTTTCTAATGGGGCACCAAAACATCTCCTGCACACACAGGTCTTTTTAGCCGTTAAAGGGTTGCTGATGGACTATACTACATGTGTCATTGTCAGTGTTTTTCTTCATGTGATCATATTTTTATAGCTCTTATTTTTTAAGCAGTGCTTCATCCTTTCAACACCTGTGTCCTTCTTTGATAAACATAAATCCCATGCCGCTCTTTGGTACAGTTTAATTTTCAAAATAAATAATTCAGAATAAAAGTAAATTTTTAAATTACGTAAATTTTCTTTCATATTTCTCAAATGCCTCCTTCTTCTTGCCCATGTCGCAAGATCCTGTCTCCTCCTCCCTGTTTATAAATTTTTATTTCACAGTCTCATTTAACATTTGCTTATTGAGGATGGTACTGCAGAGAGGTTCGGAGCACAGACTCTGGAGTCAGACTGCCTGGCTTTGTATCCCAACATCTTCACTTGCTCTTGAGTGACCTGGGGCAGAGTACTTATTTTTTGTACCCAACATACCTTATTTGTAAAGTGGAAATGTAGTGGTAATGCTTCATATGATTATTGGGGAGATTAAATGAATAATGCATATACAGAATTTAAAACAGTGCTGAAACAGGAAATATTCATGTTAAATATTAAATAATTGATCATTTTGTTTTTAAAACTCAGCTTCCTTTTTTTCTCTCAGTACTTAAAAGGTCAGAAGAGATAAATGTAAGCAAACAAGACTGAAAAATTAACCAACATTGTTTTATTTTCTAAAATCAGGTGGGAAAGTCTGTGTGTCGTGAGGACAAAGAACAAGATTCTTATTCAGTAGAAAGTGAAAAGAAACCAGAAGTTATGGCTCCAGTCAGTTCTACACGTTTGAACAAACAAGTCCTCCCTCGTGATAGTCTTCCTGCAAATAGCCAGCCATCTCGGAGGGGCCGCTGGGGGAGGAAGAACAGAAAAACCCAGGAACGTTTTGGTGATAAAGATTCTAAACTGCTCTTAGAAGAGACGTCTTCACCTCCTCAGGAACAATATGGAGAATGTGGGGAGAAATCAGAAGCCACCCAGGAACAATACACTGAAAGTGAAGAACAGCTGGTGGCCTCTCAGGAGCAGCCAAGCCAGGATGGGAAACCTGACCTTCCCAAAAGAAGACTCAGTGAAGGGGTTGAGCCCTGGCGAGGACAGCTCAAGAAAAGCCCTGAGGCTCTGAAGTGCAGACTAACAGAAGGAAATGAGAGGCTGACCCGCCGCTACAGTGAGGGTGACAGGGCTGTCCTCAGGGGCTTCAGTGAGAGTAGCGAGGAGGAGGAAGAGCCAGAAAGCCCTCGGTCAAGCTCACCACCAATTCTCACAAAGCCCACGTTGAAGCGAAAGGTAACACGTTTCTTTCCAGGTCTTCTCTTCCTCCAATTCCAGTTTATTATATTCCTTTTTGTTTTAGCTTACAGTTCTGAAGGACGTGTGTTGCTTTATAAACTTTAAGCCTTTATGTATTGTAGCTCAAGATCTTTGCAGTGAACATTTGAGATGTGCATGTGACTTCTTTGATTCATGGGAATTCACTCGGAAATCATAAGCTTATTTAAGGGCTCCACCTCTTGGGATGCAAACAGACTTCTTTTCAGCCTACTGGTTTGATGTCCAAATGATGAGTTTTAGGAGCTTTAAAAATAATTTTAAAGTATGTACAGATTAGAAGAGTTGGTATTAGAAAAGGAGACCAAAATATTACAAAATTAATTGGAAAATGAACATAATGATGCCCCACATTTTGGGGTACTCAGAGTACAGTCACTCATCTTGGGTGCTACTATTTTCTCTGTGCTCTCCCCACTTCTCTCACATCCCTCCAGTGGTTTAACTTGGTCTCTCTTGCTTTAAAATATTTTCTAAACTATATTCGATCATCTTGCAATTTCTGAATGATAGCCAATTAATTATTAAATAATGTAGGATGATGATAATGAATTCTCTTAAGTTGTTTACCAGAAACATTCCAGGCTTTAAGCATTACCAGGAGGCAGCCAGACTGAAGCGAGGCCACTCCCAGCTAGCTTCCAGCCAAAGCAGCAGCACAACCATTCCATTCCTTTCCTTTCCTTTCCTTACAGGGCCTTAAAAAGCAAGGCAGGATTTTTTTTTTTTAAGAGAATAATATCTTCAGAGCAGTTTTACATTTGCAGAATTATTGCCAAGGAAGTACAGAGTTTGCCTATACCCCAGTCAGTTTCCCCTATTATTAATCCCTTGTGTTGGTGTGGTACATCTATCACAGTTACTGAACCAATGTGGATACATCACTAACTAGAGTTCATACTTTATTCAGACTTTCAGTTTTCCTTAATTTCCTTTTTCTATTCCAGCATCCCACCCAGCATATCACCTTACATTTAGTAGTTGTGTGTCTTTAGGTTCCTCTTGGTTGTGGTGGTTTCTCAGAATTTCCTTAGTTTCCGTGGACTTCACAGTTTTGAGAATGACTGGTCAGGTATTTTGTAGAAGATCCTTCATGATATTAGAATGGGGTAATATATTCTTTTTTTTTTTTTTTTTTGAGACGGAGTTTCGCTCTTGTTACCCCGGCTGGAGCGCAATGGCGCGATCCCGGCTCACCGCAACCTCCGCCTCCCGGGTTCAGGCAATTCTCCTGCCTCAGCCTCCTGAGTAGCTGGGATTACAGGCACACACCACCATGCCCAGCTGATTTTTTGTATTTTTAGTAGAGACGGGGTTTCACCATGTTGACCAGGATGGTCTCGATCTCTTGACCTCGTGACCCACCCGCCTCAGCCTCCCACAGTGCTGGGATTACAGGCTTGAGCCACCGCGCCCAGCCCGGGGTAATATATTCTTAAGAGGAAGACCATAGAGGTAAAAGGCATTCTCATCACATAATTAAAGAGTGCCTGTTAACATGTATCTATCAGTATGTATAGGGAAGCTGGGCATGGTGGTGCACTCTTATAGTCCTAGCTATTTGGGAGACTTAGGAATATCACTTGAACTTGAGGCTATAGTGCACGATGATTGCACCTGTAAATAGCCACTGCATTCCAACCTGTGTGACATAGCAAGACCCCGTCTGTAAAAACAAAAAAAAAAGTATCAAGTATGAGAGTATTTATTATCAAATGACTTTTCCTTGTTGAAGTTAACTTTGATGACCTGGCTTAAGATACTGTTTGTCAGGTGTCTACTTGTCTTTTCCCTTTTCCTGTGCCAGAAGGAAGTCGCTGTGCACAGCCACACAAGATTTCTACCCCCTCAGGGTGGAGGCTCAGCATAAGTTATTTGAATTTCTGCTTGGGAGATTTGTCCTTTCTCCCTCATCTGTTTGTTTATCCAAGCATTTATTTCTATCATTATGGACCCAGATGTTTACTCAGTACTTCAAATTATAATCTAGTACTACTACTTTTTAAAATTTGTTGCTCAAATTGTTCCAGCTTTGTTTGACCATTGGGAGCTCTTTCGGTTTCACCCTTCTGTTTCTTTCCTTTTTTTTTTTTTCTTTGATGGGGTCTTACTCTGCCACCTAGGCTGAGGGACTACAGGAATGCACCATCACACCTGGCTAATTTTTGTATTTTTGATAGAGACAGGGTTTCGCTATGTTGTTCAGGCTGGTCTTGAACTCCCAAGCTCAGGCAGTCCACCCTCCTCTGCCTCCAAGGTGCTGGGGTTATGCTGGGGTTAGAGGTGTGAGCCACCACACCTGGCCTTCTGTGTTTCTTTAATACTGGGGTCTTTTTGTTTTAAGCATTTCCTTTCTGGCACTACAAGATGCTTCAGGTTCATCTTATATGTTTCATGCCCTAGTCCTAGAATCAGCCATTGCTCCAAGGATCAGGGCTATTTTAAATCTAATTTGAAAATTACATTCTCGATTAGGACTAGTAAGTTTGAAGTAGAGAAAGGTTGAGCATTGATTAACTTGCTGTTCATTGCATGATCATGAAGAATAGATCTTTGCTGTGCTAGCGTTTATATTGCCAATTTATAAAGTAAAACAAATTATGCTATTATGTTAAAAAAAAAAAAGGCAGTTAGCTCACATGCAAAGTCATTTTGAAGTTAATGAATACATGCATTTGACTGAATGTGTGAACTTAAGTCCTGTAGCCTCTCTGACATCTGTAGAATGAAGGGATTGGATTAGATCATCTCTGGGGCTTCATCTGTTATTTTGTGATATTAATTATATAGTTGAAGCTATTTGGTCAGCCCACTGTGAAGTTGTGCTGAATGTGCCTAAATTTCAGTAACAGATTTATTTTACTTTTAAAGTATTTCACTGGGTGAATACATTTCAACTCCATATTTCTACTTTCCACAACTTTTTATGAGTAGTAGTTCATGAAAATGGCATACAACTTTACTGATAGTTCTGCTAACCTTCACAGTAGTGCTATAAGACAAGGTGTTTTTGTTTCTCATTTGCTCTTAAGGAAGAGCTAAGGGATTAGCCACTGGGTCATTTCAGTATTAAAATGGGCAACTCTCTAGGGTGCTAAATTCAACTGAACTATTAAGAGAATTATAATGTCTGCTATTTGGAGATGGCTGCCTATTCTTTTACAAAGTTATATTCAGTTGTCTAACACCTTTGCATTTGTAATAAGTATAGTATCTTACTATAGTATTTTGAAGTAATATTCAGAATGTTTTTGGCAAACAGCATCCTCATTTTATATGTACTAATTCTATTTGGTTTTAAAACTGTTTTCATTTTATTAATAGAAAATATAGTGTTCATAACTGTAAATACTTGCTTCCTCTATTAAACAGAAACCATTTCTCCACCGAAGGAGGAGAGTCCGAAAGCGCAAACACCACAATAGCAGTGTAGTCACAGAAACTATTTCTGAGACCACTGAAGTGTTAGATGAACCTTTTGAAGATTCTGACTCTGAGAGGCCAATGCCAAGATTAGAACCCACATTTGAGATTGATGAAGAAGAGGAGGAAGAGGATGAAAATGAACTCTTCCCTAGAGGATATTTCCGTCGTTTGTCCTCACAAGATGTACTCAGGTGTCAGTCCTCTTGTAAGAGGAAGTCTAAAGATGAAGAAGAAGATGAAGAGTCAGATGATGCTGACGGTATGTTTTATAGAACTCACTTACTGTGATTTATTGTCTTCAGATATACAACAGTCGCCGCGACAGACCCTTCAGGAAAAAGGCTGAAAAATGAACACACCCACTAAACAAGAAAAGGAACACTTGGCAGTCTCTAAAAAGTTATATTAAGTATATCTGTCATCATTTTTAAATGTGTTTTCCCTTCAACTCAGAACCTGTATTAATTTGCCTCTGCAGAAAATATCTTACTATTAGACAACTGTTTTTTTGTTTTTTTTTTTTAAGCCTAATCCTTTCTAATCCTTTATTAGACTCTTTAGTTAAAGGGCGAGTTGGACTTAGCATCAGGAAGATGTAGTAACCCTTCACTAGAATGTGCATTCTCTAGACTTAGTCTGTTTTGTTCATTGCTATATGCTGAGTGCTTAAGTCAGACGCTTAGTAAGTAGTGTTAAATGAGTGAATGCTAAGAAGAAAATTCTTCAGAAAGAGCAGATTCATATAAACCAGAACTAGCTTCAGATCTGTTCAGGAATCTTTCCTGAATCCTGTCTGTAATATGTCTTACCCAACTAGTAATAAATTTCTCACAAATGGTAACAATAACTCAAAATAGATTTTATAGTGTAGGTAAAAATTCAACTGTCAACTTTTAAAGTAACTTAGTTGTCATTTCTTCTCTAGCAATGCTGAAACTAGGTTTTATGTATATGAGCCAGGTCAGAAACTAGTCTTTTTCACCCTAGCCTGAAGTTTGGCCAGTGTATCATGCTTCCTGCATCTGCAGTGTGTTTGTATCGCATGGGTGCAGAATGAGCTTTGTTACTTTGTTGGGTAAATTTGAAGAAATCTATTTGTCCAGCCTTGGTACATAAACCTTTAGCTTTCATGCATTAACTAGTTGAGCTCTTTCTTCTTTTTTTTTTCCTCCCCCTCCCCCTCTCCTCCTCCTCCTTGCATTTTCTCCATTCTCGTATTTTCTATATAACAAATAATTTTTTAGTTTTTTTGAGATGGAGTCTCACACTGTCACCCAGACTGGAGTGCAGTGGCATCATCTCAGCTCACTGCAACCTTCTCCTTCTGGGTTCAAGCGATTCTCGTGCCTCAGCCTCCCAGGTAGCTGGTATTACAGGCGCATGCCACCATGCCCGGCTAATTTTTGTATTTTTAGTAGAGACAGGGTTTCACCATGTTGGCCAGGCTAGTTTCAAACTCCTGACCTCAAGCAATCTGCCTGCCTTGGCCTCCCAAAGTGGTGGAATTACAGGCATGAGTCACCCAACCCAGCCAACAAATACTTTTAATATAGTGATAAGACGAATGAATTTTTTGCTCTATCATGAATGATTCTGCAAAGTTTAACTTGTTATGTTTTGAAATACATAACTATGAAACTAAAAATTTATTTTGTAAATTTGGCACTTTACAGTCTGTCTTAGATCATTTTACACTAAAATAGTACTCGTACCCCCAATGAAGTTCCTGTTGACCTAGGTTTTTGCTGATGTAGTAACTTTCAAGTTATTGCAAAATGTATCTTCTTAGCTACATTCTCACCCCTTCTTGTTCTTATCTTAGTATTCTTATCCTTTAAAAATTAATGGGGAATGTGAGTGTACTTAATGCCACTGAACTTCCACTTAGAAATGGTTAAGATTTTAAGTTTTATGTATAGTTTACCACCATTTATAAAAAATGCTAATAATATCAAATTTATTTCTAATGAATGTAATTGGTGCTTTAATTTTTTCTTGTTTGTCTAGTTCTAAATGTCAGTTCTTGTCTAGGACTAAATGCTTTGCAGCTATTCCCATACAAACACAACATTAATTGAACAACTTCTCACATACGATCGCTCAGTTATGGCCTGGAGTAATTAGCTCATCATACAACCTGATGTGATGATTTGTGGAAACTAAGAAAATCAGAGAGATAACAAATCACAAGCAGAAAAGAAAAGAGGAAATAAGCTGATTTGTAACTTTTAGTAGAGACAATTTGATAAAAGTCTGACTTACTACTTATTTGCATCTTTGTAGAGCTCATCTCCGTTTTACAGATAAAGAAACCAAAACATGGAATAATTTCCCATAGAGCCGGTGATGGTAGTCTTGAATTGTTTTTTTTTTTTTTTTTTTTTTTTTTTTTTTGGGGAGACGGAGTCTCACTCTGTCACCCAGGCTGGAGTGCAGTGGCGCAATTTTGGCTTACTGCAACCTCCACCACCCAGGTTCAAGTGATTTTCCTGCGTCAGCCTCCCAAGTAGCTAGGATTACAGGCGCACGCCACCATGCCCAGCTAATATTTTTGTTTGTTTTTAGTAGAGACAGGGTTTCACCATGTTGGTCAGGCTGGTCTCCAGCTCCTGATCTCGTGATCCGCCGGCCTCGGCCTTCCAAAGTGCTGGGATTACAGGTGTGAACACCCGGCTGAATTGGTTCTAACTAGTGTCTGATAATATAATGTTGACCAGAATTCTTTCATAGTTCTGCCAGTTCACTGTGTTACTTGGAATATGTCATTAGTTGGTTTTATCTTCTATATTCTTTAAAATGAAGACTATCAGGAGTTAGTTTATACAAGTAATTGTTTATAAAGTCATTTCTGTTGTACATGCTAGTCTCAGAATAAGGAACTAGAAAAATATAAGACCTTGTAACCTGTCTTTATTTTTTATCCTTCCTGTATAGACACTCCTATCCTAAAGCCGGTATCTCTCTTGCGAAAACGTGATGTGAAGAATTCTTCTCTTGAGCCAGATACATCCACACCTTTGAAAAAGAAAAAGGGATGGCCCAAAGGCAAGAGCCGCAAACCAATCCACTGGAAGAAAAGACCTGGTCGGAAACCAGGATTTAAGTTGAGTAGGGAAATCATGCCGGTTTCTACTCAAGCATGTGTCATTGAGCCTGTCATCCCTGTTCCTAAAGCTGGACGTAAACCCAAGATCCAAGAGTGTGAAGAAACTGTTGAGCCAAAAGAAGACGTGCCCTTACCTGAGGAGAGGAAGGAGGAGGAGTTGCAGGCAGAGGCAGAAGAGGCTGAAGAGGGCGAGGAAGAGGACGCAGCCAGCAGTGAAGTCCCAGTAGCCTCTCCAGCAGAGAGCAGCAATAGTCCTGAGACAGAAGCCAAGGAGCCAGAGGTGGAGGAGGAAGAAGAGAAGCCCTGTGTCTCAGAGGAGCAGAGGCAGTCAGAGGAGGAGCAGCAGGAACTGGAGGAGCCAGAGCCAGAGGAGGAGGAGGATGCGGCTGCAGAGACTGTCCAGAACGATGACCATGACGCTGATGATGAGGATGACGGCCACCTCGAGTCCGCAAAGAAAAAGGAGTTGGAGGAACAGCCTGTGAGGGAAGATGTCAAGGAGGAACCTGGTGGTCAAGAGTCTTTTTTAGATGCTAATATGCAGAAAAATAGAGAAAAGATAAAGGATAAAGAGGAAACCGAGCCAGATTCTGAAG
Source organism: Sapajus apella (assembly GCF_009761245.1). Taxonomy (NCBI): domain Eukaryota; kingdom Metazoa; phylum Chordata; class Mammalia; order Primates; family Cebidae; genus Sapajus; species Sapajus apella. The sequence continues at coordinate 2,094,582 of NW_022436961.1, forward strand.
AGGAGCAGCCTTCCCATGACACATCTGTGGTGTCAGAGCCGATGCCTGGGTCTGAGGACGACCACGAAGAAGACTCCCGAACTAAGGAAGAGTTAATTGAATTAAAAGAGGAAGAAGAGATTCCTCATAGTGAACTGGATCTGGAAACTGTACAGGCAGTGCAGTCTTTGACTCAAGAAGAAAGCAATGAACATGAGGGCGCCTACCAGGACTGTGAGGAAACTCTCGCTGCGTGTCAGACCCTGCAGAGTTACACCCAGGCTGACGAGGACCCTCAGATGTCCATGGTTGAAGACTGTCACGCGTCAGAACATAACAGCCCTATCTCCTCTGTTCAGTCTCACCCCAGCCAGTCAGTCCGTTCGGTCAGCAGTCCCAACGTGCCTGCCCTTGAGAGTGGCTACACCCAGATCAGCCCAGAACAAGGATCCCTGTCCGCACCCTCTATGCAGAACATGGAGACCAGCCCCATGATGGATGTGCCTTCCGTTTCAGACCACTCTCAGCAGGTGGTGGACAGCGGCTTCAGTGATCTGGGCAGCATTGAGAGCACCACTGAAAACTATGAGAACCCGAGCAGTTACGATTCCACGATGGGCGGCAGCATCTGTGGGAACAGCTCTTCCCAGAGCAGCTGCTCCTATGGTGGGCTGTCATCCTCCAGCAGCCTCACCCAGAGCAGCTGTGTGGTCACTCAGCAGATGGCCAGCATGGGCAGCAGCTGCAGCATGATGCAGCAGAGCAGCGTCCAGCCTGCTGCCAACTGCGGCATCAAGTCACCTCAGAGCTGTGTGGTGGAGAGGCCTCCCAGTAACCAGCAGCAGCAGCCGCCGCCACCACCTCCGCAGCAGCCGCAGCCGCCGCCGCCACAGCCACAACCAGCACCCCAGCCTCCACCACCCCAGCAGCAGCCGCAGCAGCAGCAGCCGCAGCCTCAGCCCCAGCAGCCTCCACCCCCACCCCCTCCCCAGCAGCAGCCCCCTCTGTCACAGTGTAGTATGAATAACAGTTTCACCCCAGCTCCTATGATCATGGAGATACCAGAATCTGGAAGCACTGGGAACATAAGTATCTATGAGAGGATTCCAGGGGATTTTGGTGCCGGCAGCTACTCTCAACCATCAGCCACCTTCAGCCTAGCCAAGCTGCAGCAGCTGACCAACACCATTATGGACCCTCATGCCATGCCTTATAGCCATTCTCCTGCTGTGACTTCCTATGCAACCAGTGTTTCTCTGTCCAATACAGGACTGGCTCAGCTGGCTCCGTCTCATCCCTTAGCTGGGACTCCTCAAGCACAAGCCACCATGACACCACCCCCAAACTTGGCATCCACTACCATGAACCTCACGTCTCCTCTGCTCCAGTGCAACATGTCTGCCACCAACATTGGCATTCCTCACACGCAGAGATTGCAAGGGCAAATGCCAGTGAAGGGGCACATTTCCATCCGCTCCAAGTCCGCACCACTGCCCTCTGCGGCTGCTCACCAGCAGCAGCTGTATGGCCGCAGCCCATCAGCGGTTGCCATGCAGGCTGGTCCTCGTGCACTGGCTGTTCAGCGTGGCATGAACATGGGGGTTAATCTGATGCCTACCCCCGCTTATAATGTCAATTCCATGAATATGAACACCTTGAATGCCATGAACAGCTATCGAATGACACAGCCCATGATGAACAGCAGTTACCATAGTAACCCTGCCTACATGAACCAGACAGCACAGTATCCTATGCAGATGCAGATGGGAATGATGGGGAGCCAGGCCTATACCCAGCAGCCTATGCAGCCAAACCCTCATGGGAACATGATGTACACGGGCCCCTCCCATCACAGCTACATGAACGCTGCTGGTGTGCCCAAGCAGTCACTCAACGGACCTTACATGAGAAGATGAGCAAGATGGACTTGCAGTCAAAAACTTAAATATATATAAATAAAGGAGACTTTTATACTGACAAACCAGAGAAAAATGGACCTTTTTCCAGTTAAAATATTGTTGTAGATTTAGAGGAATTTTTCTTTGGTTTATTTTATTTTTTAGAAAACCTGATCTTCTCTTTTTTTGGGTTCATTTTGTTCTGGGTTTTGGTTTTCTTCACAATCTTGAACATTTTACAGTAGAACTCATCTAAAAATGGATTTGGGGATGGGAAACATGCACAAAATCTTTTCATAATTAAAAAGAGCCTTACTTTCTTTACATACCACGTGGACAGAATTTGTGTAAAAGTGAATTATCTTTATTTTAAAATGTATGTTTTCCCTCACTGTTTGCAGCTCCCAATGTTGTCATTTTTAAATGTTATATACATCTCAAGGGTTAACCAGACCCTTTCCTCCAGACCCAACCTTTCATTTCCTACTTCATTCCAGCAGGAGGCACTTAGGGGAGACTCGGACGGGGACATGGAGAACAACCCAAGCTCCTTAAACTTATTATTATTATTGTTAATATTATTATTATTATTAATAAAGTGAGGCAGGAAAATGCTTCTCCTTTTAAAATCCCCTCCACTCCCCCCACACACACACCTCTTGAAACCCTTCCCCAAGAATGTTTCTTTATAGACGGACTTCATTGAAATCTTTGTTGTTCTTGAATCAAGTGTAATATAATTTTTTTCTTCTTTTTTAAAATATTCCCACTCAGCACTCAGAGACACAAAAATACTGTAAGTCTCAATTAACAGCAGAATCTCAGAGAAAAGCTGTTTGCAATCCAAATCCAGCCTTTGGAGGAATAGAGATGGTCAATTAACAATCAAAAAGAGGAGATTAACCTCTTGTTTTTTACCACCTGGTGAATCAGCCATAACGCGCACACACCACCCAGCCTCTTGTTTCTAGTATGTACTTTGAAATGCTAACTGAGGGTCTTGATGCTTGAGCCTTTGACTGATAAAACTCAAATAGCAGTCCCGAGTGAGTCGCCTCTTAGGTTCTTTCATGCAACGGTGGATTACTGTACGTTTTAGTGATTTGAAAAATAACTGACAAACCTTTGACACTGTTTATTTCATGTTGGAAGAGATGGCACAGATGTGTGTCAGAAGGGAGATCACGGTGTGAGTTTCATAGCTACTTAAATAAGATACCTCTAGTTTTTGTTTGTCTTTTGAGATCCTGAGTTCATCCCCTCTGAATCAGAGTGCACACGCGCCTCTCCTGTGAGTGGCTAATGAGAAGAGGGACGGACCGACCACCAGCACAGTAGAGCAGATCTGGACAGCAGGATGTTGGCAGGTCCATGTGTTGCTCCCAACTCCATTCCCTTTTCTCTCATGCAACCAGTTCGCCCATTCTCTTCCTATTACGTGCTCCAGGGATAGGTAAAAAATATATATATATATATATATTCCATCATTAGAAGATGGAAATTATTATACCACTTGGTATGTGCAGTCAAATATCCAAAGGGGGGAAGTACTGCTTAAAGAACTATCTGTAAGCATTAAATTCTCTCCTTTATTTGTACATTTTATATAGGTATTTTTAAAGTACTAATTAGGCATTAAATTTTTTCAAATGCACAGGTTTGTTGGTTTTTTTATACACTTTAATTGACTTTCTCAAGCGTGCTAGGTAGAAACAGGCAGAATTCCACATCTTCCCACTCTCAGCTCTGAGCATGTGCAAGGCTGTGTAGGACCCGGTTTCTCTGTATATACTATTCCAGTTCCCAGTCATCTATGTAGAAAGTGCACTGTGCTGCCCTCGCCCTACATCTTCAGCTGTGTCATTGCTTCCTGGTTGGGGTGGGGACAGGGTGGGTCGGGAGGGAGGTATATTGGGAGGAGGGTGGGTCAAGGCAGAAGGAGAAGCTGTTGAAATGAGGGCTGTGAATTCAGTTTCTGTTGGTTTGCGGTTGTGTTTGGTTTTGTTTGTTTCTTTGAAAAAAAATTCAATCGGGCAGCTCCCTTTTCCACAAGCCTCTTTGTGACTGTAGAACTATTGTAGAAAAAAATGTTCTTTTCTATATTATAAAAGAAATTATCCAACACAGTAATATTGGTACCTGTCATTTTTTCACTTCTGTTTAAAAAAAAATGTATTTTTAGCAAGATAACTTGGGTAATCTTCTAAAAAAGAAATTTAAAAACTCACTGTTAGTGACTTTGATGCCTTTTAAAATAAGAGCTTTTTCATTTCATTCCATCTTTAAAATTTTTTATCTTTGTTGTAGAATATTAAAAACTATTTTAAGAAAGATAAAAATTCTCTTTAAAGAGATCTCTAGCGTGTGTGAATAGAGCTCCAGATGCCTCTAAAAGCCGCATGTACAAAGGAAGCCACGTCTATCCTGTCTGTTTATATTTGCTTTTCCTGTTTTGTAACCTCTTTGTACTTTGTTCATGGTGACTTGTAAGCTAAGGGGAAGGGGTGCCTAGATGCCTTTGTACTTCTCCATGTCATGCGCTCCTGGGCCAGTTGGCCTCCCTTCCTCTCCTTGTATGTAATATCTTTTTTTCCCCTTTCTAGCAAGTACTTTCAAAAGAACTCTGTACATTTTAACATAAAAAATAAATTATGTTGAGCCATTTTGGATGCCTGTCTTGCATGTGGAATTTTTCTCCCTTCCCAATATGTCAGAACTCAATTCTCGTCCTACACCCAGAGACCTATAAACAGCCTTTTCATTTTCCTCTTTATTATAGAAGCACAAGTTGGCCTTTGCCTTGAAATTCCAGTTTTCATTTATGTCTGTGTTTAAATACCAACAGTATGGATGGATTTTACTTTTCCAAAGAACATGGCCCAGTAACCCTACTTTGGATTTTGTAGGGCCGTTCATATGAAAACCTTCTAAAGAGATTTTAATTCCTGTTGCCTGCCCCTCTCCCCCACCATTCCCCGGCAAAAAAAGCAGTTGCAATAACAAGTAGCTCCTGACTTGTGATAAATTGGAATAATTTTTATGAATCTTATTTTATAATGTAACTATTTTTGAAGCATTCCCCCCCCCACCCGCTCCGCTCATTCTGCTTTTGTCAGAACTCAAGGCCCTGAACACTGATGACTTTTTGGTGTTGTCTTTTGGGTTGTGTTTGCTTCTCATCATTTAGAATTGTGGGCAGGAGGCAGATTCCAGAAAATCAGATTTCACTTTGGAAAACTGGCCTTAGTTCCTGGTGGTAGGCAGGGAGGCAGGTTCAAGTTTTAGCGGCCTCCACACTTTGCCCTTTCACACTGAGTTAGGAATTGAGGAACTGTATGTGACATCACCTATAGCAGACATTTGTTCTAAATTTCATGCTGTTAAAAGTTTAGGCAGTACAGTCATGTCATTGCCGGAAAAGGAATGGTTTGTGTCCCTTGATGTCTTGGCTGGCTTATATAACCATGATATGGACACAGGTTGTGTCACTGTGCTATGCAATTACTAGTGGATTGTCTTGAAAACTCTTTTGCCTTTGCTACTGGAAAGTACCTGCTTTAAGTGGTTTCAACATAAAGCAGTTCTGTTTTTTTCTGTATAAGAGACAATGTGGCCAAAGACCGTATTCTAGACTATATATATATATATATATATATATACACACACACACACACACACACACACACACACACACACACACTATATTGCATTTAAGTATAATTTGAATTTATGTAATTCCATGTATAGCCAAGGAACGGGTGAATTGTTCATAGTAGGGGAGGTGCTCCTATTTCTTTGTCGTCTGTCCACCTCCTGCAGACAGTAGATGTGAGAGGAAAGTACGTGATGCTCCATCAATGTGTGTGATACTGAGAACCCCGGTCAACCAACCTATTGGCAAACATTGAGTAACGAGAGCACCAGGAATCACATTCTTTTAAAGCGTTTCTGGGCACTTCAGTGGTGCCTGGCTGCTTTTGCAGCATGGTGACACCGGTATGAACTCCCTGAACACCAGAGTCTTACCAGCCTCACGATTCCAGCTCTTTAGGCGAAAATTATCTCAGATTCTCCAAATCACAGCTCAGGCAGTGGTGATTTTTGTCACATTCCTTCCTCTAGTCTTCATAATGTACAAGATGTGGGTCAGTGGTGATGGAAATTGAAAGGAATAGTGTGAGAAAGAGCTGTCCTTGGCAGAACAGAGTAAGTAGGATCCTTAGGACGAGTGGTAGGGAAAAGGAGCTCTACTTCTTACTGATTTGACCTTCGAGAAACCTAAAAAGTCAAACGAATGATTTATGTAAATGAACTCAAAAGATCATTTAGAGTAACATTTTTAGTGTTGGCAAGCATCTGGAATTCTTGAGCATGGTAATCCAAGTAAAAGCCTACAGTCCCCAGAACAAAACCCAACCTGTTAATAAATTTCTGATAGTGGGCAGGATGGGTTTGTTATGTAAATTGTGTGGTTACATAACACAGACCCATAGATTTTCTTTCCAGAGTGACAGCTACAGATTGGGCTTCATAGAGATTTTTATCTATGTTAGTAAGGAGCCTACATACTGGTATACCAATTGCATAAGTCCTCAAAAAAGTGGCAGCTGTCATTTTTGCCTAAAATAAGAAAAGCTTGGGATATGATGACTTTGGATTTTGAGGTCTTTTAAAGCCCTAGACAGAGATAGTCATAGAGAATGTTTTCCTGTGTCTATTACGAACAAACTTTCTGAGTGTGAAATACATATTCTTGTTATTTTAACAGAAAAAAATGTAACATTTAACTTTTTACTAAATAGACATTTCTGAAAGTCACATTTAAGCCATTTCAAAAAAGAAATAGTAAATGTTCTCTGGGATGGTGAGTTCATTTTTAACTGTTTTTAGTTTATACATGCACAAAGCTGAACCAGCAAGATAAGCATGATGAACTGAGGTCAGCTGTTGCCTGTGCTTCAAGTGCACACCAACATTTCACTTGAGAGCTGGCGAATTTAATTGGAATTTCTATTAATATGCATTGAAAAATGGACATATGCTTAATGTTGGAAGACATGAGCCATTCAAATCACCTCTTATTAAAATTGTCCTTAAAGAGCTTTTTGAACCCTAGACTCTTATATTTTCAAAGTTTTATATAAAACCTTTAAATTGGTATCCTAAGTTTAAAGTCTATTGTGAACAAAGTAAAGAAAAACGTTCATACATAACTTCCTTGCTAGGACTGAGGCTCTGTCCCATGTACAAGCAAGTTTTACTGGTTTAATTGATTTGCTATATTTAGTAAAATTGCTTGATTTAATTTTTTTCTTTTTTTTTTTTTCTTGAGACAGAGTCTGGCTCTGTAACCCAGGCTGGAATTCAGTGGCACGATCACAGCTTACTGCAGCCTCGACCTCCTGGGCTCAAGCGATCCTCCCACCTCAGCCTTTCCAGATGCTGTAGTTTTCTTTTTAAAAGAAGGTTAATAAAGCAGTTGTAGTCAATTACGTTAAAATGATTGAATTTGATCATAGTTTTCCAAAGAAAATGAAAACATTGACAGAGACAGTGGTTAAGGCTTTACTAAAGGCAAGGGCTTCTTGCAAAATAGGATAATTACATGATTTCAAAGAAGTTTGTCTTACTTCCTGTTAAGAGAAAACAGCTACAATTAACTAGAACTCCTAACCTGACCTCCTCAAAGGATGATTCAAAGTTGGAAATCTGAAAACCGAATAATATGGAATATTGCAAGAACAACTTTAAAGGGCCAGGGAAGTAGTTCAATTAAAAGAACAGAGGAGCCGGGCGCGGTGGCTCAAGCCTGTAATCCCAGCACTTTGGGAGGCCGAGGCGGGTGGATCACAAGGTCAAGAGATCGAGACCATCCTGGTCAACACGGTGAAACCCCGTCTCTACTAAAACTACAAAAAATTAGCTGGGCATGGTGGCGCGTGTCTGTAGTCCCAGCTACTCAGGAGGCTGAGGCAGGAGAATTGCCTGAACCCAGGTGGCGGAGGTTGTGGTGAGCCGAGATCGCGCCATTGCACTCCAGCCTGGGTAACAAGAGTGAAACTCCGTCTCAAAAAAAAAAAAAAAAAAAAGAACAGAGGAATACAAAGCAAAGCAGACCTAAGCCAGCTACTGCCATTCACCTTTGCTGAGTCACTGCACAGCGATCTCAGTTTGTAGTGCTGCTGTCGGGCAGCTCCCTGCCCTGTATGGTCTGCCATGCTGCCGGTGGGCTTCTCTCTAAGCTGCTTTCTTCTGCAGCCTCAGGTGTCACATGCAGACATGAAAATGCCCATGCAATAAGGGAGTTGGTTTCCTTGCATCTTTTTAAACCCCTTGCTATTGTGAAAATAAAGCACATACAGAAAAGTCCATAAATCAAATACAGCAGAATGTATTTGTCTAAAGTGAATACCTCTGTAAAAATAAATCAGGCGGCAAAGTAGAACAGCAGCTCAGTACTCCCTCCATCATGTCTATGAGGGCCCTTCCTAAGCACAGTCTCCCTTCCAAGTGGAGATGATCACCATCCAGGCTTAGGTGATAAATCTTTTCCTCGTATCTTACTACCTAGGCGTGCATTCTTAAGCATCGTAGCTTCACTCTGTCTTGTTTTGAAGTTTACGGAGATAGAATCATGCAGTTTTCATCTGGCTTCCCTCAATATGTTTGTGAGATTTGTTTATGAAGTTGGACATTGCTGTAGTTCATTTATTTTCACTACTGTAATAGTCTATTATATGACTACAAAAATGTGTACGTTCTAAAGTTGACAAATATATAGGTTCCATTTTGGGTTATTACCAATGATACTGCTGCGTCTAATCCCACATACATCCGGTGCACATTTACAGACATTGCTCATAGGTAGCCTCCTAAAAGGTGAATTGCTGGATGATCAGGCAGGTGTAACTCCAGCTGTACCACACAGTGCCAAACTCCAAAGTAGCCATTCCATTTTTTGTTGTTGGCCCCCATCAGCAGTGTATGAGAGTTCCTGTTACTCCACATTCTTGTCAATACTTGATGTTTCAAAGACTTCCATTTCTGCTAGTCTGGTATGTGTGTAGTGGAGTCTCTGTGATGTTCTTTTGCATTTCTCTGATCACTAATGAGGTTGCGTACCTTTTCATATTCTTATTGGCTATTTGAGATTCCTCATTTGTAAAGAGTGTGTATAAGTCTTGTGCCTGGATCGCTATTGAATTGCCTTTTTCTTATTGATTTATAGGAACACTTTATATACTTTGAATAAGAGTGTTTTGTCAGTTACCTATGTTACATATATCTTCTGCCATTCTGGGACTTGCCCTTTCACTTTAATGATATCTTTTGATGAACATAAGTTTTTAATGTGTTTCAAGTTCAATAATATCTTTCTTAACGGGTAGTGCTTTTTCTGTGTGGATTGGGAAATCTTTCCCTACTCTGAGATTATAATGATTTTATCTGATAGTTTCTAGTTTCTAACAGTTTCTTTATTTTGCTTACATCATTAAATCTTTATATAATAATCTTTATATAAGATATAATCCTTATATAATAATCTTTATATAATCTATATAAATATATCTGAAATTGATTTTTGTTTATGGTATGAGGCAGGGACCAGTTTCATTTTCCCCCATATGGAGACATGGTTCAGACAGCACTTTCTCCACTGCTCTATGTCAAGTGTCCATATATGCATCAGCCTATTTCTTGATGATTTATTCTGCTTCATCGATCTCTGTGTCTATTCTGGCTTGATTACTGTAGCTACAAAATAAATCTTCATATTAAGTAAAGCAAGTCCTCCTAAGTCATTTTTCTTCTTCAGAAGTGATTGACCCTTCTAGGATTTTTGAATGTCCATATATTTTTTAGAATTAACTTATTAGATTCCTAAACAATCATATTAACATTTTATTTTGATTACATTTATTCTAAAAATCAATTTAATGAAAATTGACAACAGTATTGATTCCTCCATTCATCAAACATAATATCATTTTTTTCTTTTTCTGGTCTTACAACACTGGCTCAGTAGCGTTGAAGTCATTAGAGCAGGCATACCCTTAATCAGATGAAGGACTATCCATTCAATTCCTAGTTTCCTAAGAGTGTTTATCATAAAAGGATGTTGAATTTTATCAAACACTTTTTCTGCATTATTGGAAAGCCATGATTTTTTTTTTCTCTCTCACACACATACATTGCATATAGTTAAACACAGACAATGTCATATCAGTTAGGAAAGGATAAATGGAGTTAAAGTGCTTCAACAACTTTACAATGTCTTGATTAATATTACTGAGAAAGATACTTTTTTTTGAAAGATGCATATTTTAATTTCCAGGGTAATCACTAAAAGAACAGAAACAGTGTGTAACTTCCAAAATAATACAAGGGGAAACAAATGTAAAAAATAATCTGAAAGAAGGGAGCAAAGGAGAGAAAAGACACAGACAAGTAGAGTAAGTAGAAAACCCATTATAAATAGACTTAAGCCCAAATTATCAATAAGTAAGTGATTTGTAAAGGGACTAAATATTCCATTTAAGTGACAAAGATTATTAGAAAAAGAAAGCTTAAATACCTTGTTATATGCTGTTTATAAGAGAAACATCAGAAACGTAAGAAAAACAAAAGTGAAAAAAATAGAAAAACTGTTAGGAAATTACTAACAAAAAGCAATAGTATATAGGTATATTAATATGAAACAAAATATAATTTAAGGCAAAAAGGATTACCAAAATAAAGATGGTTAATAGTAAAAGTTTTAATTAATCAGAAAGGCATAAAAATTCTAAATTCATATGAGCTTATTAACATCCTAAAATATATAAAGCAAAAATGGGCAGAACTGTAATGAGAGAAAAATCACCATAGAGGGAAATTTTTAAAAAATATACTGCCAGGTGCAGTGGCTCACGCTTGTAATCCCAGCACTTTAGCAGGCTGAGGCGAGCGGATCACAAGGTCAGGAGTTCGAGACCAGCCTGACCAACATGGTGAAAGCCCGTCTCTACCAAAAATACAAAAATTAGCTGGGCATGGTGGTGCACATCTGTAATCCCAGCTACTCAGGAGGCTGAGGCAGGAGAATCACTAGGCAGAGGTTGCAGTGAGCCGAGATTGTGCCATTGCACTCCAGCCTGGGCGACACAGCAAGACTCCATCTCAAAAAGTAAAATAAAATTATATATATATATACTTTATTTACTAGACCAGTTTTAGGTTCACAGCAAAATTGAGTGGAAAGTACAAAATATTCTTGTCCCCACACATGCACAGCCTCCCCCGTTATTGACAGAGCTCCACAGTGGTACATTTGTTACAACTGATCCTCATTGATATATCATTATCACCCAAAGCCTGTGGTTGACATTAGAGTTTGCTCTTTGTGTTGTACATTCTATGGCTTTTCCCAAATGTATGATGACATGTGTTCACCATCTTACAGAATAGTTTGTCTCCCCTAAAAATTTTCTGCCTAGTCATCCCTCCCTCCCTGCTATTCCTTGCCAACCTCTAATCTTATTCCTGTTTCCATAGATGTGTCTTTTTCAGAGTGTCATATAATTGGAATCATACAGCATGTGACCTTTCAGATTGACTACTTTCACTTAGTAATAAGATGCATTTATGTTTCCTCCATGTCTTTTCATGGCCTGACAGCTCCTGTCTTTTTAGTACTAAATAATATTCCATGGACTGGATGTACCAGTTTATCCACAGATCCACTAAAAGATATCTGGTTCCTTCCAATGCTGGCTATTGTGAACAGAGCTGATAAATGTGTGTTTGCAGGTTTTTGTGTGGACATGTTTTGACTTCATCTGGATGAATACCATGAAGGGCAATTGCTGGATTATATGGTAAGAGAATGTTAGTTTTGTAAGAAAATATCAAACTGTCTTCTAAAGTGACTGTTCTATTTTGCATTCCCACCAGCAATAAATGAGAGTTCCTGTTGCTTCACATCCTCACCAACATTTGGTGTTGTCAATGTTTTGAATTTTGATAATTCTTTTTTTCACTGAGACATCATTCAGTGATTTTGGTCATTCTAATAGATGTGTAGTCATGTTTCATTATTGTTTTACTTGGCATTACCTTGATAACATATGGTGTGGAGCCCCTTTTCATATGCTTATTTGCCACCTGTATATCTTCTTTGGCAAAATGTCTGTTCAAGTCTTTTGCCCATTTTTATATTGGGTTGTTCATTTTCTTATCAACTTCTAAGAGTTCTTTGTGTATTTTGGATTCCTTTATCAGATGTGTTATTTGCAAATATGTTCTCCCAGTCTGTGACTTGCCTTCTCATTCTCTTGAGAGAGTTGTCTTTGGCAGACAAGAGTTTTGAACTTCAATGAAGTCCAGCTTATCAATTATTTCTTTCATGAATTATGCTTTTAATGTTGTATATAAAAAGTAATTTGCTATACCCAAGGTCATCTATGTTTTCTCCTGTTCTCTTCCAGAAATTCCATAGTTTTGCATTGAGGTCTGTGATCCATTTCAAGTTAATTTTTGTGAATGGTGTAAGGTCTGTGTCTAGATTCTTTTTTTTGCATGTGGATATACAGTTGTTCCAGCACCATTTGTTGAAAATATTATCCTTACTTCATTGTATTGCCTTTGTCCCTTTGTCAAAGATCAGTTGACTATATATATATATATATATATATATATATATAGAGAGAGAGAGAGAGAGAGAGAGAGAGAGGTCTATTTCGACTCTTTATTCTGTTTCATTGATCTATTTTACTATTCTTTCACCAATATCACACTATCTTTTTTTTGAGATTAAATCTCACTCTGTTGCTCAGGCTGGAGTGCAGTGGTGCAATCTCAACTCACTGCAATCTCTGCCTCCCAGGCCCAAGTGATTCTCTTGCCTCAGCCTCCCGGGTAGCTGGGATTACACATGCCTGCCATCACATGGAGCTAATTTTTGTATTTTTAGTAGAGACGAGGGTTCACCATGCTGGCCAGGCTGATCTTGAACTCCTGACCTCAATTGATCTGCTTGCCTCAGCCTCCCAAAGTGCTGGGATACAGGTGTGAGCCACCACGCCTGGCCATAGACTGTCTTTATATTGTTGTTTTACAGCAAGTCTTGAAGTCAAATGGTGTCAGTCTTACAATTTTATTTTTCTCTTTCAATATTGGGTTGGTTATTCTGGGTCTTTTGCCTATAAACTTTAGGATCAGTTTGTCATAATCCGCAAAATACCTTGCTAGGATTTTGATTGAGATTGCATTGAATCTATAGATCAAGTTGGGAAGAACTGACATCTTGGCAATATTGAGTCTTCACTTCTATGAAATGAAATATCTATTTATTTCTTCTTCTTTTTAAGCAGAGTTGTGAAGTTTTCTTCATATGGATCTTGTACATATTTTGTTAGATTAAGAACTAAGTGTTTCATTGGGGGTGCTAATGTAAATAGTGATGTCTTTTTGATTTTGAATTCTACTTGTTCATTGCTGGTATATTGGAAAGTACATAGTGGGAGATTTTGCTGACTCTTCTATTACAGAATAACAGACAGAAATCAATCACAATATAAAAGAATTGAATAGATGTAGTAAAATTGTTCTAATGGACAAATAGAAACATAACAGAATATGCAATATCTTTAAAAATTGACCATACATGAAGCAATGAAACATGTTTCAACAAATGTGAAAAGATTGAAATCACACAGAGTAAGTCTTCTGACTACAATGTGAATGTGCTGGAAATCTATTTTAAAAGGCTGGGCTTGGTACCTCATGCGTGTAATCCTAGCACTGGGAGACTGAGGCGGGTGGATCACCTGAGGTCAGGAGTTTGAGACCAGCCTTGCCAAACATGGTGAAACCCCATCTCTACTAAAAATACAAAAATTAGCTGAGTGTGGTGGTGTACACCTGTAGTCCCAGCTACTAGGGAAGCTGAGGCAGGAGAATCTCTTGAACCCTGGAAGCAGAGGTTGCAGTGAGCTAAAATCACACCACTGCACTCCAGCCTGGGTGACAGAGTGAGACTCATCTCACACACATAAAAAGCTATTTAAAAAGATAAATGGGCTGGGTGTGGTGGCTCACACCTGCAATCCAAGCACCTTGGGACGCTGAGGTGGATCACCTGAGCTCAGGAGTTTGAGAACAGCCTGACCAACATGGTAAAATCTTGTCTCTACTAAAAATACAAAATTAGCCAGGCACAGTGGTACATGCCTGTAATCCCAGCTACCTGGGAGGCTGAGGCAGGAGAATCACTTGAATTTGGGAGGTAGAGGTTGCAGTGAGCTCAGATCATGCCATTGCACTCTATCCTGGGCAAAAAGAGCAAAACTCTTATATCAAAAAAAAAAAAAAAAAGATAACTGGAAAATTCCAAGATATTTAGAAATTAAGAAATGCTTCTAAATAATTCATGAGCCAAAGAAGAATTGAAATTAGAAAATATGGCTGGGTGCGGTGGCTCAATCCTGTAATCCCAGCACTTTGGGAGGCCAAGGTGGGCAGATTACTAGGTCAAGAGATGGAGACCATCCTGGCTGACATGGTGAAATCCCATTTCTGCTAAAAATATAAAAAGTAGCTGGGTGTGGTGATGCACATCTGTAGTTCCAGCTACTAGGGAGGCTAAGGCAGGAGAATCACTTGAACCTGGGAGGTGGAAGTTGCAGTGAGGCGAAATTGTGCCACTGCACTCCAGCCTGGTGACAGAGTGAGACTCTGTTTCCAAAAAAGAAAAAAAAAATAGAAAATATTTTGAGCTGAATTATTTGCAACCCATATGAAATAATGGATCTAGGCAAAGATTATCAAATGCCACTGGCATCTCAAAAATAGACATCTGAGATATCGTGTGCCTTTTCATACCACCTATGAAAATATTCATGCCAGAAAACCATCGTGATTCGGAATGTGCTTCAGTTTGTCAGTTTACAGGAAAAACAAGGGACAGAGAAACATGGTAAATACCACCACAGGAATGCAAGCAGCAACATCTAGACTGTGAGAAACTTCACAGGGTAAATGACAGATAAATTACAATGAGTAACAGGAGAGGAGAGCATGGAGGGTACAGATTAAAAGATTTAAGAGATATGTGAATGAAATGCATCCTGATTATGAGAAATTAAAATGTTTACGAGATAGCAATTTGAACACTGCAGATTTGATGATATTGAGGATTTGCAACTTTAAGGTGTGAAATAGTGATATTGTCTTTATTTTTTGAAAGGTCATTTTATTTTAGAGTTAAATACTGAAATAATTATAGATGCAAGCATATTGTGTCTGGAATTTGCTCAAAAGAATCCAGTATTGGTCTAAAGGAAATAATATTAACAATGAGCTGATAATTGTTGAAACTGGCTGGTGAGTACATGGGAGCTCATGATACTATTCTCTCCACTTTTTAAGAAAGGCTAAAGAAGTATTTAGAGAGAAATGTATGGCCTTAATGAAAATGTATATAGTCAAAAAAAAAAAAAAGCAGAAGATGAATGGCCACTATGCACCCACTAGATTAACATGAAAAGGATTAAAATATAAAGTATTGGCCAGGCTATGTGGCTTACACCTGTAATCCCAGCACTTTGAGAGGCGGAGGTGAGTGGATCACTTGAGGTCAGGAGTTCGAGACCGGCCTGACCAACGTGGTGAAACCTCATCTCTACTAAAAATACAAAAATTAGCTGGGCGTGGTGGCACGTGACTGTAATCCCAGCTACTTGGGAGGCTGAGGTGGGAGAATTACCTGAACCTGGGAGGCTGAGGCTATAGTGAGCCAAGATGGTGCCACTGCACTCCAACCTGGGTAACAGAGAGACTCCATCTCAAAAAAAAAAAAAAAAAAAAAAGGAAAAGAACTATAAAGTATTAATGAGAATGTGAAGCAACTTATAAACTATTATGGGAGTGTAAATTACTTTAACCACTTTGGAAAGCTTCTTGGCATTATCTGGTACAGTTGAAGTTATACATGTTCCATCCTCCAGAAATTCCGCTGTAAATTACAAACTTAGAGAAATACAAGTCCATGTGTCTCAGGGTGCATGTACAAGAATGTTCACAACAGCATAATTTGTAGTGGCCCAAAACAGTTCACATACCATCATATTAGAATGGGTAAGTAATTTGCAGTATGTACACACAAAGAAATTCTACATGCCAGTGAAATTGAAAGAACTATAGTTACATACTACCAAGCACCAGCTCGGCCATAGAGACCCCCACCCAGGCGGCTCTGAAGGAACTGAGAAGCAGACACCCAGATAGAACAGCAAAGTGGGTCCATCCCAGGGGCCAACAGCCTTCCAAGCTGAGAGCCTCAGGGGCTGACAGCATTCTGGGTTGAAGGCCTGGAGCAGACTCTGACCCATGCATTTATTCTCTCTGAACAGGTGATGATTATTAACAAACAGATGTTCAGTATTTTCTCATAACACAAAAATATACCAAGTGGGCAGCTGATGCTCACTTACCACTGATCACAGACAAACTAAAAGGTATTCTCCACAAGGGAGCTATGGAGGCAGGGCCAGATGTCCCATGCTTAAAGAATTGTTTTAACCAGAGTATGATAAAAGAATTGTTTTAACCAGTGTGAGATATGTTTTCACCAGTGTATGATATAGATATATAAATGTAAATATCTAAAGTCCTGCCACTTTAGAATGCCCCAAGTAGTTTTCTACTTGGAGCGGGGGCTGGCTAGGTTTTCCTTGCCATCGTTCTTCCTAGCAAACATATATTCTATCATACACTCAGTATTTCTCAGCGTTTAATGAATGAATCTCAAGTATAATGTGCAAAAGAAGCCAAACAAAGAATACTTTGGATACTGAAAAATATCATCCATAAAACAAAAAAAACCTAATAAATTGAATTTCATTACAAAAATAACTCCTGTTCTTTGAAAGACACTGTTAAAAAATGAAAAATTTGGCCACAGGTGAGAGATATGCATATTTACAATACGTATATCTGACAAAGAACTGATAACCAGATACGTGAAGAACTCTTTCAACTTGAGAGTATAAACAACCTAATTTAAAAAAATGGGTGGGAGATTTGAACAGACACTTTACCAAAGAAGATATATGGATGACCAATAGTATGTCAAAAGATGTTTAGTATCATTAGTCAGTAGGGAAATAAAAATTAAAACCAGAGTGAGATACTGTTTCCCACAATTAGAATGGAAAAGACTAAAAAGTGGCCATATTGATCAGGACATGGAGAAATTTGTATTCTCACGTATCGCTGTTGGGAGTGTAAGAGAGTAAACCACACTGAAAATCAGCACTCTGTTCATTACTTAAAATGTTAAACATATGCTTACCACATCCATCCCAGCAGGCCCACTCCTAGGTATTTACCCAAGAGAAACAGAAACGTATGTTTCCCCAAAGGCTTCTACACAAATGTCTGTAGCAGCTTGAGTCACAAGTAGCCAACATTGGGAAGAACCCAGATGTCCATTGGAGTTGAGTGGACACACGTGGCATAGCCATACAATGGAACAGTAGCTGTCCGATAAAGGACACACACAACAACATGAGTGAATCCCAAAACTCTTTGCTGAGCAAAAGAAGCCAGATTCAAAAGAGTGCTTTCTATATCATTCCATTCCTATAAACCTTTAGAAAAGGCAAAACTGCCAGGTGCGCCTGTAGTCCCAGCAACTTGGCAGGATGAGGCACGAGAATTTCTTGACCTGGTAGGCGGAGGTTGCAGTAAGCCAAGATCTTGCCCCTGCACTCCAGCCTGGGCCACAGAGGAGACTCCATCTAAAAAAAAAAACCCAAAAAAGGAAAAACAAGAAAAGGCCAAACTGACCTACAGTGGCAGAGAGCAGAGAAGGGGTTGCTGGGGATCGGGGGAGAGATTAGCTGCAAAGGGCACAGGGACTTTCTGGGGCAATGGAAACGTTCTGTATCTGGTGGGCACATAGCAAACTGCACATGAAAATGGATACATTTTACTGCCTAGAAATTATACCTAATCAAATTTGATTTTTAAAAAACAAGTGACATTCATACACCTCTAATAGCATTATTCACAATACCCAAAAGGTGGATGCATGGATGAACAGCTGTAGTCTATCCACACCATGGGATGTGACTCACCGTTTCAGAGGACGAGGCTGCTGTGCACACTGCACTGTGGATGCGCCTTGACACAACGGGAAAGGAAAGGGCCAGTCACAAAGGGACAGATCCCGCGCAGATGAGACCCCTCTAGAGCCCTGCCTGGTGGTCACGCCATCTGTCTGCAGGCCCCTGGATGGTCCACTAAACGCCTGTACCAGCCACTGAGTGTTGGGTGGCTCCTATGGAGTTTTATGGTGGTAGTCACTAAGTCCTTGGAAATCCCTTGGCAGGGGAAGGGGACGTGTGGGGGAATTTTGAGCAGGGGAGTGATATTGTCCATCCTACACCTGAAGAGGGTCACTTGGGCTGTTGCGTGGAGGGCCAGGGTGGAAACGGGGAGCAACTAAGAGGCTACTGCGGTGACCTGGGTGAGACTTGATGGTGGCTGGGACAGGGAAGCCGTGATGGAGGTGAAGGGAAGGTCAGGGCTCTGGTTATATTTTGGGTATAATACCAGTGCAATACCAAGTTAAGTGGTTTGCAGTTGGATGGGTGGGTGGGTCAGAGATGGCAACTGAAGGGCTATTGCAGGTTTGCGGGGAAGATGTGGTCAAGATCTGAGATGGCCCTTGAAGCAGTGGTGAGGGCAGAGCGCAGGGAGGCAGGGCTGTAGTCTGAGACCGACAGCCTGGGGGAAAGCCTGGCAGTGGCCAGCGGGCTAGGCCTGTATGGATGGGGTGACCCGGCAGAGGCACATAAAAGGGAGAGTGCATGACGTCATGGGCTGCCACCAACACCTTAGCATGAACTCCGCACTGGGTCAGTCGTGAACTTGAAGGAAAGAGCCAAAGAATGGATGCATTTTAATGGGTGCAGATAAGGGAGAAAGGTCTTAATTTGGGGCTCTGAGTGATAAATAGGATTATGGAGGAGGGTGGAGGCTGAGGGAAACGGTTGGAGGAGAGACCTGGATATCTCCAAGTCAGGGAAAGGGCACAAGATGGAAGGGAAGGAAATCTCCTACAAGCCTACACTAACAAAAGAGTGTGGTCCTGGCATAAAGACAGACAATAGACTAACGTAACGGAAGAAAGAGATCAGAAATAAATAAACCCTCATGTGAAGACAGGCAACTGATTCTCAACAAGGATGCCAAGGTCATTCAGCAGGGAAAGGACGGTCTTTTCAACAAATAATGCTGAGAAAACTGAATATCCAGATGCAAAAGAATAAAGCTGCACACTTATTTCATAACACACACACACACACACACACACACACACACACCCCTACCTCAAAATGGATCAAAAAACAAAATGTGAAAGTGAACTCTACAAAGCCCTTATCGAGGTAAAGTTTCATGACACTGGGTTTGGCAGTGATTTCCCAGACATGACACCAAAAGCTCAGGCAACAAAAGAGAAAATAGACAAATTAAACTTCATCAACATCAAAAACTTTTTGTGCATCAAAGGACGCCATCAACAGTGAGAGGTGACTCACACAATGGAAGAAAACATTTGCAAGTTTCATTTCAGAGAAAGGACACTGTCTCAAAAAATTAGAGGGGAGAGGGGGACAGAGAGAAAGAGAAAGAGAGAGGGAGAGAGAGAGAGAGAGAGAGAGAGAGAGAGAGAGAGAGAGAAATTGGATGAAGGGCTTGAATAGATATTTCCCCAAACAGGATATACAAAACAGCAATTTAAAAAATGCTCAATATCACTAATCATTAGGGAAACATGAACCAAAGGCACATTGAGATATGACATTATACCCATTAGGCTTACTATTATCAAAAAACAGAAAACAGTAAGTGTTGGCGAGGATGTGTTGGCGAGCCCTTGTGCTCTGTTGGGAGGAATGCAAAATTGAATGACTGCTGTGGAAAGCAGTAGGGCAGTTTCTCAAAAAATTAAACAGAATTACCGTATGACCCATCAGTTCCACTTCTGGGCATATATACAAAAGAAATGAAAGCAGGGACTCATACAGACATTTGTCCACCCATGTTCCTAGTAGGCTACTTCGCAATGGCCAAAAGGTGAAATCAACCCAAGTATCCGTAGTCGGAGGAACAGATCCTAACATATGGTCTATCCACACAATGGAATATTATTCAGACTTAAAAAGGAAGGGGATTCTGACACTGGCTGCAATGGGATGCACCCTGGAGACATTATGCTAAGTGAAAGAAGCCAGTCACAAAAAGACAAATGCTGCACAATTCCACTTATACGAGGCACCTGGAATAGGCAAATTCAGAGCCGGAAAGTCTGGTGCAAAAGTAATTGAGGTTTTTGCATTGTTGAAATTTGCCATTTGATACTGGAATACAATCTTAAATCAATGTGGTTTTGTTACACATCATTTTAATGTGCATTTCTCTATGTATTTTGCGAATGACTTTTTTTTTTTTTTTTTTTTTTGAGAAGGAGCTTCGCTCTTGTTACCTAGGCTGGAGTGCAATGGCGCGATCTCGGCTCACCGCAACCTCCGCCTCCTGGGTTCAGACAATTCTCCTGCCTCAGCCTCCTGAGTAGCTGGGATTACAGGCATGCGCCACCACGCCCAGCTAATTTTTTTTATTTTTAGTAGAGACAGGGTTTCACCATGTTGACCAGGATGGTCTCGATCTCTTGACCTCGTGATCTACCCGCCTCAGTCTCCCAAAGTGCTGGGATTACAGGCGTGAGCCACCGTGCCCGGCCCCGCTAATGACTTATTACTTGTTTATTCTATATTTATTTAGACTATGGAAATGATGTTAGACAAAAAGCAAAGTTGAGCGATTCTCTTACTCAAGTTCAAACTCGGTCATAAAGCAGCAGAGATAGCTCTCAGCATCAGCAACACATTTGGCCCAGGAACTGCTAATGAACATACAGCGCAGTGGTGGTTCTGGAAGTTTTATAAAGGAGATGAGAGCCCTGAAGATGAGGAGCATAGTGGCAGGCCATCGAAAGATGACAACAACCCATTGAGGGCAGTCACTGGAGCTGATCCTCTTATGACTACGCGAGAAGTTGCTGAAGAACTCAATGTCGACAATCCCATGGTCATTCAGCGTTGGAAGCAAATTGGAAAGGGGACAAAGCTCAATGACGGGGTGTCTCGAGCGGCGAAATTAAAAAAAATTGTCATTTTGAAGTATCACCTTCTCTTATTCTACTTAGCAACAAGGAACCATTTCGAGATTGGATTGTGACGTGCCATGAAAAGTGGATTTTATACAACAACTAGTGATGACCAGCTCCGTGGCTGGACCAAGAAGAAACTCCAAAGCCCTTCTTAAAGCCAAACTTGCACCAAAAAAAGGTCACGATTACTGTTGGGTGGTTGGCTGCCAGTCTGATCCACTGCAGCTTTCTGAATCCCAGTGAAACCATTACGCCTGAGAAGTATGCTCAGCAAATTGATGAGATGCACCGAAAATTACAACACCTGCAGCCAGCAGTGGTCAACAGGAAGGGCCCAGTTCTTCTCTGACAATGCCCAACCGACCACACGTCACAACCAATGCTTCAGAAGTTGAGCGAATTGGGCTATGAAGTTTTGCCTCATCCGCCATGTTCACCTGACCTCTTGCCAACCGACTACCACTTCTTCAAGCATCTCGACAACTTGTTGCAGGGTAAACGCTTCCACAACCAGCAGGATGCGGAAAACGCTTTCCAAGAGTTTGCTGAATCCCAGCACACGGACTTTTGCGCTACAAGAGTAAACAAACTTATTTCTCGTTGGCAAAAATGTGTTGATTGTAATGGTTCCTATTTTGATTAATAAAGATGTGTTCGAGCCTAGGTGTAATAATTTAAAATTCATGGTCCTAAACCTCAGTTACTTTTGCACCAACTTAGGCACCCTGGAGAGTGGTTACCAAGGGCACGGGGAGGGCGGAATTACTGGTTTTGTTTTGTTTTTAAAATAGTGTTGCTCTGTTGCCCAGGATGGAGTGCTGTGGGACAACCTCAGCTCAACCCGGCCTCCACCTCCTAGGTTCAAGCAATTCTCTTGCCTCAGCCTCCCAAGTAGCTGGGATTACAGGCACCTGCCACCACTCCCTGCTAATGTTTGTATTTTTAGTAAAGGCGGGGTTCCACCGTATTGGCCAGGCTGGTCTCAAACTCCTGATCTCAAATAATCCACCCACCTCAGTCTCCCAAAGTGCTGGGACTGCAGGCATGAGCCACTGCACCTGGCTGGGAGTTACTGCTAATGGGCACAGAGCTGCAGTTTGGGAAGAGGAAAAGGTTCTGGAGATGGATGGTTGTGATGGTCGCACAACAATGTGAATGTAGTTAATGCCCCTGAACTGTGCACCTACAAATAGTTACAATGGTAAATATTTGTGTTACATATTGGTACACACATACACACACATACACATGCACACACACACACACACACACACACACATATATATATATATATATACATACATATATATATATATATATATTTTTTTTTTTGAGATGGAATCTTGCTCTGTCACCAGCCTGGAATGCAGTGGTGCGATCCTGACTCACTGCAACTTCCGTTTTCTGGTTTCTAGCAATTCTCCTAACTCAGCCTCCCAAGTAGCTGGGACTACAGGTATGCACCACCATGCCCGGCTAATGTTTTGTATTTTTAGTAGAGACAGGGTTTTCACTATGCTGGCCAGAATGGTCTTGATCTCTTGACCTTGTGATCCACCTGCCTCGGCCTCACAAAGTGCTGGGATTACAGGTGTGAGCCACTGCACCCGGCCAACATATTTTTTTTTTAAGTGAAGAAGGAGAGCCAACAAAGGAGTGGCAGGAACCAGTTCATTCATAATCATTTCTAAGAGCCCTGATCGTGGGACTGGGGGTCTAAAGGGCCTGTGGCCAGCAGGAATGTGGGCCTGGCCCCCTGCGGGCAGGGTCAAGTGAGGGATGGTGGGGAGCTTGAGAGCTGCCAGCGCCTGCAGGAAGGATATATAAGGAACAGTGGGAAAGCAACTAGACTTGCCTGGCCTGAGTCCATCTCGGTGGTTCTGCGGGAAGGTAACCACGACTCTCCATGAGAGATGTCAGAACACAGAGCAGCCAAAGAACAGCCTTAAAATTCTGTTTTCAGGCTGGGTACAGTGGCTCATGCCTGTAATCCCAGCACTTTGGGAGGCTGAGGTGGGTGGATCACAAGGTCAAGAGTTTGAGACCAGCCTGACCACCATGGTGGAACCCTGTCTCTACTAAAAATACAAAAATTAGCCGGTTGTGGTGGCGGGTGCCTATAATCCCAGCTACTCGGGAGGCTGAGGCAGGAGAATTGCTTGAACCCAGGAGGCGGAGGTTGC